>NW_026623256.1:784615-805399 GCF_030028575.1 Malurus melanocephalus | reverse complement strand
GCAGAAGAGGCAGGGACCTGGCCCAGCACTGCCCACCCTGCTGGCTGATGGCCACAGAGGGGTTGCTGTGTTGGCACAGCCTCACACACACTCAGGCTGGTTTCTCCTGAGGYGTGCACAGTCAGCTCCAGGGTCTCTGCTGGACTGTGGAGATGTGTCCAAAGATGTCTGTGATGCCTCCATGCCTCTCTGTGTTCCAAGGATGCAGCTGTCTCGCTGTATCAGTATATGAAAGCTACCCTGACATTTCAGCCTCCCCTCTGGGATCATTCAGGACATCGACCGTGAATCCAGCAGAAATGGCCCCTCTCCCACTTCCACAGTGGACAATAGCACTTCACCCTCAAGGGACAAGTGAAAGAGAAATAATCCCTCACAGTGAGGTTAAAATAGCACCAGCAGTAAWGTCAAGGGCAAGGCTGAGGATAACTCAAGGCAGACAGGGATAGCTTTTACAGATTCAATATGCAGATCTTGACAAAGCAACAGATGATCCCTTTCTCATTTATGTCTAGTTGTAAATATTTTATTGCCTCTCCTCTCACTGCTGAGTAGCTTTAATGGCATTCACTTCAGCAAAGGCCTGAGCTGCTGTAAATCAAGTACAGTTTGAGGCTACTCACCGTGGTCGTGGGCAAACACAAACAGGTTAAGTCCTGTCAGCTTCTGGGCCAAGTCATCGTAGCGGCCGCAGTGCTCCCCAGCGCCGTGGGCGATGAACACCAGCGCCCTAAATGGAGCATCAAGGTATAAATCATAAATCAACMCATGGCAAAGGCTCCAGAGCTTCACGTGAGACCAGCACACTCAATTTATCAACAGCATTTCAGACAGCAGCAAACAGCAGGCAGGTTTGGAATGGCTGAGGGGAGTTTGATCACGGGGAGAACCTGACCCACCATCGAGCTGCCTTCGCCTGGTGGGATGGATGACATGGAAACCACTGCTCRTGGCACAGAGCAGAGCCACCCTGGTCTGCTGGGAGTTAAAGATGCACATGGGCATCAGCAGCAGTCCCTGAGCTGGGTAACTCCATGGGGGCTTGTGRTTCTGCACTGCTCCTCCAGTCAAAGTGATGCCATTTGTTCCTTTGGGACTGGTATCTCTCTGTGAGTCAAATACAATGTCCTTTATAACTTTATAACTTGCAACACCATCTGATGTTCCAGAACACTCAAATATAAAATTTTAGCCAAAGAATGGGTCTCCAGCAGAGTCCAGAACTTTGGAGTTTGGAATTTTACCTTTTAACACAATTATGGTCATTTTACCATTCCAGTTTCTGCCCCAAAAGTGACTCTTACATAGCCACTGTACACACAGATAATTAAAAACCCCTGATCTAATAGACACCTGTTTTTGCAAATACTTATCTTTGAATATTCCAATTTTATGGATAATACTTTACTTTTACTGGAATGTCATCAAATGAGATTTGCTGAACATGAATGAACCTTCCCTGTGTTTTTGCTAAATAAAATTTCTATAGACTTCAGACTAGAACTACCGCAGAAGTAGCAGCGAGATTACAGAAATTCTGCTGGATTTGACAGGTGGCTATTTAAAATCCAGCTTCAGCAACATAAATATAACTTGTTTGTTTAAAAGGACCATTTGTCATAGCAACATCAGCAACCACAAAACCATCTGAAGGCTACAAGTGTGACATTTTCAGTACATGAACAGTGAAATATTACAAGAGCTGACRACATAAAACAAGAACAGCAGTTAAGAGCTAGGGAATTCCTCAACTTTATTCTGATTGAGATTTTGAACACCTTTTCAGACAATAAATTCACACCAATAAACTGCTTAGATCTTAATATATTTAAATTTAAATATATTTAAACTTAAAAACCACGTTGGATGATGTAGAAACTCCTGTTCTAGCTCTTCAATTAACACCTGCTTCAAAATATATGCTCAGCTAGACAACTTGAAAAAGCATCCATCCAAACCAGAAAGATTTGTACACAGTGCACTGCAAACACAAAGGCAACAAGGCAAAGATGCTCTGGYATTTGTCTAACACCAATTAGCAAGGGTGAGGTTAGGTCATGTACCATATTTAACTYGCTGTGCCTTGCAAATCGCCTTTAGTGCCACTGAAGATTGCAAAACAATCCGTGTGGAGCAATCATTCCTTCCTTTGTCATCATCCCTGATCCATGGATTTGTCAAGTTATCAATGAACCTGGCAGACAGACTGATTTGAGGAGTGTAGGATCTATTATTACAYCTCCCAATACTGCAGAAGTTGAGACATTGCTTATTCAGTGGAGAATATTCACTTCCTTCCTGTGGCTCYACCACCCTGATATCCAACTCAACCAGATTAAGTCTCACTGTCCTATATCTCCTACTGYCTTCAAGCTTGACAACTTCCTGGCTCAGTCTCTTACTAAAGCTCTTTAGAGGACCTGTATTTGTTTCTGCTGACTAGGCACAGAGATTAAGGTGCAGCTTGGCTGACTGAATACAGCCCTTCGTTGCCCAGAGAAATATTATTTGAATTTATGCACTAAATGGCACAAAGTGAATGAAACCTAATGGGAAGCTGGCAAAGAGATCTCTTCCAGGAAACTCTTGGTTCTTCACCCCTGCGACAGCAGAGCCCTTGTGTTGCTTTTATTCACACTGATGCAGTACCATGACTTTGCTTGTGAGCATCCTTCTAGATGCCAGGAACTCTCATTTTATGTGAAAAAAGATAAAAACCCAAAGCTTCACAGAGGCAAGGTGTTCCTGTGACCTTTTTTTCCACCTAGCACACAATTGYCAGGTCACAGAACTGAGCCTTTACACAGGATGGGGAGCAGACCTGGGTTATTATTTGTCTACAAAATACTGGATAAAACCCCTGAGCCTGTTTGTGCCTTAGGAGCAGTAGCTGTTGAAAAGACTTAGATACTTTTGAAAGTCCTATCAATAATCATAAACAAAGCATAAAATTTCCAATTTGTTACACTGAAACAAAATCAGCCTGTTCTGTTGTTCAATAAAAAGTGAGAGTGGTTTTGCTGACTAAAAACTAGGTCACATCTACACAGCTCTTTAGCTCCAGCTTTCAGGTCTCAGCACAGGGGCCATATACTGAACACAACAGTTTGAAAAATTGAAATTAGTAGGAGTATCATCTGAACAAGGATTGAAGGATTTGGCTCTTTCACTTAATCCCCAATTTTCCATTACAAAACAAGYTTAGATTTGGTAAATAATACCTGAAGGCAGTGTAACAAATAYGTGTTTCAACGTGTTTTCACTAGCAAGCTGCCAGGAAAATGCAACAAATTATTAGATTGACTGACAGCAGCTCTTTCCTGCATGTAAACATTTTCGCAGATATCCCTGCTCTTAAACCACAGTCTTCTCCTTTCTTACCACGATGGCTGGAATAACAGAGTATCAGAGATTGCTTTCAGCAGAGTAATTTAAAATTAATACAGTTCCTGCAGTGTTTGAGATTTTGCAGGACTGTGGTGCCTTTCTGTGCAGTCTCAATGAGAATTTTGTTTAAAAAGGTTTGTGCACTGGCCATGTATCAAACTGGTACTGGGGATAAATTTCTTCACCTCCAGCTTTTGCAGTTGTGCTGCTGAGATCCTTGGAAGTTCACACGTGTCAGGTAGAAAACTGCACAGCCTTGCAAAGCTCTCTGGAGACAGAGCYGTGCCTGAATTCCTTCTAATTCCTCTGCCTGACCACACACAGGGAAAGCTCGTGTGTCTTTGGACGCTTCAGCTGGCTGCGGCCGGTGGGTCTGTGATTGCTGAACATCTCGAAATAGCAGGGCTTTGGCAGATGCTCAAGAGAACAGCTCCTCTGGCAGCAGCAGCGCTCCTCTGGCAGCAGCAGCGCTCCCCCGCTCCCGGCAGCTCTGTCCGCACAAAGCCAAGGTGTGAGCGGGGCAGGTGAGAGCCCACAGCCGGCTCTCACCCCACTCTGCAGCAAGAATTACGGGCTGCTAAAGGAAACCGCTTTATTGCCTGCTGTTTGCAAAAGCAGCAGGTGGTTTCGCAGATCCCTGCCCTTCCCACAGCTTTTATCACCTCCTCTTCCTCCCCGCTGCAGGTTTGTGCCTGCCGGTGCGGCGCAGCTCGGCAAACACATGCAATTGCTTACTGCCACAAGAAGGCGGACAATATTCGTCTTTATCGTTCGAATCCGCTGCCGCCTGTATTTAGCTCTTTAGGAGGTGATGCCATACACCAGTGGGCTGTCCCTGCTCCCACCTCACCGTGCTGGTGACCCCTGAGTGGCACCAATCCCTCCGGTGTCACAGTTACAGCCTGCTGAGCTTTGTGGCACACAGAAATGCCACAGCCGCAGCTGGCACAGGGCACCTGCCAACATCCTGCCCAGAATTGGAGAGGGTAGGATTTGTGGAGGCCAGGCTGCAGCACAGAGCCAGTGTGCACAAATCCTCATGAACATATTGCTTTTCTGTCCTGCTTCTTCGAGATGTCACCAGCTGATCCAGGCTTTAGCTGTGTGCTGTGTCCCTATTTCTCACTGTGGCTCCACATCCACTGATATTTCCTTTCTTGTGTGGGGAGCAGCTTTGCAGGGCAGGGTKGTGCTTTGGGCTGCAGTTTTAGGTGGAAAGGCAATACCAAGTTTAGAGGTTCTCACTTTCTCTTTTGCTGGGTGCATGTTGCCCCATCTGCTGTGCCAAGACAATTGTTCAGAGATGCAGTTCCACAGTCAGCTGGAGGAGAACAGTGGTAGGGAAAATAAATTGCAGCACTGGACTTACACCCGTGAGTAAGAGCCCTCTTAAACCAAGGCTCAGTTGTTAGAAGAAAAATACACTGAAARCACACCCAGAAAGCTGCTGTGCTGTGACATTTCACAGGACTGAAACATCACTCGGGACAGGACTTGGGTCCTGCTGGGCATAAGACCCATGTTCTTGCTTTGCTTTCAACAAAAATCATGTTAGAACTGAACTAGACAAAGAAGGTTGCAAGCAGGATGGTGTGACTTTAATATCTTGTGTCCTCTGGGGACAGAGCCAMTTCTCTGGGGCCCTGTGCATTGCTCCTTTATTGCCAGAAAATACCCCAAAGCATTAGGACTGAACCAAAGAACGGAAGACAAGCTTCCTATGACTGCATATATGAAAAATGCAATCTTTTCCACCCCATTCAAAAGCACCCCTCTTCAGAATCATATTTAAGTATTTGCCTTAACCTCAGGAAACTTTCTTCAACGACATGAAAGTCAACAGGACTCTCAAAGCACAGGACGAAAGTTAARAACGGATTTATAAATGCTGTCTGGAATAAGGACTGATTTAATCACACACAAAAGTGATTTCCTGAATCAAGCCCTCACAACTTAAGCTTAATACCATGTTATTCTATGTTAGGCAACTGTGCTTTTCATTTGGTCTTATGGATGTTGTTACCAGAACCAGATCAGCTCTAACAAAGAACATCTGACTTGAGCAGTTTTGAATTCCAGACTCTAAATTCCTAAAGTCATTTTTAAAAACTAACTGACAGGAAAGCTCTGAGCCAGCTAAGCTGCCAGAAAAATGAYTGGCTTAAGTACTACATTTTGTTGTGTTGTTTGAGCTGATATATCAATTYCTTTGTAGCTGAACAATTAACCTTTATTTACCAAAAATTGGTGACATTTTTGGACAAGCAACTGGATAGTTGCTCACAGATCTTTCACTGWGTAAAGATGTTATGTGTTAAAGATATTCCAAAGTATATTGTAATGGAAAGGCAGTGAAAGGCATTCATTCTTGTGTTAGCTGGGTCAATGAGCCTCACTGTGAGGATTAGCTATCTATCATATAATAAAATTTGTTGAGGTTTAAGTGTCAATCTAATTTTCCACCTTKGGTATTTGCTTAAAGATTACCATTAGGAAAAAAATCCAGCTAATAATTTACAAGCACACATAATGAAGAATAAATTTTTTGTTCACTATTGGTGATGTTTTCCTTTTCTCTGGAGGCCTGTTCAGCCCCTTGCTTTGGGTATAAGACCTGAAATTTGGAAGGGGGATGTCCCTATATCTGCTTTTTGAGTGAGTTTTTGCTTTTTTTTTTTTTTTTTCTTCTGAGGTGATTTGTGCTTCAAAAAACTGGTGCCTGAAAAAAACTTGGGCCACAGGCAGGGATTACAAATAGCTGTGGCAATTTCTCTGACACTGTGCATGCTTGTGACCTATGCAATTAGCCACGAGTTCAGCCTGGTGACTCCAGTTAGACAGGAATATTTATGGAGTCAGGTGTGTCGCTTCATGCCATYCTTCTCCCTCCAGGAAACATCTGAGTTATGTCCCTTTGAAGGTGCAAGAGGGAGTGACTTTGCTCCCAATTCCAATCCATGTTTCGAGGAGGCATTACACCCAAGAGCTTTGCTTGCTCCCTTGCTCAGGTTTTTTAAGAAATGCATTCTTAACCTCTGCCCTACTGCCCCATGGCTTGGCCATGCAGACTCTGGGGAACCACCTCTTTATAGCAGCTATTTTTTCCCAGATCAGCAGAAAAAGCAAATCAGAATGTCAATAGTCTGGATGTGAGTCTCCATCAGCCTTCTCTCAGTATSACAGACCATACAGCACCAGCATCTGAATCTGGGGGAGTTTATCCCTGGAGTTTGACTCTGAAAAACCTTTCAGCCTGACACAACATGTCAAAGGAACCTGCACAATGCTGCACAATTTCTGCTCGACTTTACAGAGTTTGTGGGGGCTGAGGGTTCTGTACATTTGTGATTGATGTGGGTTGATCTAGACTAGTAGAATCAGTAGCTTTATTTCTGTCCAGATCCTAAACTAGCTGTTTGAAAACAAGCCCCCTTCAGCAAGCTCTGCTTCCTACTTTCTTTCCTCATTTCCTCATTTCCTCAGGCTTGGAAGTTCCCATGTAAGCCCATCTAAAGGGGCTGCTGTTAATTTAAGCACCATCTTTCTGTCTTACACTACAGGGATTTAGGGCTCAGTCTTAAAATCTGTGCCTACTGCTACAAGCAACCCTTTTACAATATGTCTGCAAGCCTGGTCTCATCATCCATCCCAAATTCCTCACAAGAACAGAGTTGGGATGACCTTTCAGAACAGCARTGATGTCCAGAAGGAACAACATGGCTCAGTTTTCCAAGCACCTCAGAAAGTGCAGACACCATAAATCAGCAGAGCAGAGACAGAACTGGRTAGTACAAATATATTTCATAACGAAAGGTTCAACAGGATCTAGCTAGAGCCAGCACAAAACAATGTGGAGAAACAGTTTAAGCTGATTTATTGTAGCTTTTGAAAAAGCAAGCCCTCTCTGAGAATAACTCATGAGTRGTCTAACACAGGGAAAAGAGAGGAAGGAAACTTCASGCAGGGGTGGGAGAGGAAGAATTATTGAGTCTTGCAACTGCATAGCTCTGGGTAAATCTCTGMAAAGTTAACATTTAGGATCAGCTGKATTTAGTTTCAAGGAAGCTTTGAAGTAATATTTTAGGGGACATGAGATTGAGATCAGAGGTGAAATGCCTGGTGTGCAGCTTAAAATTCATGGGTCRGCTCTTCCCACCCGTTCCTTGGATGAAACTGAGGAGGAGGGATTCTAGGGTTACATGGACTGCCTTGGGGAGACATTCCTCCTCTTTGATACCAGAGATGGGATTTTCCTTGGCAGAACTGCTGCTCTGGACCTGCCAGGCACAAAAGATCCCTGCACACTTGGGCAGCTCAGGGTTGATCTGAGCTTTCCCGCTGCTGCTGCCCTTCTACAGAGCACAAGAAGCCTTGAAAGAAGGATTGTGACTTCTGTTTCCAACATTGTCACACTCACAGAACTGAGGCAGGGGTGATGTGGGGTGAGCCCAGGCAGAGCTGCCCCAGGACCTGACTGGGAGGAATGCTGGAACTGCACATCCCAGTCCTGTGCTCAGCACAAGGGAGGTAAAATGGAGGTCATATCTCCCAAGGGGAGCTGCAAGGATAGATGCACAGAGCAGTCAGTGTCTGTCTAAAAAAAAACTGTTCAAAGCATTGCTTAAATAGAAGACATCAGCTGCAAAATTCAACTCAATCTGAAATACCACCCGAATTTTTTAGATAAGCTTTAGGGTGTGGAGGGACAACATGTCAAGAAACAAGAGTTTCTGGCACAGATCCCCTTGGAAATCAGGAAAGATAAAATACTTCTGGGTGGTTTTATTAAAAATTCATTCTGGCTTGGAAGCAAAGCCAYTGCAGATGAGTGATGGCTGCAGGGCCACCACTCTCAATGGAGAACCAACAGGCAGGGAGTAAGAGCAAGAACAGTTTTCACAGACTCCTCCTCTTCACTTGCACTGAATGTTTAATGATCTCCAAAGGGACAAAATTGACTGTTTAGCCAGTCATGTAGCAATTTCTTCTTGAAATCAAAATGCAGACACTGCCTGGTGAGCCAAAGCCTTGGAAATAGAAAGGCCTGTGTAATGAGATGGACTGCCCTTTCCAAGCATGAGAAAGCTGCAGCTGAAGTGCCAGAAGATTCTTCTGCACAGCCACGGTCGCTTAAACTCAGCACTTCTCACTAGTTCAGGACTACACCTGCTCTCTGAACTAAAAAAAGGGTTTTTTAGTATAAAAGTATGTCTCTCTTTCAAAGTAGAGAGCAAAACCAGTTCCTTTTTACTGAACTCCCTTGTGCTCCCGGCATATTCAGAACATTGGAACCTSTTCCAGTGACAAGTCATTATTGCTGCTGTAAGGTCATAGCCTGGCAAACCCAACTCAACCCTAAAAACCAAGGAAACTTCCTAGAAAGGAACAAGGTGTGCTTCATTAAGGGATGAGCTCAAGCCATGCAAGAATGCTCCTTACATGGCATCCCAGCCACATTTTGACAATTCAATCTCACTTTTTTTTAGCATAGCACAGAAGATGGAAATAGACAGCAGTATCCATGTGTTGAGGTGAGGAGTTTTAGATAAATTTCTGTAGTTTTCAAATGATGGAAATTMTTTTATTTAGCAAAACCATCACTCTGGTTAGACTCACACAAGTACTTGGTAATGTTTAAGTCCTTAGGAACACACTGCTCACTTGGTTATTTTCAAATATTTGTTAGGAAGGGTTTGTAGTTTGCGACAAATAATCRAGTGCCACAGAGAACACCAACTCTAAATGTTAAGCAGCATTKGCTGAAGTCCTCTAAGACAAGTTTGCAGACTTCTTCTGACCTCAATTTTTTTCTCAAGGTATTCTTCATGCAGGACATCACTCACAGTTTGAACCCAGGTGCACCAGAGCTTCTTCATAGTCAAGCCCCACCTCCCCATCAATTGTTCTTAACAATGGGCTTTTCCATGAACCAGGCTCTAGCCATGGCTCTGATCACCTCCAGAAGCAAAAGCTGCTGTTTCAGGGAGTGGATGGTACAGACAACTCATGACAAGCAATACTGAAAAAGTTATCAAATGAAGAATTCAGCTCAGCAGCCCAGCACCYGTGGAGGGAAGAACACACTTGGCACAAGAGGGTCAGAGCATTTCTGAGCTATTCCTTGCAATAAAAACCGCATGGCTGAAGTACTTTGATAGGGCATTTGGGGCYTATGGTGGCAAATCTTCACTCCCTYRGAATMAYGGAATRGTTTGGGTTGAAAAGGACCTCAAAGATCACCTAGTGCCAACCCCCTGTGATGGTCAGGGACACCTTYCAGGAAGAGAGCTGTGAATAAAGAAGGAGCAAGAAAGGAGATGACGCTTTGTCTCTTCTGTGAAGTCAAGATAGAATGTTATTATGACTTTTTAATAAAGCACTGACTSTGCAATTCCCAGTTGTGTGTCATTAGAGAAATACTTCAATTCCCTGAAATACTTAGACCTGATAGCACTGTTTGTGGGCAGGCAATTCCACCACTAATGTGGAACTCTTGATTACTTCCTGCACTGAGTCAATTGCCCGTCCTCACTTTTACCTTCCTGATCCAATTTTGTCAGCAGTCCTCTGTGTTGGCAGAGATCTTAATTGGTAATCCTTAACAAACTGAGGAACTCATTTTAAGTTCAGATGTCACAGCTAGCAYGAGCCTCTAAATTGCCAAGCTTTTTCCGCATGATTTTCCAAAATCCAGGGTGGAATTATCCCGCAAAATTAGAGACACAAACTCAAGGATTGATTTCTTAATCATAAAGYGCTTATGTATATTTTAACATATTTTGAGATTAAACCCATTAATTTCCAATGAAATCTTGGCACATCCCAGTGCTGCACTTGAGCCTTGCCCAGCTATGAGAGGAGTCCTTGCAGCAAGAGGCTTTACAGGCTCTGTCAAAATCAATATCAGCAGCTACTCCTCTGGGAAATTAGGAATGTCACAGGCAAAGCGTTTGCCAAGGCTTTCAGCATGTTCCAATTAATTTGCTATTCCATGTTTGCTGTAGACCTGAAGTAGGAAGGAAAGTTGAATGYAAGCAGCTCAACGTGAGACACAGAGTGCTGCTAAGACAGTGATCACTGCAACAGGGGCTTTAAAGACTGAAATGTTTAGTCATGTTTTGAACCAAAGTGAATTTTAATCATGGGTGAGGTGCAATGGTTTACCTACAGACGACTTGAGAGTTGGATACAGACTYCAGCCCAGGGCTGCCAAATCCGGATATGTTATTTCTTGGCTGCACTGAGCTAATCCGGGTGTCCAATGGCTTTAGCTTCTGCAGGCTTGGTTCCTAAAATGTTATTTCATTTCTAACACCAAGGCAGCTTCACCTCTGGCAGTGAGGGCTGCCATGCTAATGTAAATAAGGAACCTACCTGCCATGAGTTTTAATTGCTCCCTTGTTGATTTGATCTCAAAAAGGGCCAGATGTAATAGCTTTAAGCTCCAAAATGTGAATGGGGACCTGTCCAACTTGAGGTGCAACTACTAAAATAAGGATGGGTGGTAACAATAAAATAGAAGAGTATTTAGTTAGGTGAATCCTTGGCTGCAATCATTTTAGGTACAGGCAAAGAAAGCCAAAGGCATGTGGGATGTCTTTTCTGCAGAAAAGCTTAAAATAGAAAAGGAAATCAATACTCATTTACAGTATCTGGCAGTCACTGAACCAAAACATACATGTACACCTACAGCCGAGCAGAAATAACAACATTTATTTAAACCACAAGCTGTTATGCTACTGCAGGAATGCTGTGTTTCATGTGGAGCCCTTCACCAGAGACTGCCACATATTTCTGATCATTTTTAAAAGCCTCAGTAATAACCAGAGCAAATGCTCTCAATACCACAGTTATTAGCCCCACCAGCCAGGCCAGCTCAACTCCTTCGATTCCTGGCAAAGAAAGAAACCTCTGATGGGCAGGACCCTTAAAAGATGCTTCAAAAGAGAAATGTACACCTGTGTGTAAGAACGAGGCAATGTTTCCACGATGTAAAATTACAGGCTCCAAAGGAAGGAATAGTGTTTAACAAATCAGCATTCCCCAAACACTGAAAGTGAAATGAAATGTAAACAAAGTGAATCTGCTGATTGCTTGTTTTTTTTCCATTCCCCAGCTCTGAGAAATGTGACCAGTAAATAAACAGGATAAATAATAACAGCAGCTGGGTTTTGTACAGCASTTCTCATACAGAAATCCAAAATGCTTTACAAAGGGTGCAGCCAGGCCGCTTGCAGAGGTCTCAKGAGGCAGAGATGGATGGCACCTCTGATCCACTATCCCAAGGAAGGATCAAACCTTCTTCCCACTGCCACATAAACTGAAGCAGAGAGCTACAAAGCTTTGTCCATGGCAACACAACATGCCAGAGGCAAGGATGGACCCAGAGCATGAGTCAAAACCTGACCCTGCAGCAGTCAGCAGGAGCTTAAGAGCAGAGTTAAGATGTCACCATGGGTTCCCTGTGCTGCATGCACAGGGCCACAGTGAACCTGGACAGAAAAATGTCAATTTAAAGAAAAGCTTTCTATCCTAATGAATTTGTGGGCATCTGACAATGTCAGAGAGATGCTCTGTGCATTTTCAGGACAATCTGGGTCGAGATACTCTGTGCCCCTTGTTTGAGGAGGGGCAGAGGATGACTGAATGCTGATTGCTTGAATGTCTTTTTAATAACATGAGATTATGAATGCTGCTCAGAATACAGATTCTAATGCTCCAAGTATTGTAGACTAGCTCTCACACAAAATTGAAAGAAAATGAAGAAAAAGCCTAACCATTACRTCAGCTAGATGTTATCTTACAGAAATTTAATTACTTACTGCTTCTTTGTCACTCCTCATGCCTTTCACCCAGCAAATTAAGCCATTGCAGGTTTCTGGAATTTGACCGTTTGAAAGCCCACTGAGATAGTTGTGAAAATAAAAGTAAAAAGTATGTTGAAAAATTATAAAAATATGCTCACCTTGTCTGTTGGTGAACCAGCTAACCTGCTGACACCTGCAAGCAAATTAAACCGAGTTCTATTCTAAAGAAAGCCCGGCAATTTAAGTCTTATTCCCTCACTCTGCAAGCTTCAAGCTTGAGCAAGGAAGAAAGAAAACACACAGAGCAAGGCATTTATCACAGGTCAGACAGATGCCTGAAAAAGATCAGCAATCTTTCTTGCATACCAAATCTATAGTAGTTTGCACATTTTCTCCTTACCCATCCATACACAACACTGGAGCAAACCATTTCAGTTGAATGTTTACCTTCAGCCCAGTCATCAATATTTGGTTCCCTTTTTCTGCCCCCTGGTTCTTTCTTTTCAACGACTGCTGCTGAGACAATTTACTTGTGAAAGAACAGCAGAGAACAACTAATGCATTGCTTAGTAGATTTTATTKAAAATCTCTCTTCCAGCATCAAGCCTTCCTCAGCCACCAGGAATAACTCAAGGAATAACAACTTTCATCCAGCCCCAATTTGTACCACTTGACTGGGTGACTACACCCAATTTTAGACAAGAAAACAAAACTACAGAAACATTGGGGGTCTGATTCTGTAAATCACTGGTCATTGTGTCACTGTCTAATGAATGGCTTGACCCTGTTTTGCCTGTCCTCTGCCCCTCATTGACTTCTTTATTCTGCTTTCTGACACTAAATTCTCAAGGTCTAGCACGCTGCCTCTGCCATCACTCAGTATGGGAGGATTCAGAGGCTCCCATCATCARGGGAGTGCCTGCCAAACAGAAATGAAGACAGTTCCTGGCTGGACAGCCACTGTCCGACACAGAAGGGGGGCTCTTTCATGCCAGTGGAAGTTGACTCATGAAGTTTGGTGTTACTCAAAAGTCCTGGGGCATTGAAAACTGCCAGAAAAAGAATKAATCTCTTCAGACACAAACATACTGCATCTGTCTAGGAGCATTCCCAAGCAGAGAAAGACCAAGACCTATCCCCTGTCCTGCTGATGGGGACATCCCACAGGAGTKTTTTGGAGGTGGGTAAATCTGTCTGCTCTGACCACCAGTTCAGCTTCCACCAGCTCTTCCCATCCTGGTCCCAAGGCCACACCTTGGTACCTCGTTGTGGGCAGTGGGTCTGGTCAGCTCTGAGATGCCTTCCTGACACCACCACTCAGTGACTTTCCCGAGYCTGGTCACTTTAGAAGATGTTTATGGTCGGGACTAGCCCCAGGTTGGTATTTGGGATTGCTGTACCAGTATTTTTCTTTCAATTAACATAAGTGAAATTTTATTGTCTGCAAGAGGAAACCCTAGAGGAGATATAATTTTAATGATGTCTAAAAACTTTACTTTTTTTGCTAATGTTTGCTAATTTCCTTCCTTCCTATTATGGATAATAAACCATAGTGACATAGCGTCRGAATGTCTGTGCTGTGGAGTACAGACAGGGTTGGATGGGGGCAGTTAAGGATGTAACAGGGGCAGGATGAGGTAAGGGAGCTGCCTGAGCATATCTTTAGGTATCTGATGGGCAAGATCCCATACTATCTCCTTGGATACCCAGGATATTCAGCCATTTGCTATCAGGGCTGTATCACATCTCTTGGATAAGGGACAATAGGAGGTTTAAAACACTGATGGCTTTCATTCAATGGGAGCATGTTAGGACAATGACAAGCCTGAACCTAGGGAAGGCAGCTCAGCCAAATATGTCTGCAGGGACAGCTCTTAGAACAATGCAATTTCCCTAGAAGAACAAAGAGATCAGATATTCACCCTGGCTCAAAAAAGGACAAAGTCACAGCAGTCTGAAGGGAACTTGCGAGGCCAWCTCATCTGCTACAGACATCTAGAAAAAATACCCTCTTCTAGCCAGAACACCTGTAACAGCCAACTTTTGCTGCAGATGTACTCACAGGAATCTAAAAAAGCTGCTGTGTGTTCCCAAGGGATGTTCCAAGAGTGCTGGAGAAACTGAAGCAAGGAACTGTGTGCAGCTCTTTCATTATTCTCACTAAACCAACATGTTCCTTATTGTAGTGAARCAAAGTGCTCTGGCATCTGGAACCCTGATCCAATCAATGAGTTGTCTGCTTCAAGCTGTTGTGTAACTACCAACAAATATCTGGTTCAGAGTGCTCCAGTGTGAGGAGCTGAAGAAGGGGTCAGTGCAGGGTCTGCCCAGGATAAAGAGACCTGGAGGTCTCTAAGTGCTGAGTGACCAACTTGGGCATCCATCAGAGTCATGGCACAAAGGCAGTACTGATCATCTCACCTGCAATCCAGTTAAAAGCAAATGAACCGTTTGTATGACAGTTGCAAGGTTTGCTTATCCTTCAGTCTCTGRCAGAATAATGAGCAGAAAATTGAGTTTTGCAACACAATCTCTAGACCGTTTTTCCTCTTTTCTCCTATTTCTACCTCTACTTCGAACACTCCCCGTGCTGCACAGCACTGTTTCCAGTTCATCAGGTGGCACACAGAGCCAGCACTGATTTTGATTCTTTTGCTGCTCTCAGGATCACGATGAAATATTACTGCTTTGAGACTCACAACAGGGAACTCCAAAAGTCACCTTGTTCCCAGACACTGATGTCACAAAGTTGTACACCTGTGCTCAGAATATGATCCTAACAGGGTAATGAGCAAAAGGGGCAGTTTAATTACAATTGTTATTCCATTTGCTATTCACCTTTTTCCTTCAGTTCTGTGGAATAAAAGGCAGATTTGCTTGTGTTGGACATTCCTGTGGAGACTGAAAAAAAATGATCCCACTGAAGAAGCCTGTTGGAAGTATCTGCAACAAGAACCAAAGCTGCCCCCCTGTCTGTCAGAGTCCCTCTTACACGAAGCTGGTTTGCTAATTTGCCCATCCTCTGGAACCGCATAAGGAATCATAAAAGGATGTCCCCATTCACAGTGAATAAGAGTCACATGGAGCAAAGATAACAGGGGCATTAAAGGAACACATGCACAGCTGATGAAAAGAAGGGAGGCTTTAGAAACTCAGGCAAGAGCAATACAGCAAGCAAAGCCTGGAATGTTGATTCGACAATGATCATTGTTATTTCCCTTTGCAGTGTGTGCCACGGGATCAGAAAAACAGAGGGAGCTGAATTCAAGCTATGACAAACYGTGCTGACATAAGTCACTTTGCATCATCCAGATTTGGCTTTCATTTCAAGTTGACCTCCTTAGTACAAACAAAGTGTTCTTCAAAGAGTGACACTGAATTAGAAACTGCTTTAAGTATTTCTAGAGATTAACACAATACACTATAATTAAAGACTTTATAATCAGTGACTTGATTTCCTTTGCTTTGACTTCCCTTTGGCTTATTTATTTATTTATTCATGCATTTTGGAAAGGTCTGAAAGTCAAAGTCAATTTTGTCATCTGCTCATGCTGGGAGCTGTGCTGTTCTTCTGGGAATGGCATGGAAGTGTTGGTAATAAGATGCCAAAATCAAGCAATATTTACAATTTAAGGGCCCGTTCAGATATAAAGCAGTTTGTACTTCTGCACCACMGGCACATCTGCAAAGTCCTTGGGGAAGAGAGAAATCTGTTTTCTCCTTATTGGCTTGGCCTTTCATTACTAAAAAGTCAGAAAAAATGGCAGGCATTCCTCAAAGAGTAAAAGAAATGTAAAAAGTAAACAGAAAAGTGGGTGCTTTTTGTTTGTTTAATTTTGTATTTTTAATGACATCTCAGGTGTAGAACTGAAAGAACTCTTACAAAGGCACTGTTTATTCAGACTATTCAACTCTGTTTACTTAAACTGTGGTCACGAAGTCTAAAGTTGAGCCAACCCATTCCATTGCAYATTAACAATGGACCAGGAATGCCTCTGTGACCCACACGTGTCTCAGCCTTAGGCAGGGAACCACTGTGGCTCCTGACAATCCTCTAAATCCACCAAGAGACCACTGTGAGACACTCAAGCACCATGCTAACTAGCCAGGTAATGATTTCTCTCTGAAAGCTGAGGAAGCTCAGATTCATGGATATCTGGAACTCACATTTGCAARTGCATCCTTCAGCTACAAGTGTCTCAAGTGCCCAGCTCAAAGTGATTGAACATCCAGGACTGACTTAGGCATCACTCTGCCTGAAGTCAGAGGCAGCAGCAGCTATGAGCACCTTTAAAAAAATTACTTTGGGTCAATAAATTTCATAYGGTTTACTTGAGGTCGGGAAGACGGGCTAAAAGTGCCCCAGAATAAACTCTGCTTATCTAGGCAGTGACAAGAATGGAGGAAGCGTCCAGAAAAGGCTACAGGGATACAGACCAGAGAGGAAGAAAGTCACCTCTGAAGTTCTCCAGGCCCTTTAGGGGCCTCAAAGGAAATGTCTTGACTTCTCCTCCCAACTTTTCCTTCCCCTTCCTCATCAGCCTCTATTCTTAGCAGCTTTGTCTGAGAGCTGGGAATAGAACATGGTTTCTCAATTCCTCACCTCCTGTTACCTCATATTTTGACTCAGAGTGCTCAGGGTGGTGGCGGAGTTAAGCCTTGCATGGAGCTGTTTATGTTTACACAATGACTGCTTTCCCATTAAGCAGGGTTTCTTTGGCTACTGGGACATACTACAGGCATGAGATCAGTCCTCTTTTGTTCAAATGTCTTAATTCCTCTAAACATTACAGAGTTGTGAAAATGCCATGCCTTGCTCAGCTCTTTAGTGTTGCACTCAGCAGTGAGCACTCAGTGCCAAAGAGTTACCCGTTTTCACGCTCCACAAACCCCGCCATTGGCACAAAACACGAAAACGACACCACAACATRCTGCTTTTTCTTCCCTGCTGCATTCAACAAGACCACTTAATTACACTTTAAGATGGAACTGGCTCAACAAGTTGGGCAGCTTGTGGGGCTGCTGGCCGGGGAAGCTGCACCTGCACTGCTGGCAGCAGGCAGCAAGAGAAGACGACACCCAGGCCCCAGCTCAGCTGCTGGGAGTGACTTCCCACCCGAAAAACAAGTGCAAAACACTGTCTTTCTTCTTCCTTAGTCCCATTACTCCTTACTCCATCYACCCCATCTAATCATTATGACATCTGAGTGCCTTTGTGTGTCAGCTTCCTGTGAAGTAATCACCTAAATCCCCTTCTGAAACAAAGCGGACCCTGCTGAGGAACTCACAATAGGTGCCTTTCACTGGCAGGACAACCTTGGCCTCGGTGGCACTTGCAACAAAGCTTCCATATGTGCACCAGTATGGGCTGATCAGTCAGATCAACACCACACAGACTCAAGAGCCTGGATATTTGTGAGCATGAAGAAAAAAAACTCACAAAATTTCCCCATCTTCCTGAAAAAATGGTTGTTGTTGGTTTTTTAAAAAATGTTATAGCACATTAATCTGCCACAGCCCTTAATCCATGTTTATGAGCCTGATCAAAGAGATGAAAGAGAAGCACCAGCTCCAAGGGGTGATGTCTGTCAGTTGTCCCCACTTTCAGAGACTGCCTGGCCATTGTCTGCTCTTCAACCCCAGGCTAGGGCCACTTTCTAATTTTTCCTTTGGCAGACATCCTGGGCTTTCCCCCTCCCTGGGGGAGGGATCAAGGGCGATAAGTTCTATTCTAATAGAAGACAAGTCAATGATAACCTTTGGGCATCTGCAGTGAAGAGGTATTTCTATAGCTCTAGCTGGGATTAGACACATAATGGATCAATGAAAGATCCCACCGTTTGACCGTTATAGCATCATTCATTAGCGTTAAGGTTTGAACCTGAATCAACAATTGAGTTAGAAGACTGAAAGAATTGCCTTCRGTATTTGAAATAAATTGTAACGGGCCTGTAAAAGTCCCCTGAGGTGTCTTTCTCTCCCTGTACATATATATAGAGATCAGTTTTACTGAACATTTAAAATTAGATGAAAGTTGCTGGGCTTCTACACAGGAAGAAGAAAAAGCAGAGCTTCTTATGAGAAGTGAAAGGGGGTAAAATAATGTATTTTTGGTTCACCTATCAAAGCACTTCAAGAGCATTCTTGACTGCAGGATGCAGGCACTGACTTGTTATTCAGTCACTTACCATCTCTCATAAATAACAATTCATGAAGAGCTAATAACAAACAGTACGCCCCCTCTTTACACACAAACACACAAACACACACCCGCACTCAGGAGCTCCTTGTAAATGAGCAACACTGATCCCATCCACTTTTATTGTCACAAAACTAGGGCAAGTTCACTCTTAATTAACTGCTTGGTGCACAGAGCACTAAAAAAAAAAAAAAAAAATTAACTACCCAGAGGACTTGGACACCAAGTTTTCACTCTCAGCTCCTTATCGTTTCTGGAACAGACCCATCCACCCACCACTAATTTGGTAAGAAATTAAACTTGATAGAAAAAGCACTTCTGCAACTGGATGATGAATGTTATGGGTAGTTAATGATTAATTAGCATTGCAATACAAAACAGCCTGGTTTCACAGTAGAACCTTGATTTCATAGCACTATTTTTCTGTAAAGGTAATCTTCAGGTTGATGTCTAACCTGTTGGGTTGACAGGATAAACTTAAGTCCCTACAACAGAATGAACAACTTTTTCCTGTGACTGTTTTCCAGCTGTATAAAGTAAACACAGCTCTTCCTGTTGGCTTGCAGAAAAATAAAAGAATAAAACAATATCCAGATTTTTATGAAGTAGGTACCAACATAACTAGTGGCAGCACAAATACATGCCAAGCCAGCAGATAGTGGAAGAAGAAAGATCATAACTCTGGGACAAACAGAGATACCTTTCCATAGCAGATCATAATCAGCACAGAAAGACACTATAGTAAAGAGATTATTTAAATTATGACAAAARCATTCAAACATTTTCTCTACCTGATTCTTTATCCATGTTCATTACACAGGTCTGTTTTGAAATTGCAATTGCCAGAGAAAGAGCTCCCTAAATCATTTACTAAGTATAAATAATTCAAAATGAGTCAAAAAGCAATGCAGTCAAACATTCTGCCTGTTGCCCTGAGATTTCAGCTACTACTATTGAAACTGAAGTCCAATGMTGATGTTAAGCTTGTTGACACTGGAAAAACCAGAAAGAGTGAACCTCCCAAAAGTTCATGAGTCCTTTCCCTCCCTCAGTRCCTGTGCTATTAGTTTGGGGATAGTTGTTTATTGCTGATAGGCATCAGCCACCTGCCAGAGCCACTTGGTAGCATACTGAACTGCCAAGCATTCCAAGCCAGTGTGCATGGAATGACAGTAACTCCAGGTTTGGTATCTGCAAGGCTGACTCCAGCAAGTTTGGAGAAGGCAATCTTTACAGTAGGGTCTCTCTCAGTTGAGAGAAAGCTCTTAGGGGCACTGTAAAGCTCCACGCACACAGCCCTGTAACGCCAGTCAAGCTATAAACACGAATTACATGAATAGAGTCGTATTTACTGATAGTAAAAAAGGACATTTGCTTGAAAGTGCTCACCTGGGAGTTGCTGCTGGCTTCCAATACCTGCAGAAGAGATACTGCCCRTCAGCATTGATGATATGGGGCAGATCCTTGTATGGGATGTTTTGAGGACTTCGCTTTGGCGAACTTTCCTCTGGCATTCTGGAAGAATGACCTGCAAGGTGTTAGAAGAAACAAGACATACTTAAAACAGGTGAAGTCAGGATAAAAGCTGATGGGCTTGGCAGCCACAGACATTCAAGAAAGTCAGTCAGTAAGGCAAGCACCACTGATGGGAGGCTGCTTTCAAAACCCCAGCCAAAGCGTTCCCAAAATCATTGTTTAAAAACAGAAATGTAGCATTTTTTTTTTTTTCAGAAAAGACTCATATTTGAGGGTAGAGCATTGGGGGTGGGGGGAGGGAGAAGAAGGGAAGATCAGTCCACCATCAGTACTTCATTTACAGCTTTCTCTCCCACACTTCTCCCATCTGTGTTTATTTTGCATCATTTTGCGAAACGGCTTCTAAAGAGAGTATTTTAACTGCAATCAAGTRCAGATTGTGCAGCAGTCGCTACAGATATGAAAAGACAGCTGCATAAAAGATTTATCTCTGGCTGAACATCTCCAAAGAACACTGGAGGGTACACAGCGGAGGTATCTGCCACCGTGTCATCATTAAGATCTTCTCTGACATCTCAGACAGAAGGTGGCGGCGGCGGCGGCGGCGGCGGGGAGCTAAACATTTCCAGGAGAATTTGCCACAAACCTGTTTTCATCCTGTGCAAGGGTTTGCATTCTAGTGAGGAGCCGGCATCGCAAGTCAAACGCAAGCAGATGAGGCTTTTTGCATGTCGCTGCGGAGCCGCGTTCACCGCGTTCACCGCCCGGCAGCCCCGCGGTCCCCGGCGAGCGCCCGGCGGGTCCCTCCCGGCGCTGCGCGGGGCTCGCCCCGGCTCCTCTCGCTCGCTCTTTGAGGAAAGTCGCTTGGGTAATTCACCACTTCTCGTTCATCACTTTTTTTTTTTTTTTTTTCCT
>NW_026623256.1:781628-784580 GCF_030028575.1 Malurus melanocephalus | reverse complement strand
TGGGAAGGGTGGGGGAGAGGGAGGGCTGGCGGGTGGGAAAGCTGCAGTCCACTTTCCAGAAGCTGCTGCACGTACATCAAAGGCACCTTGAACACATGCAGCTGGAGCAGCTCACAAAGTTCCTGCCGCGGCAGGTTGTTTGCAACTTTACTTCCTTCCTGCCACTTACAGTTCGGAGGCCGCGGCGCCGGGGGGAGGCGAGGGAGGGGGAGCCCTTTTCTCAAAGCGATCCCCGCTGCGAAGCCATCTCTCGTGTAAGCGCAACTTCCCCAGCCCCGCGCTGCCAGGCGGAGAGCGGGAGGGACGGGGGGAGGAGGAGGAGGAGGAGAAGGAGGAGGGAGGATCCAAGCACCGACGCGATGCCAGGTCGCCAGCCCCGCGCACACATCCTCCTGCCGCGGCCGCTCCGCCCGCGGAGCCGAAGCGCGGTGGCTCCACCGCACGGTGCGCACCAGCTGCTCCCGGAGAGGAGAAGAGAGAAGAGGAGAGGAGGGCGGCAGCGGCGGGAGGGCGGCAGCGGCGGAAGGGCGGTGGGCGGGTGGCTGCTTGGATGGACGGACGGATGCATGGATGCACGGATGGATGCATGGATGGATGGATGGAGGGGCGGGCGGTGCTGCCGCCCCCTCGGCGGGGCTTTGCTGGGCGGGGAGCGGGGAAGCTCCGCGGTGCCCCCGGGCCGCGGGGAGGGCGGGGACGCGGCCGCCCCCTCCCCCGGTGGGGGCTCCGCACCGGCTCCGCTGAGCTGATGCGGTTTGGGGGAGCGGCCGCAGCGCTCCCGCAGCCCCCGGCACCGGCACCTGGCCCCGGGAGCGCCGCTCCGCTGCTGCGGGCGGGGGGACCGCGGAGACACCGCGGGGAGGGGGCGGCTGCTGGCACAGAGAGGGAACATCTCAGAGCCTCTGGGCATCCCGGGCAGAACCGCTCCTTGGCATCCCAGCACCAAACTTCGCTGCGTT
The DNA here is from genome assembly GCF_030028575.1 of Malurus melanocephalus. Lineage (NCBI taxonomy): Eukaryota > Metazoa > Chordata > Aves > Passeriformes > Maluridae > Malurus > Malurus melanocephalus. The sequence goes on along the minus strand of NW_026623256.1, from coordinate 783,621 downwards.
CAATGTGCATCTCTTCAGGCTTTGAAGCCGCACCGGAGAGAGAGATCGTTCAGATTCTAGTTCGGAGAAGTTCCCAAGCTTTGCACCCTCATTCAGGGTAAAGGCAGTTTATAAACACGGTGTATGATTTATACACAGGTAATTTAGTGCCCCTACATCACTATAGATTAAATGCAATACACGTGCTGCTCTGTAATGGGAGATCTATTTGGTGGTATATGATACTTGCTTATAAAAATTGTCACAACAAGGTTCCCCGAAGCCAAAATAGCTTCCCAGCCTTAAGGCATCCCAATACAGAATTCTGTCATTTAATACTGGTAAGAGCTCAGCATTTGCTGAGCAGATTCATGCCTTCTGCATTTCATCAGGTCCTTTCATTTTTACATGCCTACATCGTAGAGGTTTCAAGCCTTTCTAAGAAGAGACAGCTAATAACCTTATTTTTAAAGTGAGGCAATGTGCTCATCAAGTGCAAATCTGTGAACAAAGGCTGAGGAAAGGAAAGAAATATGTGCTAACAATAACAATAAATGCAAAACCTCAGAGATGAGCCATATAAATATAAAAAGGAAATCAAAACCAGATTTTATTTTATTAATCTTTTAGTGCCATTTTTATTAAATGCCCTAGGGGGGGTGTTAGTTATAAATGGAAAAAGAAAAATTTTATATTCCTGTAACTGCTGTTTAGAAAAAAATAAACAAAACCAGCATTTATGGTTGTTTATGATGAATGAGATTTAGGTCAGATGGGTCTTAAGCAGGGGCCTGGGAGCTGTACCTGGAGCTGTACCTCTTGCTAGGCTGGTTACTATCTGAGCATGGATGGGTGGAATTAAACAGCTATCACAGGCCAGCTCCGGAGCTGATAGAAGCAAGGACATATATATTTATTTAAATGATACAGATCAGATAATAACTGGATTAAGAAGAAAAGAAAGAAGGAAAGAAGCGTCTTTCCCTGGTCAGGGTTTATCTGCCAGGAACACTTTACTGCTTCCCTACAGTCATCCATGAAATCTGATGCCAGGAACAGGCTTTTCTCCCTCTGTGGTGCTGGGAATATCAGAGTTCCCAGGGCCACAGAAGGGTGGAGGGAGTTGAGGAAAAAATCTCTTTTTAAACTTCTGGCTAAAAATAGCATGTCAAGGAAAACGACCTTTGTTGGGACACAAGGGTGAGATCCTGACTTTGAGAGCATGCCYTGGTCAGTCCAGATATATGATTCCCTTGATACCCTGTTAACCTCASTGTAGCTAAAATTGGAGACAGCATAACTGTGGTCCAGCCTGCCCTCTCTGCCAGGCCCAGATCCTCCCCACTGCACAGGAGTGAAGAATCAACCAACCCCTCCTTCMCTTCTCCCAGCTTCCTGAGACCCCAGAAATGTGAGGACATTTCTCCCCACAGGCAGCACACACTTCCCCATCTCAATGTTAACAGCATAAAAATGAAAGAGGATCAACTGCTGACTTGTTGCCTTGTAATTTTTCAGAGTTTAAGCTGTGAATGAAAAGCCACCTGAGAAAACTGGACTGRGTCTGGGGAATTCATGTATCTGATACCCAGACTGTACACCAGGCTTCAGCAAAGCAATTACTGCACACTGGCTCCCTGTGAGAAATCAAAGGGATGCCTGAGCATGCAGTATTTATGAGACTGTAACATCTTCTCTTGTCTTGGTGGAGTGAAATACRTTTCAGAGGTAGAGTTTAAGCTAAATCAACTTCTAATAAAAAATAGATACAATACTTCTAATAAAAATAGATACACTCCATGAATCTTTACACTAACTCAGCAATTGCTCAATCCTTGGAGAAAAGGATGTTTGGTTTATTAAAGGTTGAGCCCTGCTTAATTTAAATGTCTCCATTGACCCCCAAGATAWGCACAGGAGTATAGAGGAAAGGGCTATGCCTTCAGATGAGGCACATTTTAGGAAAAGGATCAATTGCTGGAATGGCAGAGTAAATACATGTAATGAAACTTGT
>NW_026623256.1:761807-781094 GCF_030028575.1 Malurus melanocephalus | reverse complement strand
ATGTTTAATGGATCCCATCCTGTTGGCATGCAAAGGTAAACAGACTGTATGAGATCCTTCTGCTCTTGTTGACAATACCATGCTCCTAAATTTTAAAGGAGTGTTTTTGTTTGAGAAGTAGATTTGATAGGSCATGGGTACCAAACCATTTGGGATGCTGCTCACCAGGAACACGAAGTGAACTTGTGCTCACAAGGAGGAGGAAAAAAATATCAGAGGAGGACAGAATAATAAAATATATAAGGAGTATGTGGTTATGGAACAATCTGCTGCAAAACCAGAAAAATGCTGGAAGTTACAGTAGTCAGGGAGCAGCTGGAGAGAGCAACAGACAGCACAAGCAAGAGAACACGTGGGAAATGATGGGAAATGAAGCATGAAGAGGAAGAATTGAAATCAAGTGAAAAGCAGAGAAGCCAATGCCACTAAAGCTGTCAGTTTAAAGTAATTAATTTGGATTTTCCCTTCTCTTTGGCTGGGCTTTTTTTTTCATTAATCCCTAGCCAGCATCCAGTCATTCACCTTTACTTATTTCTGTAATCTGCCTTTGCTTGCCTGTTGGTATTCCTGAATAAGACATGTATGGGAATGAGGCAGGGTTGGGGGCTGGGATGAACTGTTCTCATTTTCCTGTAAAGTATCTATTTTAATGTCTTGCAGCCAAAAAAGAAGCTTGGTGTCAGGCAAAAACCAKATTGAGGAAGAAAATGCCAAAGGAAAATATTGTATTGATCAGGTTAATCTTAACAATGCCAGGAGGAATTACAAGTGGCTCAAGATTGTTCTGCAGAATTCTACAGCCTCATGGACCTCTTCACAAATTAGTGTGAAATGGAGAAAGGTTGAAGGGTAATCACCAGGAATACCTGAGTATGACAGAAATTGCAAGCTTCCACTGATTTGTTGCCCATCAGTAATCTCACCTTCTCTGATCACTAAGAATAAAATTATTAGGTTAAGATACAAGTGGTTTAATAATACCCCTAGATGGAAACTACAGTCAAATAATAAAGTGATTTAACCATGTAAATGAAAACAATTAGTCATAAAAATTGTCCTAATTTTTTGCAGGTAATAAAAATTCTGCAAATCAGTGACTTGCAGACAGTAGCTGTATGATTGGAGTGATTAGGATCTTGCTTGTGCTCCTTATTTGACAGGGCAAAAAATACACTCTTAAAATAYGTTTTCAATATATCAGTTGAATATCAGTTTCAGCCTTTTAAACTGATGTAGAGGAGATGACCTATCCTACATAGATGCTAATTTGAGAGCTGGTTGTTTTTAATTACAGAAGCAATGCATATTTCGTTGGGCGGCTCATTTGTTTTTTTGTTTTTTTGGTTTTTTGGTTTTTTAATTTAAAACCCCACAAGATTATTAATATCAGATTCTAAGACATTCTTAGTCTGAAATAGAAGGCATCGTCCAAAGACAGGAAATTCAAAATGAGAGTGGAAATTCTGCCCTAGAGATTTTTTCCATAGGAGGAAGGTTGATGGAGTTATTYTAGCAGCCCTTTTGCTCGAGAATAGCTCTGCCTTGGGAATAAATAGGTTTTTAGAGAGGTCTGGAAGTGCACAGGGTCAGCAGTGGTGTCTCAGCTCAGTTCTGCTTGTGGCTGGCACTAGAGGGCACAGCCTCAGCTCTGCRTGTGGGCATTGCAGCCCTACCAAAAACCCCTCAGCTGGATTGATTTGTTTGTTTTTTTTYTTTCTTTTAAATATATTTCCCCCTTTATCTCAAGGTTTCCTTTAGACATTCATCCCTTTTTATCTCTGCAGTTTCTAAATAAAAGTTTCCTGTACTGGTCTATAATTAGTCCAGTTTTCTCTCTGGATTTATTCACATCACTGGAATGAACTTCAGAGCTTTATAACCTGGATGAGCATTTTGCTACAGCACTTGAGAGGAAATCCTCCCCTTGTCAATGTGAGGGCAGACAGCTTAAARAGTTTTTTACAGAATGGCATTTCCTTGCATGTGGTTGTAGTAATGTTCATAAAATGTTGGTCACCTTGGTAGAAACAGGGGTTTGGAGGCAGAAAACATAATCCAAAGGCAACCTGAAGGAAAAGGTCAAAACCTTTAAATTTTAATATGCATAAAAATCAGAATAAGATGGCACTGTAAATTTTCTCCAGCAGGAATTGTGGTCACAGTTTTGAGGAGTACCTGACCATTTTTTTCTCATTTCTATTCCTAAGGCTGACTGCATAATCCACTTATTATTATTATTATTARTCCAGCCTTATTGCWCCAGAGCYAAATCCTCCRGCCAAAARCCACCACTGCCCTGCCATGGTTAGGGTGGTGCTTTATTTTGGTGGCTGAACTGGAAGCATTGACTGGAGAAGGGCTGTTTTTGTGCCTCCTGCCTCTCTCACTGCTTTGCAATTGACAAAGCATCATTTATCACGCTTTGCATTCCAATTTCTCTTTGCACGTTTTCCAGCTCATCATAACATAATTATGTTTCTGTTTCCTTCAGCCAGGGGCTGATACTTTCTTTTACTGAGACAACAGCTGCACTGCACAACCTTGATGAATCCCCATAAGGGTAAAATGAGTCTGTGGTGCTTGTTTCTGCCTTGGCAACCCAAATGTTCAAGCTCTTTTTTATGACAAATKCTGCTCTAAAATGCACCCAACCCCGATGCTTTCATAGCATTTCTCAAAATTAGGTTTTATATTGTAAATTAGACTTGAAAAATTAAACATTCWGGCTGATTTGTAATTTTAAAGGCTTCCTTTGTAACATTTCTGTTTATGGTGTTTATAGGTTATAGACTCTGGGATGGAATTTAGAAGGCCGTAGTTACTGATGTAAAATTTATATTTTGAATGAAATTGACTTTTGTGTAACAATAAGCACACTCTGAACGTCTATTTTATGTGCCTAAAAAGCATCTTAAGGCGTCTTTCATGGTACAGGTGAATAATTTCCTTAATTAAGGCCTCAGTTTTTCCAGCCACACTGYGATATAAAGGTGATTACAGAAACCCCATCTCTGAAGGGCACTARCTGCTAGTGATGGAAAAAAGACACACAGTATTTTTATTATCAGTTATGGAGGTATTCCATTTAACTCTAACATAGTACGTTAAACCTGATATTTTCAAGTACTTCAGAAAGGAAGAATGATTTTTTTGTTTTCCTCAGGAGAAATYAGGGCAGAGAAAAGTCAGGCTCAGTTCTGGAGGAAGGCTGAGGGCAGAATCCATTCTTAATGCTCCTGATTTTGTTTACCCAATTATRTCATTACTAACTCCCATCTCATCTCAGAATGTATCCATCAAAGACCTGTGTACAGTGAAAGATGYAACTTTTTCAGCCATTGAAGACTGCCTAGGCTTGTAAATACATGGGATATTGTGTCCTGGATGAAACCACAGCCTGGACAATTGCATTCTTCAACATTTTCCCTACTCTTCAGGGCAACATTTTTCATACAATTTTGCTTTCTATCCTGTTACTCCTGACACCATCAYTTGAAGATTGTATTTCCACATAAAAATTACAATATATATGTACATGGAGACAAGAGTTTAACCGAAATGATCAGTCCTATCAGTCGTATCTGTGTTCTCCATGATCTAAGGATACTTTGGGATACTTTAGAGTGTTTTAGTTTTGTGGGATTGGAGCTCTGTCCACCACATTGGACACAAKTGCCTGAAAATCAGTTAAATGTTAGGTGTTGATGGAAATGCTCCCTGCCCAGCCAGGAGGGAGCATTCACTCAGTGAATGGTGAGTATGGTTCCACTGTTGATAAAAAAGGCTGCTTGTTTTGCAAAGACAATGAACACATGGCTCATGAGAGGAGCTTGCCTTGTGCTCCTTCTTCCTTATAATCCCGAGGCAAATTCTGGCATATTTCACTCAGATATATTTTATCTATTTTTTTCATCTATCATCAGTTTCTTTACTCAGTCCACTCATATTCAATGTAAGATATGCATTTTCTTTCTGATTCATGTTCAGTAATTACTTCCTAACATCTGCCTAACAGATTTTGTAAGAAAAGTAACTCTTCAAATATTGAGGAGAAAGAAATTAATGTATGAAATCTTTGAAATCTCTATTACTGGGGTTTGTTATCCACAGCTGACTGGATTCATTTCCCAGCCAGGAAGCTGGTTCAGCAAAACAGCTGCATTAGTTATTTAGCTGGAGGCCTGATCCTGCTCTCATTGATGCAAAGCAGGAATAGGAATAGTAGAAAATAAAGAATATCCCCAGTGTGAAATGCACATTGCAGAAAAAATAAGCATTGTGCTGTGGAAAAGCAACAGAACTGTAGCAGATTCTCTGCCATCCTGCTATAGATGTTAGCAGGATCTTAATGTCTTGCAGAAACCTTATCCCAAACACACTGCTCACTGCTGGGAGGGTTCTTTTGCTGTGCCAGCACCAAGTGACCAACAGAATTAAGTCCCAGTTGTGCTCAGTGTTGTGCCCTAATACCATAAAATCACACGTGACCTATTCTGTGCTAAGCACCACACTCATTACTGTTKGCATCTGGTTCATAATTGTTCCCTCTCAGTTATTTAATTTTTACAGTGCCTGCTACAATTACTTTATACCTTCTAGTGCAGGAAAACACTCACTGGCTTTCCTCCTAGGCTGAATTAAWGCATGTGGTAATTAACCCAGGGACACATGGACAGGAGAAGTCAAATGAGAAGCATTGCAGTGAAAAAGGGGACAAAGCATCCCAAAATAGTTCCTATACAAGATGACAGTGCTGTATCTCAGGATTGTTACCAGAGCCTCACATGCTTTAAAGATGGATGTCTTCAATCCCTAAAGCCATTAATACCTTCACTTGATCTTATTGTAAATTAGCAGCATGCACTGTTAATAACAGTAATATTACTGTTAATAACTGTTAATAATCAAAGGTTGTAGTATCTGAGATTTCACTCCCAGCCCTCATCCTGTTCCCCCCAACTCAAGTTTTCCATTGTACCTTGGCTACAATCGCTGACTCTCAGGTAGCACAGGTATCTGTGGTTTTGTTTGTKCTGTGGAGTCAGGGACTCAGCTCCTGGGTGGAGATATCCACATGGAGCTCCACCATTCCCTGACCTGGGGAGGGTTTGAGGAAGGGGACAGCAGAGGGGAGGCTGCAGCATTCGGCACCTGAGCTGGAGAGTCTCTCCCTCCCTCCTGCGCTGTGAAATGTGTATGGGATGCCCTGACAAACACATGTGGCCTCAGCCCCATCCCGAGACCCAGCACCCGCAGGGATGGGGTTACAGCAGCAGCTACACCTTGGTTGAAAACCAGGACAAATTCCTGGCCTTGAGCTTTGYGGGGCTCAGTCTGAAACGAGACAGGGTTGAACCCAATCCATTGATGTCTGCCAGAGCCCAAATCCTCCCTCTGCAGCCAGCCCAGACACRCTCCCCAGACTGCACCCGCCAGTGCAGCTCTGCCGTGGCTCATCTGCCTCCTCCTCTGCGCCCAGTCTCAAATCTCTTCAGCAATATGTTCTGTAACAATTAAGGATTTCTGGGGCAACTCCATTAGGATCAGAAAGATATCCTTCTGCTYTGAAATATGTGAGCATGAATGATTCATTCAGCACAGCACCCCTTAGCCATTCATAGCTATCTGATGATCAAATATATTTTTAATTATCAATCTATCTGAGGGGATTTTTTTCACTAGACAATACCCAACTGTATTGTAAGAGCCGTTTGGATTGAGGCAGAGAATTTGGCAGCAAGATAGGGAACATTTGTGCTTTCAACACTTAGGAACATATGGGAAGAGGTTTGGAAGGTTGCCACATGGGATGTARCTTGGAAGATGCTACATTTCTTCATCCTTCTTTTTTTTTCTGAACAGAAGTAGAAGAAATTTTAATTTTTTTTTTAAAGATCCTAATTCCTGTTTATTTTTCATACTGCTCTAGGACAAACCATTATGCTCAGCTGCAAGGTTTAAGCAAAATCCGCTGCAGGTGGGCAGTTAAAAGGGTGGTGATATTATGGTGATATTACAGATCTTTCCATGCTTTTACCTCCTAATTCATGATATCCCTCAGAGGTGAACTCACAGGTCTGCAGCCTGGTGACTCAGATAATGGTGTGAAGGAGGATGTCTGGTGCCCATCCTCCAGGATGTGCCCCATTCCCTGAGGGCTGGGGGGTCAGGTCCTGCTGGTGGTCATTCCTTCCCTGTGTGGTCATCCTGCTGTGGCCATCTGTCCCCAGTCACCTCGACACCCAGGGCTGGGCTGACAGTTCTGGCTGTCTGTGGATCTCTGCTACAGAGTTCCATCATGTCTTGGAGCTCCAGCACCACATTTCAAACCCCAGTCACCTTTGGGACAGSGTGGGAATGGGAGAGAGGAACCTCCTCCAGCTCAGCGCTCAGGACTGGACATGAACCAGCATCATCTCCACACCACTGCAGGGACAAATGCCTCATGATGGGAGCAGCTGTGTCTCACAGTTATTGCCCGTCAGGAACAGAGCAGGGGGTGCTGGTGACCAGAGCAGAGGAAGGAGCATCTCCTCCAAAGGCATTCAAAGCAATTACTTTCGAGATCGGACCATATAAGTCAGAAAAGCAAAAAAGATAGGCAAATCCCTATATAATGTGGATGGGATTTGTTTTAGAATGAAATATCTGCCTTTCTGATTAAAACCTGGACAAATTGTGAGTTTCAAGTATTTTTTTAGCCTTATATCCAGTGGCTGCAGCATTTCTGAGCCAGCTAAAATTTGATTCAGAATGTTTTAATATTTTGCTTCTTCTCACAGAGCACACACTGAAGAACATTAATTATTCCTATTTTCTGTGGCCATAATAGCCCCAAGTTCTGCTGTTCTGAGGATGCACTTTCCTTACTGAATTTAGAGCTCGATGTCCATTTAGAAATCTTTTGACTCTAACACAGTTACATCCSTAATTTTCTTAGAGAGATTAAGGAGCATTAAAATTAATGTACAGACCAACCTTTCCAAAACCCCAWCCAGTTAAATGCTTCTTTGCATCTCCATTCCCCTCTCTACTGATCTAAAAGGAGAAAGAGTGCTCTCCTATCAGCCTGTTCCTCCTGTCTGATTAACCGGCAGCTATCACAACTCTTTTTTTTTGCTCTGTTACAGTTTCCTTTCCAGAGGAAAAAGCCCTGATGGATGTTGAGCCTCTGAATTGTGGCACCACTGCAAATTAAATGAGGTTTCTGTTTATACCAAAGGGCCGGCAGTACCTCCTTAATCAGGCTGTCTGTTCTTTGGAAATCAGCAGATATTTTGCCTAAAAGCACCCAGCAGTGCAGTGTAACTCAGTAATAATTGTTTATTGCKGCTCAGGAGGGGAAAACCCAGAAGCAAAACTGTAGGTGCAGTAAGAAGCCCTGGTGAGTGGTTGACTCTGGGGGGTTTCTTTTGCCTTTTGTTTTAAGATTGCCTGAACTTGATGGAGGCTCTTTCATTTAAAAGACAGAAAGACCTACAAATTAAGCAACATCTAGCTCCTAATGTGTGAAACTGCAATTTGCATACATCATGGCAGCTGCTGAGTTGGTCCTTATTACCTCTGCTGGAGTGTTAATTTAACCACAACTTTCTCATTTATTTAAATGGAAAAGCAGCGGGTGGCTGGCATGCCACATTATCTGTCAGGCAACCTGGGAATCAGTTGACAGAGCCAGAAAGAGATTTCAATTCAGAGGGGCTGCAGGGTGCTGCCTYCCGGACCTGTGGTCACAGGAGAGATCCTGATTGCCCTTGGTCTGCTCTAAAGGTCAACACCAACCCCAAGGAAAAAAACCCAAATCGGTATTGTATTGGACTGTCACAAGAGAACAGACAATCCAATTAAACTTGAAATGTCTGTATTTCTCATTTTTTTCTCCCTGAGTATCCACACTGGCACTGTTTATACAGAAATGRTAACCAAAACATCATCACTGGTTCTGATAACAAACAGAAGAGCAGAATGAGGTTCTGCTCTGAACCATGGCAGGAGTGACAGAGGACACGAGTTCAGCTCAGCACCTCGTTTTTGATATTTCAGTGGCAGCAAAGAAAAACCAATCCTGATGCCAGCCAGTGTTTAACTGAGCTGATGGAGGTCTCCTCTGAAGATCAGCCAGACCTGACTGTGGCTCAGGGTCCTGCTCATGGCAAACCACAGCAAAACTTCACCTGTGGGCACTTTGTGTGCACCCAGCCACCAGAAAAGGTGTCCTGATTTTGGGTGAAGTGTGGATGTTGTGTAGCTGCTCCCAAAGTCTGGACTGTGATAAACAAACTCTTGGAAAGTGGTCAGACTTTCTCCTAAATAAAGGGCTATTTTTCCAATAAGTGAATCACTAACAACTGAGATTTAGAAAGCAATGTCTTTGCTCATGCTGCACCACAATGTACTGCATGACTGGTGTCATACAGACATTGTTCTAAAACATTACATTCAACACATATTTCCTAAACATTGACATATTTGCATCAAACGTGCCTTTTCTGTCTCTGATGCCTACTCCTCGTTGTTTTAAAATGCACTGTGCTAAAAGTTCACACKTTTGTTGAATTATCACAGACACTCTTCCCTTTGGCATTAACTTAACAAAGTTCAGGAAAAACTTGTCTTCGCCCACATCCCAGCWATTCATTTTTATAATAAAAATCACCATGACAACAGATGATGATATCAGAATGAAAGGATTATGACTTAATTAYGTGATGAAGGTGAAAACAGGCTCGGCTTACAGCAGAAAAAGCTTTTAATGCCAGCAGAAATTTGGGGGGCACACCCTCCATTTGTGACATCATGAAGTGCTGCTGAGAGCTGCCTGGGGGTTGCCCCACTGCATGATGGGGTGTCCCAGTTAACTCATGAAGAACAAGAGAAATACTCAGAATTTCGTGAGCAATAAAGAGAAATTTGCCTTAAAAGTGTTCCTGTTTCTGTGAAACGGGCTCATTATAGAAATTACCAGAAGAAACACACCCATAAAGGAAACATGATTATTTTTTATGGCAGTGGACTAGTTTCATATAAATAAAATTAACTACATAAATGCTCCATTCTTAAGCAGCACTGTACTATAAATTGTTCCAAGTTAGGGGAGAACAAGGCAATTTAGGGGATATGGTCCATTTTTATCACAGCTGTGGCATTTCATCAGTGCACCATTCTATCTTGGCTTCTGTGAGAGTTGTGGTAACAGATTGGGTATTTTTATTTCTGAGATAAAGTTGAACTTTTAATAACAATGTGGGAGTTTAGACAACATATATCTTTATAATCTGATCTATCGAATTCTCTGACTTGAATAAACTTTAATCACTGATATTTCCCCTAGTTCTGTTCACAAATTGTAAGAAATATTCTCTTTAAATTATGTACTTTAATTTTTGCTCTAAATCCAACAAATTGCTATTAGCAGTTGAACGTTTCTGCACACTTCCTCCCTGGCTTTTAGAAAAACTGTGTAATAAAATCATCAGACTAAAAATCTAGATAAGGAAATACATTTCATTTTCAATTTTCTCAGAAGCTATTACAATCAATCAACCAATTAGTAGAGTGAATAAATAAATTAATGCCATTTAAAACAGAACACTCTGAAAACCCCTTAATGTCTTCCTCAACTAAAAGTGTTGGCTCAACATTAATCAATTTTATAACCCTAAATTTTGCTTAATCTTTTTTCCATCTTTGCTTATACATATGGAAATAAAAATAGTGCATTATGGCCCTCTCTGCCCCCCTTTAATTTTCAGAGTACAAGATGTACATCAGTGCAGCCCTCCTGTTCTGAACCAATTTAATGCATCTGTTTCTGATCTACACCAGCACAAACATGAAGATAGTCAGGCCTTAAAACATACAGATAACACTTCAATTTGGTCAGCAATCCTTCTTTTGTGTAACAGCTTCAGCTCTTGGTGATCTCGCAAAAGGACAGGAGAATCAGTTTGGGAGAATTTCCATCAGCTATGGAGACAATGGCCTTGGTTTTGGGAATGACCTGGATGGGGTCAGCAGGCAGCAGCATCTGCTGGAGTTTGGTACCCAGGACTCAGAAGGTGCCAGCCTGAGCATCACCTGAGCTGGAACTGTTCTGGCTACCCAGGAACAGCTGTGCCCACTTCTGTGCGAGGGCTGTGGGGCCCTCATTGCTGAAGTGGCCACYAAGCACCCCAAAAGGGCGTGCTGCTCCCCAGCACAGAGCCTGGCAGGCAGCACAGGCACGGGGGGAAGGAGAACAGCGCCGGTGCCACTGGGCTGCGTCCCAATGTGCCCCTGTGGCTGATATTAGAGCAGCTCCTCGTGCCAGCCAGGAGCCCAGAGCTGGTTATTTATAGCCCTGGCACCTCAGTGCTYGCCAGGAGCTCTGTGCTGCTCTGGGAGAGCTCTGCTTCCCTCTCCACCCCCTCTCACAGGCACTTGCTGCTCCCTGCGTCGGAAAGGTACAGTTAAATCCCATCCCACTGGGAACAGGAAAGGGAAGGGTGTTCAGTGTTGGGATGGATGGGCAGTGTGGAATTGCCAGGGCTGAGCTTGCTTTGAGTTTCTGAGTGCATGGGAAACTTGTGGGCAGGGATAGCTGAACGTTTATTTTGGGGAACCCTTAAAGGTACCGCAGAGGGAGCATAAACACGGAGATGAAGGGCCAGCTGCAGGGCAGCAACAGGGGCAGGAGCTGTAGGAGCCACTGCTGGTGCCAAAACTGAGCCCTCTCCGTTCCTTACAGCGCCTGCTGTCCAGTTCATAAAGGAATTGTAAGAGAATAATTACAAAGTTAGGACAGGAACCACCAAACCTGGGATCTGTTGGCAGCTCTGTGGGGTTTGTCAGCWGTGTGGAAATAGGATCAGCCCTGTAGGTGCAGAAATTTCAGTGCCTGAGGTCTGTGCATGGTGGGCAGATTTGAATACTCCACAAACCTGCAAACATCAGGACTTGGTTCCAAACAGAAATCTCAGAGAAACTCTTGCTTCCTCCGTCACGGTACATATATGTGCCGGGACTGATCCCAGCCATCAAAGGGATGAACATTTTCAGTATGAGGGAATTGCAGATTTAGRAGGTGTTGAATGTGTGTGTCAGTGCAGGGGCCATTTTGCTGGTGGTGTTGTGTTGTTGCYATGGGCTGCTCTGAATTTTCCTTCCTGTGGATATGGACATACCCAGATATTTGCTTGGTAGCCATTGAAATTGAAGCTGGAGMAATTTAATGGTAAGTTTGGATTCAAATGTGTAGCTAATGAAATGCTGGCATCAAGTTATAAGGGTTTACAATTTGTACTTTATTCTAATTTCACTGCTGAGTGACAGGGCTATTAAAGTTTTTATGCACTAGCATTTACTCATCAGAGAAATGCATGCTCCAGAGTTGTGTAAATATTAGCAATTTGGGTTCACAATCTTTTCTGTTGTAAAAATGCAAAGARCCTAGTTTGCACAGAGTTACTAAATTATGTTTCTTTTAATTGTGATACAGTTTGTGTCCATTCACATTGGATGATATAATTGTTCCAGAAAGGGAGCCTTTCCTATATCTGCCAGTATATYTAGAGAAATGCAAAAAGAGAAACCCCTAAGGCCCTAGTCAGGCTGCTTAAAGAGCCACTGAAATGCATTTTAGAAATACATTTTCCTTCTGCTGGCATCTGTCATTGTAAAAAACTTGTGCATCCTCCTTCTGTGAATGAGCACTTTGCCATTTCAGTCGGTTTTTATATGTAAGAAAAATGATCTGCATATGTGAACTGTAAAGGAACTGGGCTCTGCATGTCTATCTTTAGCTTCTATTTTTATGCAATTAATGCACATAATTGGCTCAAATTGGGATTTGTTTGTTAACAGAGCTGAATAAATTTTTTACTTATATTGTAGGATTCTTTTGACTGACTTCACTGAGCTTTGAACCAGAGTAAGATTAAGTCAGGTGAAGGCACATTCGAAAAGATGGCCCATAGGATCTTTCATTTCCAGCTGCTTTGATTTTTTTCATGAATCTATAACAGTTTAAAGAAAAAAAATATTCCTGGTATTTGCTGAGATAGAATCAATATTAATCCAGCCCCACATCTCGGCCTCTGTCTTGGCAGTAAACGGAGCTCAAACTGTCAAATCTTCCCAGAATCATAAACTASCCAAAGGCTTTGAAAACTGATCAAAGCATCTTCAGGTCTCCAATGGTCAATCATGCTCCCAAACACAGTTTCTGAAGCTTTGCAGACTGCTCAAAAATCTCCCTGTAGGTACCAAGTTTCTCCTAGCCCAGAGAACCTTGTTGAGCACCATTTTATTTTTATTTTAAATTAAGAGCAATGAAATGAGAAGGAAAATGAAGCTTCTCCTGAAAGGCCAGTCTGCCTCTGTAGCAGCCAGAGTGGAGATGACTGCAGGCTGTGCTGGAGCAGGATGCTTGGAGCTGCAGGGATGCAGGGMTGCACACAGGGGMACTCAGCACTGTCACAGCTGCCTGTGTCTGCAGGAGCAGTTTGCAGAGCAGCAGCCTGTTCTTCTGCACTGAGAGCCTCCTTTTGCACCAYTTGCAGATTGTCACCAGCTCGGAAAGCTCCCAGCAGCCTGCCTAGCAAAATATCCCAGCAGGAGGTGGTCCCTGCTCGGGTATAGAGACACCTCAGAGTGCCTTCACTCCCTTCACTCAGGTGACATGTGACAATAAAYMAKGTGCCACAGGGGTGGAAAAGAGTTRAAATCTCTCTCAGAAAGGTKGTTAGACTGTATCTTATAWGGGCCAATGACAAAATTTGACTGACAGTGTTCATAATTTCAAAACCTCCTTCTCTGGCAGGAATAAATCAGTTCAGATCACCTGAACTGTGCCTGTGTGGGGCTGATCCTGGCAGATCGAGAGGGCTGAGCAAGCARAGTTCTTTCTATGACTTTGGTAGAAGGTGATCCCATCATCTGGCAAACATTTTAACAGTCCCTAAGCTATTTAAGGCTGAAGTTTTACCTTTAAAAGTGATGCAAACAYTTCTGTTTCAACATTGCAGAGTGAGCTGAAGCAAGAGTTGGGCTTTTAACTTAATTAGATGCCTTTGAAAGCCTGAAAATCCTAATTCTCTAAGTAACTGACAATTGACTGAATTTGGAAACCTTCCAGAAAAGTACCCTTGCTGCTGGTAGCAACAGTGAAACACGTCCAAGCACTAAATGTATAATTGTCACAGAGAACCATCTTCTAGTGACACTTACCTGTATGCCCATATGAACATAAATTTCCTAAAAAGGATTGGTTGATCTCCCACTTAATGTTCTGCCACAAGTCYATATATTTTATCTGGACAGAATGGATTAAATTAATTCAAGAAATCATATCTGGAACAAAGTAAGAAAGTGTTCCCTGGAAGTGTGAGTGACCTTTTCAGCACAGATCTCCGACTAGAGATGCTTCCCAGTCTGACCACCAATAACTATTCTCYGAATCTGCTTTTTGAGCCATTTGAGCACCTAACTGATGTTGATTTAATCTGTGGATTTCATCACAATTTGTCTGCAGTGATATCACATAGGACCATATCAGTAGCTTAAGACAAAGTATCTAATTTATCCCCTGTTATCCCTGAAAAAATGAAGAAAATTAAATTGGATTGACACAATTTGTTCATGATAAATAGGTGCTATAACTGCTTTTATCACCTTGTTACCCTCTAAATCCTTATAATTCAATCACCTAATAATTTCTTCTGGCATCTTTCCAGGTGTCAGAATTGAGAATGATTCCTATTATCCTATAGATACAGGAACATCTATAATTCATTGGAAGCTTCCTTTATATATCTTATTATACCTTTTCCTTGTATCAAGATTAGCATTATTATTTGCCTTTTCGAGCACTGTGGGATTTTTTGCACGGTTTAAAATCTTGATCTTAAATGCCAGCACAGCCTTCATAATTAAACCCTGGGATTATAACATTATTATCATCTGGGTGCTGATTTCTGCCTCATTGTGGCTGTCAGCCAAATGTCATAATGCATACAATTAACAGATTTGCTTCTCAGCTTACTGATAACAAAGGAACCACAAATAATTCATAGGCAGAGGCACTGGTTCTTTGATGTGATTGAACTCTGATCCTTTCAGCACCTGAAGGGAGGCAGGCTGAAGGCAGGGCAGCCTCATTAAGGCAAAGAAAAAGAAAAAATAA
This sequence comes from Malurus melanocephalus, assembly GCF_030028575.1. Taxonomy (NCBI): domain Eukaryota; kingdom Metazoa; phylum Chordata; class Aves; order Passeriformes; family Maluridae; genus Malurus; species Malurus melanocephalus. The sequence continues at coordinate 766,933 of NW_026623256.1, read as the reverse complement.
AGCAGAGGAGGAAGAGGAGGATGCGGGAGGTGCCCCCCACGCTGGGTGCTGTGACCTCTGCTGAGCCAGGTCCTGCAGCTCCCACCCTCCCACCACGGCATGGAAAGAGGAGATTCCTTGGGAAAAGACAAGAAAAACCTATGTCCCAGACAGAAATACAGACAAAATAATGTCTCTAATTACAAGGTAGCTTTTTTTTTTCCCCCAGAGGTTGGGGAAAATTCCTGGTGAGATGCTTCCATCTGSTTTACAGTCCCTTTGCGCTGGGGCAGTTCAAAGAGGCTGCAGTGTAACTGAGAATTGAGGACAGCATTTATTTATAGTTTGATAGCCTCATAAAAGCTGGAGAGCTGAGCTCACAGCAGTGTGCTTATTTATGTTTTAAACTGCTCAWGCAGCACACTACTGCCTTGCAAAGCGTATGCTGGAGCTCCTGCATGGCATTATATATGGCTCTTCATAAGGTTCATGGCACAAWGGCAAAAAAGAAAAAGTGAAATTAGACTAACTAAATGGTTGATACAAAAATTAAAGTAGCAGCCAGAACTGGAMGAATATTAATAGCCTGGCTCTGAAATAAAGTAACATTCAATGAAGGTTTGCACCTGAATCCATTTCTCACAATAGAAAAAAAAAAGAATGTCCCAAAATTCTTAATAAGGGATTAACTCTGATTTCAGCTCCTGGTGACATTACAAAGGATTTGGACCTTGCACTGGAAGTTTTATAATGACAACCCAGCCTCTGACACAATCTCAGAGCAGTGTCTTGCTGCAAATTATATTTGTATCACACTTACCCTCTCTTTTAATATCAACGTACCATCTTTTTCCCTCTGTAACCCAGAGGGAAAGCAAACCAGAACTGTTTCATTATTACCCTTTAATAGTCTTACCAGTGATATAAAGGAGAATATTAATATCCTTCCAATGACCTCACCTAACCACTGCTAAAAGCCAGGAGGGAAGTGACAAGTGTGCAACTAAAGCACAGGGATGAATTTCTGAAGTTAATGAAAGCATTTCACCCCTGGGTTTTAATCCTGTTTTCTTTTTAACCTTTTAACTTCAGTTTCCTGAGCTGTAGGATGGAGAAAGTAGATTCTCATCCGAGTYAACAGCACAATTGAGTGCAGCTCGCAGGAGCTCGCAGTGCTGTCAAAGCACAGAGATGAAGAGGGTGTGTTCTGGCAAGGAAAGGTGAATATTGTCTTCTTGGAAGTGTGAGGTAACCACGCTCTTCCTGCAGCTCTGGGGAAGCAGCACTGCTCTGCAGAGCTCAGAGGGGTGGGTGCAGGCAGCCTGGAGGGTTGCAGTGATCCTGCAAGGTGCAGACTGCACAGGATCAGGTGATGGTTGGGATGGACCAGCTCCAGGAGGAGCGGGGCCACCCCATCTCCTGCTCCCAGGCTGTGGATGGTCCTGCTGCTGCTCCACAGCAGAACCAGCAGCTCTGGAGACCCCCTGGGTGCAGATGGGCACTGCCCTTCACTGCCTGGGCAGTGGGTGTGGGACTCACCCATCGTTTCATAACACCTCCAGCAGTACATGAATGGCATGAGCTGCATTCTGCCCGTGTGCCTGATATGCTAATCACTGGTATGAACACTTCAAAATTCACAAATCTGATGAGCAGTGTAATCACAGGCAAAGTGTTGCTCTTAAGAAATTGAAATTAACAGCGAAAGAAAACTTAAAGGTGACCAGCAAAGGAAATGAAATCATAAGTCAGTTCCACACACAGCTTCTTCCTGATCTGCACAAAAGCATGGGGAAAAAAATGATGGTGATTAATCATCTCACTTGTTCCTTACATTAAAAATGCACATTTTGACCATTATAGAAAAGCAGAGGGATGCRTGAAGTTCTGACATCACAAAAGAGAAAGGAGAGAAGTTGATMATTTTGGAGGACAAGTCCTGATTAGTCAGATTGTGAAACAGGATTGGGGTTTGTTGGTGCTTACTAACATTTCCATACAGTTGGAGATGAGCAGTCTGGATCAAGACACTACAGCTCATCTTCTTTAAGATGCCTGTGCTTATGGTCTGTGAGATGGTAAACATGATCTCTGAGATACAGGGATGTTCCTTTATCAAAATGCAGTGGAGATCAACTATTGCAAGGTGATAAAATAGCACAAAGGGAAAACAATTAACTGTCCGTCTAATTACCATGTAGGAAAAAAAATTATGTTTCTTATCTCATGAAAGGCTTCTGCTGACTGTAAAGACTGCCCCAGAGGTGGTTGATACAGAATTMAGACCTATGTTTTCTCAAATGAAATATTTAATTTCAAGAAGACAGCAAAAACCAAATAAATCTAGATTTTGAAATACCATCTCTGTATTTTTTTATACTAAACTTACTGTTTTGATTRAATTTCAAAAGTACCATAAAGAAGAGCTCAGAGCTTGGCCCACATCCAGACAATGTTTAGTCTTCCAAACCCATTTTTAAAATCTGGTAATAACCCAGTTTCATTTCTCAGATTTGTTGCTTCTTGTTCCATATTTCTGATATAGAAAGAATTGATAAAAATCAAGGAAATGCCAATCTGCAAGCATGCTTGGCTTTTAATTTAGCACTCAAAGTGAGGAATCTACCTAATTTGGAGAATGATGACTAGTTCCAAAAACAACTGAACAGCTAAAATAGAAGGTTTGAGTTTGGTGATCCAGCTGAATATTTCCTTTCCACCTGGGAAATAACGACAATGTTTTTAAAAATCTATCTATCTAAATCTGTAGAAAAATCTGGACTGTTTGTAAAAATGCGTTTAGAGCAATTTCAAAGAATTTCATATGCTCATTTTTTATGCTGATGCACGTTKCTTTAATGAAACTAAGACTTCTCTTTGTGCTGACAGGATTTGAGAAAACCAATTCAATCTGCCATACAAGCCCTTGATCCTGCAAATATTTAAGATGAGGAATGTTACTCATTTCAACAGTCTCATTAAGCACTTTGTAGCATGTTTACAATATGTTTCAAACATGGTTTTACCACAGCTTTAGGACATTTTCATGTGCTGGTGATTCATGACACGAGCCCTTAATGCATTTCTAAAACAGAACTCTCTCATTACCATATTACAGCCAAAAACTGTGGTAAGGACTGGTATCCCTCAAGTGATGGTAAATGTCACTCTCCCACTGAAATTCGACATCTGTACCTCACATTCTGCAGCTTCCTGATCTGAAAGACATCCRCCTTCAAAAAAAACCCAAAACAAAAAAAAAAACCCAAACCAAAAGCCAAACAGAAATGAGACTATGAAGTTCCTTTTTTCCCCCCATAAATAAAACTGGAGGGAGTATGTGAATAATTACAATTTAATTAAAAATCTCCTTTGAGCTTACCATGCATGGAACCAAAACTGTGAATCTGCTGCACATAAACATCCCACTGAGTAGAGGGAGGACAGCTCAAAGGCTGGCCTTGATTTATTTATCCTTTACTTATCCCAGAGGAAACCAACAGCAGCTCTGTAGGAACCAGGGRCCTGTGTTTTGGTGTGAGAGAGTAAAGAATCTGGCCAGTTGGACAAAGTTGCTTCCTGCCACCTCACTACCAGTCTTTGAGGGTAAAAGCTGTCTCTGCCCACAACACTCTCTYGACTCTCTCAGCTCAATTTTTATAGGCTCTGATCAGGGAAAGGAGGGAGAAGGCAGCTGAAAAACGCTGCTTTGAAGGGAAATCTGTAATTGTTGTTAAATAATCACAAAACCTGGGGATAGGTACTGAATACTGAAGGTCRTTTGAAGTGTTGATTTTTCTTATATTTTGTCTTGGGGGCCTTGAACCTGACATGTCACTGTAATTTTTATGCACTACAGATTTATATCACAGCCACAGATGATTAACTTTAGATACTTACAGCAATATCAATTTGCCCGATTGATTTTTGGACAATGTTACGCTTCTATTTCTAGAAACATTCCCAATGAAGACCTCGAGTTCTGAGGATATTTAAAGAAAGGAGCTTTGGAGCTCAACCATGGATCGCAAGGCCGAGGAGAGGAGRAAGCAGCGCCACAGCCTGACTTTACTGGAGCAGGTGAAGAGGATGAAAGAACACACAGAGATCATCGAYGTGGTGCTGGTTGCTGAAGGGGAGAGATTCCCCTGCCATAAAGTGGTGCTGGCCGCTTTCAGCGCCTATTTCAGGGCCATGTTCACGTGYGGCCTGGCCGAGTGCTCGCAGAGGGAGGTGGTTTTGCGCGATGTGTCGGCGCAGAGCGTGGCCGTGCTCCTGCACTACATGTACAGCTCTGAGCTGCCCCTCGCTGCACACAACGTGCAGGATGTCGCCCTCGCCGCCTACTTCATGCAGATGGACGAGGTCTGCGACATGTGCCAGAAGTACATGATGGACCACATGGATGCTTCCAACTGCCTGGGCATCTACTACTTTGCAAACCACATCGGGGCGGAAGATTTGTGCGACCAAGCGAGGAAATACTTGTACCAGCATTTTGCTGAGGTCAGCTTGCAGGAAGAAATACTGGAGATTGAATTCCAGCAGCTGATGACTCTCATCAAATCAGATGATCTGAATATTTCCAGGGAGGAGAGCATTCTGGATCTGGTCATTAGATGGGTCAAGCACAGCAGAAAGTCCCGTTCAGAGCATCTTGTCGAGCTCCTCAAGCAAGTGAGACTGGTACTCATCAGCCCCTCTTTTCTCGTGGAAGCCCGGAAAAGGAACACAATGATTCTGTGCAATTCAGAATGCAATGACATGTTCGAGGAAGCGCTGAAAACCATCAAACTGTCCAGCCAGCCTTCCCTCAGCCTGAGATACGGCATGGAGACCACGGATCTCCTGCTCTGCATCGGCAACAATTCCCTCGGYATTAGGTCCAGGCATGGCAGCTATGCTGATGCCAGCTTTTGTTACGCTCCTGCAACACGAAAGACTTACTTCATTTCCTCCCCGAAGTATGGAGAGGGCTTAGGATGTGTCTGCACTGGTGTTGTCACTGAAAAAAATGATATCATTGTGGCAGGCGAGGCAAGCGCCGTGAAAATGTCTAGACAAAGGACCAGGAACATTGAAATTTATAGGTGTGTGCCCTCTGTCAGAAAATCCCTGATTATTTAAAAATTTTAAATCTAAATAAT
>NW_026623256.1:740241-761740 GCF_030028575.1 Malurus melanocephalus | reverse complement strand
TTTTTTAGAGGTTTTGACTGCTTTAATCAATTTGCCACGACTTATTTTCATAGCACTAAGTTGTGTACATACAATCAAATCTTGATGCCTCTTCTCCTGAAAGAATGAGGATTTGCTGTTGTGGCATCTCTGTGTAAATGAGCCTTTTTAGATTAATGCATGTGGATTTTRTATTCTCCTTACTCAAATCTCAGCATTTTCCTTGGGTGCTTCTTTTCTAGGTCATTAGCAGGGGGAAATGAGCCAAGTGAATGATCCAATGAGCCCAGTAAGACAGAGAAAACATACTTCTCTGTTGATGTTCATGATAGTGCTTCATAGATTAAAGATAATGATTGATAGCTCTAAAACCTCATTCTGTTTTTACTCATATCTTTTTCAGATGCACATATTTTAAAGAAAACCAGACATTTCCTTGATTAAAGATGAAWTTTTTAAATGGTGACAGCATTTTCAAACGCAGATGCCTGAATTTGAGGAAATAAAAGCATACTGAGGCAGCTGAAGTGGCCTTCCTTGCAGCAGTGTTGAGTTCTCACTGCTTGTGAGATTGAGCAGTACATGTAGAAATAAGAGACTTCTCACCTTAATTAGGGTCAAATATCTTTAAAAGAACACTTAGGATCCTTCCTACTAAAAATGCTTGATCTTGCAAACATTGGGCTCATTTTAATAACTTTTTTTGTGAAGGAGAGAGCTCCTCCTGTCATTGTACAGAGCAAACAGTGAGGATTAAAGTGGGTAACACTTCCAGACAGGCTGATGGAATTACAATTCCGGATTTTCCTACAGATACCACCAGCGAGGGAACCACTTCTGGCACAGCCTGTGCAGCACCCAGCTCCGTGAGCTCTACGCGTTGGGCACTGCCCACAACGACCTCTACATCATAGGAGGGCAAATGAAAGTGAAGAATCAGTATGTGGTGACAAACTGCRTGGAGAAATACTCCCTGGAGCAGGGCAGCTGGAGGAGCACGGCCCCCCTGCCAGTGCCACTGGCCTGCCACGCCGTGGTGACAGTGAAGGACAGGCTGTACGTGCTGGGTGGATGGACACCACAGGTTGAGAATTGTGCCCCTTACTTTGTTTGCTTTGTGCACTAACGAGCTGTGCTGTGTGATTTTACAGCTTCTTGCACGGGAAAAGTACAACAGTGATAGTTGGTTCAGAAGAATAAATTGCGTACATTCCTCTGATTGAACATATTTTGTCAGAAAACCAGACAGGGTGGAGAAGAATAATATCCATCTATGATGTACTCACTGTAAATACCAACTTCAGGAAGGGCAGATTTTATTCATAGAGATGTGCAGAGTGGGCAAGAGTTTAAAATGCATCTCCTTTTTCATTATAGGTTCCAGCCTTTCTATTCCTTATTTACCATCCTCTTAATTTTTCTAGATATCATAAATTATGTTATTTAATCATACAGTGGTCCCTAAGTGTGCCCTGTCTTCAAAAACCGTGTACACAGGTACACTTCAGGGACAGATTTATATATGACATTTAAAGTTCACCTCGATTTCTCAGGAAGCTTCCTTGGTTAACTGARGTTAATTTATTTGATTTTCATTACATTACCTTTTAAATGAAAAGTCAAAGCATTCTCTGGGAAGCAAGGTCCTTTAACCAATCCATTTGTTTGTTTCTGTTGCATTGCTTGGCCATGTAAAGTTTTCACAGGGATTTTCAGCAGGGCCACAGRTACACGTTCAGTAGCACAGAGATTATACAGAACTATGCTACAAGGAAGATGGATGTCAGGGGCAGTGCTTGCTCTCTCCAGTAGCTCCCAATGCAAAAGATCTTTTAAAAGAATCTAGCCCATTTTTATTTATTRCTTGGTGAATTTTAAATTTGAGTACTCAGGAAAAAGCCCCACATTCACTTGAAAATGAAGYGGAGCATCTGTAATCCTCATTGCAATATGTTCAGACTGTCATYACAACTCATCTGTTTCTGTCCTCTTGAAATAAATTACTGTTCAAWGTATTTAAAAGTGAGATGCATTCARCTAACAAGACTTCCACCTCTTTGGATATTTTGAGTGCAGGAGTCCCCAAGGAGACAACAGAAAGATCAGTGTACTTATGATACAGAAACAACTGTGCTAGGGTAGCTCATATTTAAAGAACTAAAGTACGAAAGCACTTAATGTAGAAACAATCTGTCTGTAAAAAAAACTTGAACTGAAAGATATGTCATATAACAAAGATAGATGTTGAAGTCAGACAACCAGCTTTGTTAAGCTTTTTTCCAGAACAGATTGTGAGAAGGAAAAGTGGCTTGGAAGCACACATAAGGAATACTGAGCCAAGAATAATTTAAAAAAAAATACCTAAAGTGGATACCTGCCTACCAGTACTATCAATAACAATGCATGGGAGTCTGAGTTTATATATAAATAGGTTTGAGATGAGCAGATTAACAACAATGGATCAAAACCCACAGCTTTGTGCAATTATGGCGTACCTGAACAGACCAGAATAGATGAGCTAAAGTTCTCCAAAAAGTGCTCTAAGACCAGCACTGCAGAGTGCTGAATCCTGCTGGTACCATCTATCTTCCCCTGTCACATGCAGTGATTTGTGTGTGGGGCTGCAACAGCTGCACTGGGAAAGCAAATGAGYTGGCCAAGCCAGGGGCTGTCCCTGCGTGAGCAGCACTGAATGTTCTGTCAATCCTGAACAAACACTAACAACAGCATTGACAGAGTGCCCTAAATGCACGTGCCCATTACAGGACAGAGATAAATACATGTTCCCTTCCCACTTCAGGCTTTGTAATTGAAACAAGGCAAGACAAAGTCAAGCCAGGACATAAAATGACAGCTTAGGAGGGCAAGGACTCGCTCACAGCAGCGCTGCTCTGCTCTGCGTTGGTCTGCCCTGGGATGCCAGTGCAATTAAAACCCAAAGTGACTCCAGCCTTGGCAACCAGGAGCTGTTAAAACTGAAGAAAGTCTTTGGTGAGGCTGAGAGGAACATTTCAGACCCCTGAGACACAGAGAAGGGCTGCTGCAAGTTGCGTTTTCTGTACATAGAGAGYACAGGGTGCACTCCAAGGGGAATGTTACCATAAAAATGAGGTTGAATGTGAATTTACAGCAWGTCAAGTGGTGCCTTCTCCTAAGCACATGTTTAGTCTGTGCTGAAAATACACAGCTTTCAAATACCCCTCTTTCAGTGAATAAATTAGTGTTTCACACTTACCACAGAGAAAGAACATGCCCCGGGCACTTACAGGGAATAACCAAGGGGCTATATATTTACTTTCTTGTTTGTCTCCTACTATCTTGTTCATGACATTAGTGTTGGAAAGGTCTTTTGGGAAAGAAAAATAACAAGAAAAACAAGGACACATATCACACCATCACAAGCAAGCRAAGTAGTTCTCTCCCTCTCACTCTCTCTATGTGAAAACTTCCATCCCAAAATATTTCAGGATCCTCCCTCCACATCCCACTGCTTATATTCAAGGATGTCGTACCCAGAAAACAGCATCTGAGATCCCTGCATTGTATAAGGCAGGCGGAGAAGGGGGAAGAAGATTAGGGAGAACAAGAGGAGTGGGAGTGAGTATAAAAAGAGTGTTATGGCAGCAAAGACACAGCGAGGGGGTTGGGAGTCTGTTATGAAAACTATTGAAGTTACAGCTGTTGAACAACATTACTGGTTAGGCTGGCTAAATAAACATGTTTATTAGAGCAAGGTATGTATATGTATAGGCCTGAGAAAGGCAGGCAAAGTACCTCGCTGAGACTCAGTATGGTCTGCGTAGCAGTGGGAATAGATTTCAGCTTTTAGCAGGAAAAAGAATGACAGATAGACTGGTTTCCCCTCATTATTAGGACTGTACAGCAGCCTTGTGGACGAAGGTATGTTCTCCCAGAGCTGGGAACCTTAACCCTAACCTTTACCCTCTCYCTAACCCTGAATATATTGTTAGAATCCAAATCCTTGCCTTCATTGCTGCAGGACATAGATGGCCACCCCTTCCTTTCCTTCCAGAGCAGACTCCCAGCCTGCAGCCATGGGTGCTGTTCAGCCCTGGGGACTACAATSCCCTGCAGCTATAATTGATGTGTTTATGCTATTTATCTGCTGTGCTGTCTGCCGTGATTAATTGCCTGCAGGCATGTGGGGAGGGCTCCAAATGTTGCATTATTACATGGCTGTCATATTTCATACAGATGGATCTGCCTGACGAGGAGCCGGATCGATTAAGTAACAGAACGTTTCGCTACGACCCAGGCCAAGACAAATGGATGGAAAGAGCTCCAATGAAGTTCTCCAAGTACCGCTTCAGCACGGCCGTAGTCAACGGGGAGATTTATGTCTTGGGTAAGAGGAAACAGATTTTTAACAGATAGCACCATGACTTTTTCTCCYTTCCAGCAATTTGCCTTTGTGAAATGAAATATCTCACACTTCGTTGCGTACGGTAGGACAAAGCACCTCAGACTAAATGGAGAGTATTTTTCGAAAGATATCTGTTCCTCACAGCATGTCTTCCTTCTGTAATTTATGTAGATTAAATTAAGTGAATGTTTAGTGTTCTGGATTCGTGCAACAAAGATGCTACACTTGTTAAGATACTTTTCTTTTGGGTGTCAGTGTATGTTATTAATAGTAATGAATTTTAGAAGGTGAGTAGTGAAGCTTTACAAGCACCATTCCACAGGTGAGCAGTGAAATGCTAAGGAACATATGCARCATGGTGACAGAATGGCATAGTTTTACAGTTGTGCAAATGAGGTCAACAATCTGCTACCTACCCCAAAATCATTTGTCCCAAAATCCTATTGTAGATAGATACATGCATGGAAAGTTCTTGCAGAAGCAGGAAAAGTGTTTAATCTGGAGGTGGGCTCTGAGTGATTCATGCCCTTCCRTGCTCCCATGGGCAGCTTTAGGCACGAAGAAAGCAGAATTGCATCAGGACCCCAGGACATTTCAATCCCTTCTGCTTCAAACTGTTCCTGCTTACAAGCTGCTCAAAGTGAACACAAAAATACAGTTTTATCAACTTAATACACCTCCTGTATCAGGGTGCTTTGGATTTGTCTGGGTTGTTACATACCAGGGATAAAGCAGTTTGTTCCTGGCACATAATACAGAAAATGCTTGGCAGGAGGTGTATGCAGGAAAGGTGTCTTCGAAGCAGAAGAGGAGAGTGGCTTTAATGCTGCATTTTTCTCCTTTTAGAGCAACTTCTTTCTCTTAAGTGGCTTGAGAGAGGCCCATRGGCACAACCAGGAGGAAGGGTGAAAGAAGCCCATATGGAAAAGAGTTTTGCAAACAGAAAGTCGTGTCATTATTGCCCAAGTTAGTGACAGAGAATGTCAGTGTGCTTTAAATAATGAGARTGTTGGCTGCCCAGGTTCAAAGGCACTTTGAAAATGTGGAGACTTCATGCTCTGTAAAAGGTTAAATATATATAATTATTTATAGTGACACTGATGCTCTCGTGGGGCAGCAGAAGCAGCTGSAATAGCTGGGAAGGGAACAGCAGCATTCATGCGTTTCAGCAAGAAGGGCTCCGAGATCAAGACCTTGAAGGCTGTGATGACACAGAGAGTCAGGGAGCAAAWAAGAGGAGCTGCCTTGGGATGCATGTGATAAAACAAATTGACAGTCTTCTCCACAGCAAGCCTGACAGTGGCACAGGGAAAAGGAGTGGCTAATGGGGGAAACTGCATCCATTTTCTTCTCTTGAAATCGCACAAAGCAAGAAGCACATCTGAGTGCTGATTACAGTAATGAAATGTACAGATTGAACACAGAACACAGACTTACATCTTAAAAGTGCCTGTTTAAGTGGCATTGAGGAAATTTCATGGTCTCACAGACCTCCAGAAGCATTTAGCYAATGTAAAAAAATAAAAAGCCTCAGTTTTGTATGTGTAGCTGCCAGTGCTGCAGTATTCAGGGAGCTGAACYCTAACTTGAATTATTTTTTACATGCTGGCCAATACCAAAAATTCTGAGTGCATGTGAGAGAAGACCTTTGCTAACAATCTGATCTGCACGTGGGTGGTAAGAAGCTTTTGCTCTGTCTCCATCACTTTGCTGGTCCACACACCTTCCCAGGGCAGTCTTTATTTGAGCCTATTCCTAAGGGAATCAATGCATTTAATGTTGAGATTAACAGTTTGCTGCACTGGACCCTTCCCTCTCACTAAATCTATCTAAATCTTCATAAAGGCAGTGTTTGTTCTCACTTTTGGCAGTGCAAATCTGGGGTAATTTCACTGTAATGGACAAACTTGCTTGTGGTTTATACCAAGGTGCAAGTCACAGGTGCCAGCACATTGAGGGACTCCAGAACATAAATGARAAATCACTGCAGAGAAGGTTGATCCTCTCTAATGTCTGTGCTGTATAAATGCAATTTCTATCACAAAGATGAAGCAGAAAGAATTGATGGAATACTAGCTTTGAATAAGGAGCAGTAGCAGACTYTTTGATAGACAAGTGTAATTATTGTTCTCATTCGTGTAGGTGTAAATCTGGAGTAAGTAGTCTGCTGGCGGCAGTTGTGTTGTGTCAGGCTCATTTTATTCTCACCCAGATCAGAATTAGCCTTAGATGCTTAGCCTTTGAAGTGTTAATTTCTGAAAAGTCCTATTGGCACAGCACAGAGTATGCAGTCACTGTCCAAAAACCCTTCCTGGCCTAATTGCCAGCTCCAGCATGTAAAAACCCTAATGACTGAAACGGAATTATTCTAGACTCACACTGATGGAAGGAAAATGAGAGATAGATCAGAGTTTTTGGTCTGAGTAATAGCATTGTTCAAGAACCTGTACCACGTGTCTTAATCAGCAGTCCTGCAACATAATTGTCTGTTTGTTGTGTTCCTAGAGAATCTCATGCTATTTATACACCATACATAATCCTCATAAGTAAATGAACAGCATTTCCTAAGGCTCAAAATCCTTTCTCCTATTCATCTCTTTTCATTGGTCTCAGCTCTTTCTCTCCATATTTTCCCAGGAACATAACTATATTCGTTGGAAAGCCCAAGAAAGAGCAGTATTGTGTTCTTAATGACAGAGGCAATTGAGACACTTTTGGAAGAAAACCAGATGGGAGGGCTCTATTTAAGGTCATGCATTTTAATCTCTCACTTAAAAAAATATCCTTCCCAGCTATTTCTCTGAAAACTTATCACAGCCAACATACAAATTAGGAAAATTTGTCTGAATGAATCGACCTGAATGCCATATTCATTATTTATGTTAAAACACACTCCGTAGAACTACTGTCTCTGAAATACAGGTCACTGGTAAAAAAWGTTGTATCACCATGACAGCTTTAACCATGTGTTGCTGTTATGCTGCATAATTCCTGCTTTATAAATAATAACTAATTGAAAGACTTAAATGAGAAATCCTATTAGGGAAGATTTAGAAACCAAAGAATTTTTGTTTATCCTCCTCAGACTGGCATCCTACCTCTTTCAGCTTGAGGTTTTTTTCCTCTGGGTTCTTGCTGAAAGCTTCTTTTAAAATTTTAAACAGTTAAATGAGGTTCAATTAAATACTGAACATTTTGATCATGAAATACTTATTTGAATATGTACTTTGGGGTCTCTCTGGAAAAGAAAATGTGTGTAGGAGGAGCTGGAAGGAGACATTTTAGCTTTCATGCTTGAGTATTAACTGTGCATTTGAATAACACTTCCTTTTAAAATAAACATGTCTATTTATAAATATGCTTTGGACTTCTGACAAGTAACAGCTTATGGGTCTGATTGTGAGCTTTTATACCTGTGCAACAGCCTCCAGAGTGCCCATGTACAGGGAGGAACAAAAACAGGCAAAAGAATTGGTCTGATAGATGAGATTGGAACTGCTTTCTACACACTCGAGAATTATCAAAGGAAATGAGAAAAAGGCATTTCATGAGGAAAGAAGGAGCTGAATCTGAAACATTGGCCACGCTTAGGACACGGTTTTTTTTTCAGCCCTACTTCTAATCAGTCTTTTACCCTCATGTCTTCTACAAGCTGCATTACCTCATCTGCTGTGCTCTGGGCTAGTCAAGGATGACAGTGCTCCTCGGTTTCATCCTTGGAAGTGCCTGTCAGAGCTGGTTTAWGGCTCCCTCACTTCTGTGAGAAACCAGCCCTGCTCAGCAGAGTGAGAGAGAGATGTAACTGCTGTAACTGCCGCTAATGAAGGGAAACGTTACATARGAGATTAGCACTATTAAATCCATTGTGCATTCCAGAGATCAGTTTAATAATGAATTACTTYACGGGAGACAAACCTTGGATTTCATTTGCTTGTTGAAGAGTTACTCTTTCTTTTTTTTTACCCATTTCCCAGGTTCCTTTGATAAAAATTCAAAGAGGGACTAGTAAGAGTGCACACTGCTTGGTTTTGTGATCTGAAAACTCAGTTATAGGATAAAAAATAACACTATCAGCACCCTGAGGGCACAAATAGATTTTGATCAYCCTGAGCAGCATCACCTGGGGCCTCCACCCACCCGTTTTACCCATAGGTCCAGGAGCATCATTTAAACACAGGACTGAGGAAGGTTGGTATTCTGGTGTATATATATATATATATGTAAGAATATGTGTGTGTGTATATATATATATACATATACATACATATACATACACACACACACACACACACACACACACACACACACACCAGGATACCAGAATATATATATTATATATATATATATGTAAGAATAGCTGCTGGTCAGACTTCCTGCAATTTCCCCTCTCTGGTTCTGCAGAGCTGTGCTCTCATGGTGAGTTCATCACCTGGCTCAACTTCCCTTTTGGAAGCAGCTCTGTCTTGTTCCCTGGTACACTGCCCTGTGTGAGAGCCTGTAGTGCACATCTGATTTCAGGTGTCTGTTGGTGGGAAAACCAAATTACGTGGTATGAAATCTGGTGGTCAGTCTCAAAGCAGCACAGTTCTATCTGGACCCCCAGCCACCTTGTAGAGGTTATTTTGTTCAATCACCCTGTCTACACAATGAGCAGTCTGTACTGGGGTCTGTGTGGTTTTCCTGGAGGAAAATAAATTGTCCTTGTTGGAATTGGGTGGCAAATTTAATTCCGTAAAAGCTCAGTGTGGATGAAACTTAGAAATGCAATTGCTCTGTGCCAGTGCCTGCTTTGTATCAGTGACATGGGTGAAGTCAGTGGGTGCTGGAATAGGGTGCCCTATTTCTTGTATCCCAACTGCATGTCAGGCTCTTTCCTATAGAAATATTCAGCGATATCTGAAGCAGTTTTTGCCTGTGCACCTGCTGAACTAATTATTACCAGGGACTCTTTACCACTTCACTGTTKTTTGCAGACCCTTCACCCTCAAGCACTGGAAGGCTGTGCTGTTTTTAGGGCTGCTGGGGCTCAAATTGCATTTGGTCTTCTCAAATGAGCTTTGGGGTAAGGGAGAGGCTGCTGAGCCCAGCCCAAGCTGGGTGCTSTGCCTTCAGCCAGCTCTGAGCAGTGTGTGGGTACAGCACAGAACTGTGCCTCCCTGACATGCTGAAGATGTGCTGATCAAATCACCTGCCCTGCCTTCTCATCTGGCATCAAAACCTCATCTGCTTTATCCTGACTCCTTAATAAAGATCATGTATGTTATTTATATATTTATTTTACCAATGGAGCATCATGTTAAATTTAARATCTATTAGAACCACTGCTTAGAGAGTGCCTGTGAAAGTTTGCTTGATTGCAGACCCATCTAAGTGTGATATGGAAAGTTCTCAAGCATTTATGAGTTGGGCAACATAAAGGTGGCTTCACTGGATTTTTTTCTCAACTACTTCATCTGGAAACACAGCAAAGCARTGCTCAGAGTCCGATGTCCTCTGTTCCTTTGTTAGCAATGTTTCAGTGTTAACACTGCTTTAAGAGAGGAGGTTGAAGTTTGTGATTTCTTGTTTTCCTGAATGCTCTTTTCTTAAGCTTGAAAATTAAATTTTACTCCCCTCTGATTTTTCCGTCTTCCCTTCTGTTTGCTGAGAACTTAGTTTTGCCCTTGTAAATTGAATATGAAATTGGATTTAGCTGAAATAGCTGTGAATGGTTTAAATAAAATGGACATTTTTTGTACCTTCAGGACTATCGCTGATGGTAACAGGATTAAAGAAGGTTAAATGTAAGTTGCTTAAACCATCCAATAAAGGTTTAACAAATGCTTGACAATATGAAGTAACTCTGAAATTTTTGATAAGATGCTCCAATAGGTCCTGGAAAACTACTTTTGTAATAACTGTACAGGGAAAATGTTTGGTGGTAGATTGCCTGGACTGGCATCTGAATGTTTTCGTTGATAGATAATGGTTGTGAAGTTTTTCCACAAAAAGTTACTGACTCTGCTGTCAGTTTTGCACCTGATTATTTGTGCTCTTTCTGAGTTACCTTGCCTCACAGTTACWTAATTTAGAAAATGACAATAAAAACACTGTAAGACATAAACAGCTGTTATGCTTCTGGAAAAGTTCAGGGCCATTTTGTTCACCTCCCCATCTCTGTTTGAAATATGGAGGCAATCAGCAAAGTTGTTGKTTTCTGACATGCTGCATGCATTTCCTAACTGGTACAGTTTAATCCTCTGATTGAACAAGGACCTCTTTCATTTTTCAGATGAAGACTTTTCTTTTGGGTGAGYGCATATTCTTCAGTGGGGTACAGTAACACCTGGGCTAATTTRAAAAAACCTGGCTTGATAACCAGCAGCTATCTCTCTTTGGCACCACAAGCTGTATTTTAAAAGGGTCAGTTTAGTCTGTAGGGAGTTTAAATATTATTGGTTATCAGCTAGAACTGCCTTGATAAACTCTGTGCACTCTGTGGACTGTACATAAACCGGAGGCAAATTATCCTGCATGCTGTACTCTGGGAATCTGCCAGTGGAAGCTGTGCAATCAGAAAGGCTGTGAGATGAGCAATCAGTTAAATGGCCTTATGAGTTAAAAATCTGATCAGCTCTTCAAACTTTTCTTGATAAATTTAGGGGTAATGTCCTGCCCTAAGAGTGGCACCTCTTTAATTAGGCATTAAGGAGTAGTGGGAAAGACTGCATGGGAGAGGATAATGCTTCTGGCATAAAGAATAATGCAATAAGTAAATGTCTGAATTCTGAAATACCCCATGGAATAGCTCAGTCAGACTCCATCATGAGAAAGGCTCAGCAGGGTGATGCTTCCCTTTTAGACATGGAAACAATTAGCAAAACTCCATGTCCACAGTTAATCCCYACCTCAGCTCTCTTAGGTGAATCAAACCTCAAAGRAGGARCYCRTAAGAGCAAATTCTGTTTTAGTTGAGGGTGTTAAGGTAATACTGAACACATTYGGATACCAGCATGGTTTAAGCACAYCCTAAGGGGTACCTAATACAAACYGTTAGGACYTTGTTGGTAGGTAAAATATGCTGTGCTGGAAAAGGAGCTGAAAACCAAACTCAGGAAAGGTTTTCAAATTCAAATATTGAAAGAAAACAAACACTGTTAACTTCAGCCAGAGAAAAACTTCCTGCTGATGATAATGGCCACTGAATTTTATTCTAGTTTTGCTGCTCTAATGCAGATTTAACTGGTTTTATCCTTGCCTGACTCTAAAATACAGATTAAGAATACAGTGCTGTCAAATTTGGAACATTGTGGTTCCCAATTTATAGGTAGCTGCCTCTTGCAAACACTTTGAGAATGCACAAAAGATTTTAAAAACAACACAGTCCATTTTAAGAGCCAGATGGAGAATCATATGCAAGTAAAACTTGGAGCATTAGGGGCTCATTTCTCTGACAGACCATCTTAACAGCACTAGGGGCAATAKATTTTAAAAGCAGCTGAACCAGCCTTGTGCAGGTTGCACTTGCAGTCCTTTCCCTTCGTGTATGCAAGGGTATAATTACATGCTTACAACACATTTTGGATTCACACAAATGAGCAGCCCTGCAAGTGTATCTGGAATGCCAGCCTTCATGTGGAAATGGCTCACATATTGCAGTCATTTTATGTTTAAAAGTGGTCACAAACCCACACATGCACAAAAGACAGCCATCAGTGCTCATTACAGGGTATTGTGTCCATTGGCACAGATGGAAAACCTGCTCGGGGACGTCAGCATATTAATTCCTGAGAAGCAAAGGCTGTGAATCCAAAATCTGGATTTGGTYGCTGGAAGGGATTTGGAAAGGCAGTGTTTGCAAAGTGCTCTCAGGGAACAGTGTTTCCAGGGTGCATGGGGATCTCAGGTGTGCCTGCAGCCTGTCCCAGCGAAAGAAAGCTGGGATGTTTTYCAATCCTGCACACCCACTTCAAGCACCCCAATTAACCATCCAACAGTAGGACTTGTTAATAACTCAGCTGGCACCTCTGTGTGTTGGATGGGTTTGTTCCTGGAAGGTGATTTGCCTTAAGAGATAGRTGTCATATTTCTCTTTTATTGAAAAAAACTAACCAACAAATGCAAATGATTGTTGCTCAGCATGCATGAGGGTCAAATCCAACAATGGTATTTGAAAAATAGGTTTTGATCCATTGCAATTTGTCAGGCAAATAGAACAAGTAATTATGACAATTTCTACCACATGGGAAGAAAACAAAACAAAATACCTTTATGTTTTGAAGACATTCTGCTTGTCCTTCCTTTGATACGAGACTTCAGAAAGGATCTTGCTTTGGTGTCTGTAGATAACTTGCAGTAGCTTCTGCTTTGGGTTCTCTCTCAAACTTCTGAAGCTGCAAAGAGGAAAGAGTGGGAGATGAGAACACACAAGCAGAAAATGCAGCCAGCAGTGTATTTYTCAACTGAATGTGGGATTGCTACGTTTGACCTACGTATCTTTTGCAGGAGGAATTGGGTGCCTTGGTTATGACAGAGGACAGACACGGAAATGCCTCGATGCAGTGGAGATTTACAACCCCGATGGAGATTTTTGGAGGGATGGACCCCCTATGCCTTCTCCCCTCCTCTCCTTAAGGACAAACTCTACCAGCGCAGGCTCRGTGGAAGGGAAGCTGTACCTCTGTGGAGGATTTCATGGAGCAGGTACTGAAATGAGTCCAACATTCCCTGTGCTGTTAAAATGGGTTTCACTGGACACAGACTGACCTGATGGRTSATCARCCCTATCAGGTGGCACTGGCATGCYCTGGAACCACAGAGCTGATTCTGCCCTTTGGACTGCCAGCTCCTAATGTCAATAGGAATTGTGTTCTATTTGATCTTTGCTTTTTTGCCTTAACAAAACATGAAAATTTCAGGATGTTTCTGATCTGTGCTAAACCTGTCCAAATCCAAAACCTCAGCAGAATTATTCTGGATTTACATTCAGAGTTACAAAAATCAGGAGCTTAGTGTTTTATGGGCATTAGAGAAGTTGGGCATATTTGTTGAAGATTAAGGCCCTGTCCATCAGTCTTTGGCCACGTTATCTCACTCTGCCTATTTACTTGCATGCTTTTTGTAATCAGTGCTGAAAATCCTTGTCTACTTATTGAGCACCCTGAGCAGAGAACTGAGATACAGAGAGACTAAACTTCCAGATCTGGTGATTTCAAATAATCCTAGCCCTGTGGACACCTTTCTTCTTTTAAGTCTTCTTCCTTCCAACTTTGCTTAGCTCTATCTGGATGACCAGTGCATATAACCAATATTTTTTTTTCATTATAAATGCAAAGGATTGCAAAACAAGCACACTTAAATGATTCTTCTACATGCAGCTGCTCCTCCAAATTCCTTTCTAGGAGAAAGCAATAGCACAGATAGCAATAGCAGTTATATTCACTGCTAATAAATGTCATGTCAGACCAGGAATGGTCCCATGGTATCACTGGGAGATAAGTCTTTTGCAATACACTTTTACTTGTATGACAACCTCTAAACTGAAAGCTCCTGTTATTTTRGAATGATGGTTTTCATCAGCTAGATCACAGCTTGCCTTCTGCCTTCATTTGCTGCTGTCTGAGGAAGCTGCCTCCTGAAAACCATTGTTTGGCAGTTCTCTAGCAGGCATGTTCTCATGTCATCTCTGATGGAAGTTCTGTGACCTCAGAGCAATTAYGGTTATGACAAATCACTGTGTTTCCATAGCAAACCCTGTGCCATCCTAGTTGTCTTTTTCTCAGCAATATTATGAAAGAGCCTAAAGGTAGTGGGTAAAAATTTCAAAAGGCCAATCATGGGAAGTGCTTGAGTCACCATCCCTGGAGGGATATAAAAGATGTGTAGATGTGGAACTCGGGTACATGGTTTAGTGGTGGGCTTGGCAGTGCGGGGTTAATGGTTGGACTGGATGATCTTAAAGGTCTTTTCCAYCCTAAACAATTTGATGACTCTGTGATCATTAGCAYTGACAAATGAAGCAATTTTGTTCAAGATGACTAACAGATTAAAATGAGGTTTTCTGACTAGGGTAGCTTCAGAGCCATAAAAACACTTTCTGTACAATACCACCACTTTCTGTCACTGAGTCATGTATAAAGAGTGGTTGTTCTGGGAGAGGTTGAAAGTCCTCCTGTGGATTTCAAGAAGGCCATCTTTTGTGTGTTTGTATAATGCCAGCTCAATGGGGTCCTGATTCCTCCTTCTACTACTGCAATCCATATAATTATGTATGCAGCTCCTCTGCACTAATAGTATTGTTTAGATTGGAAAACAAGAAGTCAAGGYTAGAAAATGCCAGTTTTGCAGTTACCTGTGCAACCTGAATTCTGACCCCCTATGTGTGCATTCTCTATTCTAGTAAAGTAGTGTGGGATTGTGTTGTTAGACATTGCCATGGTGTCTATTAACAAGGGAGCCAAAATCAGAGTTTCACTGTCAAATGAAGTGTAACAACATATTTTAGAAGTTGAGAGGAACCTGTGCCTTAAAGACAGGCTTCTTAATGTGACTTTMAAGTTACTGTAGGGAAAGGGCTTTCTAAAAGGTCACAATAACAGCCTCTAGTTACCACA
Organism: Malurus melanocephalus; assembly: GCF_030028575.1. Lineage (NCBI taxonomy): Eukaryota > Metazoa > Chordata > Aves > Passeriformes > Maluridae > Malurus > Malurus melanocephalus. The sequence continues at coordinate 746,785 of NW_026623256.1, read as the reverse complement.
TCTCTGTGCTGGGAAGGGCTCCTGCCTGCTGAACTCTTTGGGGATGAAGGAAGGAGTGGGACAGGGTTTTCACTGTCACATGGARCTTGGAGAGGGTGACTTGACTCTGCACTTTCACAATTACAGCTGCTCAGCAGCTTCAAGGTACAGAACAGCATGTGCTGCTGCTGCTTTAGTAGCAGATAGGGTTATTTTAGAATGTGTTTGTTTGGTTTTAGTCTTTTGGGCTTCTTGGCATGGCACTTTGGTTTTTGTGAGGGATGCGACTGAAAGAGGATATTCCARTTTTACAAAACATTGTAATTTAGTTTCGTCCAAGTGGAGTTCTTGGAACAAGCTGGAAGCACAGCTGTAGTCTTTGGGTTTTCTGCCTGCTGAACGCCAAATGGCTGCTGTGAACATTCAAGAGTAAGCACTTCAGAGAAATAAAAAAACAAAATTAGCCAAAATCACTGCTGCAATGGATAGTCTCAGCCTATGCGGCTGAAATTAACCCCTTCTAGGGTATAGATCTGTTCCAAACTCCTTAGCCTTCTCTTGGCTTTGCAGTTGCTTGAACCTGCCCTTGATTCAGGAGAAAGTTGACCTATTAAAGATATGGTTGCRTGTTAATTTTTTACTAGTATCTGTCATGCTCTGTATGCCTTCCTGCATGCCTATAGACCTAAAAGGATCATTAGAACCCAGAGATGCTGTAGCCAAAGCTGAAAAGCAGCTGTCAAGTGCTTGAAGGGCCCTTAATCTGGCTGAACGGGTGAGTACTGCTCAGCTACAATCTTTTCTGAGTCCCATATGACAGTGGAAGTTTTGTGATGGCAGCATTCCCATTCCAWATGTATTGCCTGTCACAAGTCCTTATCTGCCTGAAGGGAGGACAAGTGGTGCAGCCCTAACATCAKCCCCGGGGGCAGAGGAAGGAAAACTGCAGCTACTCCAGAGGGAAGTCAGCTTGGCCAGCTGACAGCAGCAATAGGAGCCTTTCTAAAGGATGAGTGAATTCCAAAGTGTGTTCAAGCTTCCTCTGAGCTGCAAGGAATATTTTTTCAAAGTTGAGATATGTTGGTAAATATTGTAAAGCTTCCCCTGTTGAGGCTTCCTCAAGTCAGAAGCTTGTTCAAAGCCTGGCCATGGAAGAGGAAAGGGGATTAATTCAGCTGAAGCTGAGACACTTCTGTGCAGTGCCTACACGAAGACCTTGGTAACCCCAAGCTCCCTGCAGCAGATGGAGAACCACAGACACTTCAGAGGGAGATTCAGATCTTTGGTGCTTTAGATCTGCTCTAAAAGAGCAGAAAGAAATTCAGAACCCCGAGGAGCTCTCCTGTCTTTTAAAGCTTCATGTTTTAATCAGGATGAGGGACTCTAGCCAGGCTTACCTWGGGCAAACACATCAGGAATGTGGTAGCTATGATTTGATGAGAGACCTCTGTCTTGTACCACTAACTGATAAATGTTGTATGTTCTTACAGTCACAAGTATCAAAAAAACCCACTTCTTSTTTTGAACCTGTTTCCTCCTTAGCAAGATTTGCAAAACTTCATCTGTTGGCCAGTAGTTTATATAAATTAACTAATTTTCTACTAAAACTATTRTGGCAAACAGGAGCCATGTTGTTGTCTCAGCTCCAGCTCATGAAGCCTTGTGTCATGGGTGTTTTCATTTTCCAGCAATGTTGTAGCATTTATTGAGATAATCAGACATATTTCAAAAGTTGGATTTTTTTCCATTAGTTTATGTTCTGCACAGAGTGAAAACATTACCCCAGTATGAATACTCAGCAGGGCTCAGTGTGCAATAGCCAKCCAGATTTCTGCTAAAATCCTGCCACATTTCCTGCTGTAACTGTGGATTTTAAACCAGCCTTTGCAGCCTGACTGTGCAGWATTCTTGTTGACATGTTTTGTTCCCTTTGCATTGAACTCAAACCTGTCACCTGCACAGGCTGACAGCTCTGCCATTAGCCAGTGCCCAGCAGAAGCAGCCTCATTAGCAGGGCTCCCTGATGGAGGAGGGAGCAGCTCTTCAGGTATGCAGGATTACCCTTATAAAATGCCTGCCAGATCAGGTTCCCTTTCTTTTTGACTGCTTCTGAGCATTATAAACATTTTTTTTCTGGTTAAAGTAAAGAAAGCAAGGGTGTGTGGCTGTTTGTTGGGACCATGTCACCTGCTGTCACTGTCACTTGTAGCCTGTGTCTCGGGGCTGGGGATTGTAGCTTTAGTTTCAGGATATAGATATTGGTTCAGGTGCCTGTTTCATAGATTTGAACTAAGAAATTGAAATACAGAGTTGATTTTTTTTTTTAAACTCAAGACATCCGGGCTGTATCAGCTTTAGTGTGGCCAGCAGGATCAGGGCAGTGACTGTGCCCCTGTACTGGGCACTGGTGATGTCACGTCCTAAATCCTGGGTTCAATTTTGGGCCCCTCACTACACAAAAGACACACATTGAGGGGCTGGAGTGTGTCCAGAGGAGGGCAGCGGAGCTGGGGAAGGGGCTGGAGCACAAATCTGGTGAGGAATAGCTGAGGAAGCTCGGGGTGTTTAGCCTGGAGAAAAGGAGGCTCAGGCCTCATTGCCCCACAACACCTAAAAGGAGATTGTACCAGGTGGAGGTTGGGCTCTTCTTCCAGGTAACAAGTGACGAGAGGAAATGACCTCTTGTGCCTGTAAAGGGTAAGATTAGATGTTAAGGAAAATTCCTTCACCAAAAGCACTGTCAAGCACTGGAATGGGCTGCTGAGGTCAGTGGTGGAATCACCATCCCTGGAGGTGTTTAAAAACCGTGCAATTGTGGCATTAAGGGACATGGGTTAGTGGTACCTTGGCAGTGCTGGGTTAATGGTTGGATTTGCTGATCCTAAAGGCCTTTTCCAACCTAAATGATTCTATGGTATTAATCAAAATGCCATCTTTGCTGTGATACTGTCACCCATGTGACATCAGCTGATGTGCAAAGTACAGGTACAACCACCTCAGGCAAATTAAGAAATGTTTAAAAGATCTGCTCTTAGCAGCACATATCCCCTAAGAGGTCTCATAATTTCATCAGGCAATGGGGCTTGATGTGAAACTGTCTTTCTCTGAGCTGGCAGTTCTGCCATCTCTCTCCTGTGTAGCTTAGAGCACAGGAGGTGAATGTGCTGCTTCCCCACCATGCACGTTGAAAATCTCTGTGTTTARCCTTGGGTGGGACCAGAACTGCTCAACCCAGTTTTGTTATTTACTTACTGATATCAAGCAGAAATTAATTTTTCACTTAAGTWGTGTTACAGCCAGAAGAAGAGGAAMGGGAAGAAGTAWMTATGAACTGGACATGCAAAAATCTGAATTATTTTGTGCTTGCAACTGTTACACAGGATAGGTGACAGTGATACAGAGTCCAACTACCTGGGTTAATCCTGATTCTTAAAAAACCAATCTACCATGGATTAATTTTCTAGCCAGTTCTTCCTCATTTACATAAACTGCAATCCATGCACTGGAATAGAAGCAGCTCTGCTTGCAGCAGGGCAGAACTGTGTAGTAATTTATGTATTCCAGCTGAGCTAATGAGTTTTTMTCTCCACACTGTCCACTCCTAACAATGGACTAGCTTAACAGTTATTTATTTTGACTAATCTCCCATAAAAGTTGTTCCCYTTAGTCTCCTCCATTATGTAATTTAGATGGAGAATCATTCTAGTGCTTCTTTTTTATTATAGTGGTTATGGAACATTACTGGAATTAAATATAGACATATTAAGAAGTCTGGCACAGTAAATACTGCACTTGTGAAGCTTGGGGGTTGAGAGATGGGAACAAAACCTGTTTCTCCAGCACCTTCCCATGTTCCCAGCTAAATAAAGCAGAGGTTCAAACCCCGGGCTGCTTTTCTGCAGCACTGTTTGTTTCCCTCYGTTAAAATTTACTGGGCATAGATGAATAATTAAAGTCCTCCTGCCCACAGTTGTTKCCATTTGAATAAATATTCCTACCAATGGAAAGGATTCAGGGCCCCTGTATTTTGCTCAGCACAGAACTCTGCCCAGGGCTGCAGCACTGCCATGGTTCTGCAGCCCACGAGCTGTGTCCACCCCAAAAAAAACRCTGCTTGACCTTTTGCTGAATTCTCACCCAGCACCAGCGTGAGCTGCTGGCACTGGGAGAGACCTCTGCCTGCCCAGGGAGGGCTGCCCATCTTCCCTGCTCATTAGCTGGAAATGTGCTGYCGTAAATGAGGCCAAATCAGGTCAGGGGAATTGCTGGGCAGCAGCACCTGCTCATTGCACATCTAAATTTGACCCACTCACTCTCTGGAAGCATGGTATTAGCAATTCAGTCCTGCTTCTCACTAAGGCTCATTTATTGTTTATAAAGGGTTAATGAATGATTAATAGATATTTTAATGCATTTTAATTAATTGCTGAAGAGGTCAATAGGTTGTTTAGAAACATGGCTTGTAGCCATGTATGACATCTTCTATTGTGTTCATAACTGCCTGTCATGCATACAGTCTAAAGATGTTTTATATCTTCTATAAATAATGTATGAACCTATTGTAAGGCATTTAGAAACAGTATTTCAGGAAGGGCTGAGCCTAGCCGTTCTTACTCTGATTTGCAGTTTTTACTCTACGAGTTCATATTGCACTGACCTCACTSCCCCTGTAACCTGTGATCCTGCTGTCACCTGCTTGTAAGATTGTGCCTGAAAGAGGCCTTGCCCWTGAAGAGCAAGCAAAATCTGGAAAGATTTTAAAAGCTTCAGTAGCTGGATCARTCCCAAGGATAACAGTTGAAGCAASTGAATTCMAAGTTCCCTTCTGTAGACTGGCCTATTCTTTACATATATTTTTAATATTTTAGTATCCATTGATCTGTGAGTGAATGGCTGGATCATGAAAAGATGGTCCTGAAGAATTACACAGCAGATCAGGAGGAGAGAGGACCTGTATATGAGAATGAATATCTTACCTTACTCTGTGCAGGTGCTCTGAAAACCGAAAGCTGCCACAGTGGTAAATTCAAGCCCCAACCTTCCTCCCAGCTTTGGTTGTGTCTGCTGGGAYACACTGCCTTGGTACTTCACCTTATGGAGGCTGGCCAGCATGTTAAACRGCCAAGCCAAGTTCCCTCTCTCTGGTGTGTATTCTCTGCCCACAGGCACGGATGATGGATGTCCCTGACCCCACGAGGTGCTGGCTGTGTCACGCCAGCGAGGCTGTGGAGTTAGGGAGCAGCTCACACGCATWAATGAGATTGAAGGCCACAGACTTGATGAACTTCTTCTTTTTCCTACTGTAGATGAGCAGCCAGGACATCTGGTGGTAATGATCTAAATGCACTTCTGTCCCATTGCAGCACTAACGTGAATTCCCAGGTCACCAAACTCTGCATCGTGTAATTATGAAAGCAGCTATTAGTGGCGAGGAAGATAAGTAGCTGARGCTAGTCCCATATGTTTGAAATCATTCTCTGGGACAGATAATGGCATGAAAAAATAGGTACAAACCAGCAGTGAAGGCTGAACTGCTTCAAGGCAGCTCTGGGATGGCTGTTTGGTGTCAAGGACTGAGGAAACAAGTGAAAGAAACACCTGAGTAAATATTTCAAGGACTGCTGAATTGGCAAGCATTTTGTGTGCTTTATGCCACGGCAAGAGCAGAGCAGACGGCAACTTAACTGCTACAGGTTTGGTGGTTTGGKTTTKTTTTTTAATATGTAAGTTGATTCATGGCAAAAGAATATAGAGCATATTAGGAACCTTCAAACTGGAAAGGACAAAATGTTGTGACAGCCTGAGAACCAACATCAGGAGGAGCTCAGGCAAGTGGCCAGCGTGAARATGTCCCAGGGCACAGAGCTCAAGGGCAGATGTGGCACTGAGACTKCACCCAGCACATCAGGTAGCCCTGCTCTGGATAAAGTTGCTGAGGTGCTGCTGGCCATCTACCTGTGTGTCAGGGTGGCTCTGTCACTGCTGGAAGTGAGCTTGTCCCAAAGTTCTTGGGGTATCTTCGTTCTGCACTGATGCAGGGGCATCGTGACTCGTGACTTGGCACAGGCTCAGTGTCTCCACAGCTCATTCCTAATCTGGAGCAAACATCCCATCGGATGTAAATGGGCTTCTGGAAGAAACAAAATATCAACCACATTTCAGCAAACTTGCCATAGATTTAACTCCAGTGAATGGAAATTCAGAACAATTTATTTTTTTTTKGTTCAATCCTCTAGACACTGAGCAGGCTACAGCAGAGTGAATTTATTTATCTTGGCTTACAAACACAATAGCTGCATGGTTAATAGTCCTGGATGAGCTATGGATTTTCTACCTGCTAAGCATTGCTTAATTCTTCTACATCTGCCTCCCTTTAGCCCTCCCAACTCAAAACCTAATTATTGTGCCTGATTTTTTGGTTACAAATAAGAAAGAGAAAGAAAGGTAAAAAAAAAAGAGCAGCAGTGGTAAGAAATACTGTTGTCATATGGAAAGTTTTCCTTCCTTCCCAGCCTCCAAATCACAAATGGAATGTGGTAAAAAAAAAAAAAAAAAGAATGTGGTT
>NW_026623256.1:730543-740198 GCF_030028575.1 Malurus melanocephalus | reverse complement strand
AAAGAAAAGAAAAAAAACAGATGAAAAAGCAGATCAAATATTTATGTTGCCTGCAGTCATACTGGGGGTCTTTCCAAGAATCATTCATCCTGATTTATGTTCAATCCTGATTCAAATGGCATGAGAACTTACAGCATAAAATCAAGTCTGGCCGTATTTGGGGAGTGAATCATAAACCTTTCCAAGAAAAAACATGATTGTGTATATGGAGAGCAGGCAATCACTGAAAATTAACGATTTTGTTCTTTTTTCTTCACATTCACAGAAAAAAAAATGAAAAATTGTAGTCAAGTGTTACATTTGCAGACAAAGATAATTTAAAGATTAGATTAATTTTGCTTTGACTAATGCATTTGCATATATAAAATACAATTTTAACACTTGGGAATAAAGCATTTTCAGGTACAAAGTCTTGGCGCTGGGAAGAGACAGGTTTGTAGGCTCAGTGTTACCTTTCAGTCTGCACTTGTATATYAAATTGGTATAACAGTACCAGAAGAGTTCTGACTCTTGTTAACATACCACAACTTCTGGTGGGGATAAAGTTATGCTGGGATTAATGATCCCTATGCTGGTTTAGCCTCTTTTTTTCCTGAGTATGAATAAATCAATGTTTTACTGCCAGAAAAAGATCTGCATCAGGGTTAGGCTTGTACAACTGGAATAATTGTAATATAAAGTGCTTTAAATCCTGTGCAGAAAAACACAGTATWAGAAAGTTTCCTGAAACTTCTCATGGCTAAACAAGAATKTGCAGAAAAACACTGCCTCATTTTRTAGAAATKAAATGAGTGAAATCMTCTSATTAGGTGAGGTGGTTGTCTGGTGAGGCAGAATAGTGCAGTGAGGACAGAATTGTTTGGGGTGGTTTTTTAAGCAGRTAATCTCTGAATTACAGACAATTTCTTTTTGTAGGTGTCACATGATTCTCTTGTAAGCAAAAGTGGTGGCTAAGATATTGCCTTAAAAAATTAATTTCAATTAAATAAGGTGAATCAATTAAATAGAATTGGGAATTATTTGCACCTTCAAGTTGTTTATTTGGACTAAAGCCCAAATCCAGCATTACAGACTGGATTCAAAGGTGCTGTTCTCTTTGAATAGCACCATTTTTTCCAYTGTTCTTGACAAGAAAAATTCAGAGAAAAGAAATTAAAAAATAAGGCTTGAGAACTGAAGTTTTCAACTAATTTCTCCTGTAAATAAAAAAGGTGCAATGTTTTTTTGAAGTATGACTATTTTGAGCAGTGCTTTGCCTCACATGAACTTTCTCATCTAAAGGGTGCTGTTTCTTTTCCTTTAAACAAGATTAGACTTGAGAAATGATTGCTTCCYTTATTTAAAAAACATACTCTTTTTATCTCCCAAGGGTTAAGAGTTAACTAACACTCCATGTGCTGGAAAGCAGAATTTGTAGAGTGGAACAAAACCAGTTAGAATATCCCACAGAAAAAGGAAACAAGGGACACCAAAGGTTGGGAGTCACTGGGGTCAGGAAAAAACACAGCAAGGCTTGTAATGAAGGCTCTATAGGCCTTTGATGTTTTAATTAGGATTTTTTTTTTTTCCTGAAGGGTTGCAATCACTCACGGAATGTCTTCATTCCAACATTTGATTATTTTTTCCTCTGATTGTCTCWTTTTTGTCATCATCCATGCCAAAGAAAATCCAGGCATAAAAATTTATTGCATACAAGAGATGATCCAATAAAAAATTACAGACAGAAGCTTCCCATGTCACAGCTTTGGTCTGTTTGTGTCTCTGTATTTGCCTCAGGAAAAAMCTCTTCACTCTTGCAGGATCTTATAGGAGTTTGCTGGTACTAGCACAACTTGTTTGCTCTTATYAGTCTGGTCTTCTCTCGTCACATGTAAAAGGGGCTTTTTTAGGTTTTTTAGTAACTTTGTTGTTAGCAAAGAAAGGGTTTGTGGTCTTGTAAGAACTTCAGTGTAGTACTGCTTGTTCCGTGCTGCATGGTGATTCTTTCAATTTTTGTTTGTCTTTGTAAAAAGCTTCTTGTCTGGATATTGGCTGTGATTCGATGTCATTCTTCTAACCTGTCTGCCCATGACAGATTTCTCAGCACTTCAGAACATCTAAAAAGTGTGTTTAGAGCCTTGGACGTTTGTTTTTTTTTTTGTCTTTATTTCTCCGTAAATCACAGGATGTCCAGACTGTGCACCCAAGAAAAGCCACAGTATTGGAGTGCTTCCAGCAGCCTGAGAGCTGCATTTTGGTCAGGGCAAAGAAAGGAACGCACTGCACGCAGGCATAGTTGTGAACAAGAGGCAATACTCTGTCTGAAAGATGAGCATCTGACAACGGATTGCAGGATAAAATGCCACCTGCATGCTCATACCAAGATGGAGCACTTGGTGCTTTTGTCCCTGCAGCTGGAATCCAGAGTGAGGGGACTGAATGCAGCGTGCACATTTCCATCTGCACTGTTTCCTTTGCTGTGTGTCGACAACTCACATGTTCTTTGCACAATTGGTACCACAGAAATTACTTTWTTATTGCCTCCTTTCGGAAGGGTCATAATAAAAACTGCCCAAACTGATTTGATCCTTTTGACTTGCTCCCCCTGATGTCTGCTCATTGCCTCTGTTTTTCAGCTCGTCATGAAGTCATCAGCAAAGAGATCCTCGAGCTGGACACRTGGGAGAACCAGTGGAATGTGGTGGCCACCAACGTCCTCATGCACGACAGTTACGATGTTTGCCTCGTGGCTCGCCTGAACCCACGGGATCTTATCCCTCCTCCCCCTGATTTGGTGGACCAATAGAAGTTCAGTGGCTCTGTGCTTCCAGATTCTGCACAAATTGAAGCATTTGGGGAGATAAATGCTGCGTTGGCTCTGCATCACAGCTGAGTCCCACAGAGAGGAGAWGGCCACGCATGATTAAGGACAGAATTGCCTTTGAGCTGTGCTTTTCTGACAATGCTTTATTTGCTGRTACTGATGCTCTGGACTTCTGTGGCTGAAAGTCAAGGTTGTCCAGCCTTTGTGTCCGTGCAGGCACTTTCTATCTAAGCAGCAGTTAGTCGAATGTTTCATCAAGACTGAATTTATATAATCCATAACTGTAAAATGCAAGCAAAGCAGTGCTGGAAGATACTGACTTTTTAAATGAGTGGGGGGTTATGACGCATAGCCATATACTAAAGTTTCCCTTGTAGTGCTGAAGTACTTCACTAGGGTGGTAGAGGTGAAAGGATTTGGCCCTGGTTCCTGATCCTGTATTTTTTCCTCTACTTGAGGTGTGTACTGAGATCCATTGATCATCTGTCAATCAGGGGAAAAAAAAAAAAGCTAGAATAATTTTTTTTACTGTTAATAAGATCTATTTTGCTTTTCTGCTGATTTGGAAGATAATTACTTTCTTTTAATGTGCTGTTTACCTACTGATTGCTGTCTGAGCAACGGGGGTGGTCCCTTTCACTGGCTGCTCTCTTAATGGATTATATAGCTCCTCTGAAAATAGGTTTCATGAATCACAGTGCTTTGAATCACCTGGTCAGAAATTCAGTTCTCATTTGCAAATGTCTGTAGCTCTCCCTACAGTTTTCAAGTGGACTCTAGCTCCAGCTTCAAAGAAAAGCTATTTCACCCCCAGTTGTGCTCAGCTGGAACTGGTACCTTTGCAATTTACAGTCATTTGATGTGTAGAGGTTGAAAGCAAAGGAAATACTGGAAAATTGCAAAAATATACATAGAAAGTAGGTGGAAGTGCACTTTCCCTCTCGGTGAATGTCTCAGTGTGCACTGCCCTGCCTGGTGTGTGATGGAATGATTCACTGATCACCCATGGCCCGGACCAGGCTGGGGCTCTGTGTTTGTGCTGCTGGAGCAGGGGGACCCAGCATGGTGTGGAACTGTTCCTCCTGACAGGCTGCCCTGCCCTGATGAAGGAATTACCTTCAAACCTTATCTTTAAGTGTTCCACGATGTCCTGTGTGTTTTATATGCATATGTATAATGTTATTTTTAAAACTTCTTTACTGACAGCAGTAAGATCCTTTTTATAAACGTACCTGGCAACTGTCTTCTGCATAGTTCATCAAAGTACTTGCAAAAAAAGTGATGGTCTTTAAATAATTGGAACTATTCTGGGCTTCAAGTCAAAAAGAACCTTAAATTCCTTGCTGAGCTAAGGAACAAGTGGGGAAATCTTTTAGTACTACTGTGTCTTCTTCCTTCTCCAATCTTTTGCTGGCTGTAGCATTCTCCTCAGAAGCTCAATTTTCACAAAAGCTTTGTTCAAGTCTCTTCTTCTTCTCTTCCCCTAATCCCATTGCTTCCTCAGCCCACTTATCTGACCAGCCCTTAAACTGCTTTGTTTCTCCCTCAGTTCCTCAGAAGTTGGGAAGAGCTGCTCGGGGGGGCTCACCAGCTCTAGACCTTACAGAAGCCTATTGCTCCAGCATCACAACAACTTTGAAGGATAAAAGGAAGATCATACCAACTCCCTGGATTTGAGGACACTCATTTTTGGGGCAGGTTCAAGCCCCAGCCCAAATTCTGCTGTTCTTTCTCATCCCCAATGAAACCTGCCTGCCCTGCGATGCTGCAGGTCCTGTGGCTAYGGCCAGGGTTGGGAGCTGACCTGCATTCCACTCAGCCCTGCCACTGCCTCGCTGTGTGGTGCTGGTAAGTTTGACATTAAATGCCTCTCATACTGTGCGTGCCATGGCTGTAATGACTGCAGGCACAAGCCATTATCATTATCTCTGATTCCTGAATGCTGGTTGCTACAAAAAGCCTRCCTGAAGCACAGAGGGAGGCGTCTTCATTATTGCATTATAGCTCACTTCTTAAAGCCAGATTTCCTCCTGCATTTTCAGCCAGGCTAGGTTTTACTAAAGAACTGGGTCTCTAATTTATCTGGTTTTAATATTGGTATTTTTTCTCCACTTGGTCCTTTTCAATCATTCTTTATAATAATACAAGTGATTTCACCAGCTTTTCTGTGGAATGCATTATCCAAACCGGCCTCCCAAGGCTGATGRCTTTTCATTATCAGGGTCCAAGTACAGCCACTAAAGTGCCAGTCAGCCACCTCCACTACTCTATTTTCTCATTCAGCAACTTCATAGTAGAGGAAATGTATTTCATCCATACATGCAGTAATGTGAGAGGAAACCACTTCCCACATACACAAATTCCTGACTCATTCCTTTCAAAAGTGGCTGAAACAACTGCTGAATCCAAACATAAAAAGCTATGATACCCTTTCAATAGGCTTTTCCAGGCTCCCCAGTATGAGGAGGAGGAGGATCACAAGGAGATGTAACCAGAGCACAGATCGGAAATYTGAACCTCTGGGGTGTGTTTGCAGTTCAATTACTCCATTTACTAGTCTTGGGCATCTGGTCTCCCTGCCCAGGTTCACCTACGTGTAAGAGTTATAAYAATACATCTCTACTCATTTCGTGGGTCTATCTTGCTGTGTTTAGAGGGAGTGGCTCACATCTAATGTTCTGTTGAGATCCAAATGTCACAAAGTGTTACAGAGTGGTGGAACAATAATATTGCTGCATTGCTCTCACCTTGATTTTTGGTAACATACTTATCCATAATATACAGAAACTGAGGCTCAATGGGGGAGACTGGCTGTTTGCAGCTAACAAGGGCATTTTGTTTAGTCCTTCATGGAAAAGCAATGCCACATATCTAATTGTTGATGTGTTAGATTGAAGAAGGAATGTAGGGCTTATAACATGAACCTTCGTAGCCAATCTCACTTGTACACAGGCAGAACTAATCTCAGCAAATTGAGAGGTCACTAATTGAGGCTAAATTTGAACAGCAGTAATTAGAAGGATGAATGAACTGTATTTTTCTCAAAGCAGATTTGATTTAATAAAATATGCCGCTTAGACAGACACAGTTGCTATGAAGCAAAACAAGAGAAGGTGCTTTGCAGAACTGTAGTAGATTTACTGGGTAACTGARACCTGAATTTAGATTATCTACCACATGTTTGATAGGAAAGCTTCAGCACCCTGGGGAGCTCTGCAACAAATCTGTGACACATTTAACTAGCCACTAAAAGGCCCYGCTGTACCCAAGGAGTCACCTACAGAATAGGCATTAAATGGTTTTATTGCTGAAGTGAAAATAAAGTGGCATCTACTTGCTCAGCTACTGAATTAAATAAAACTAAGTAAAACTTGGGAGGTTCTTAATTTGCTTATTCCTCGAGCATCCTTCAGTAATGACACGTTTTAAGGCTGCTTTGCCCATTTAATTACTTGAACAGTCTACAGGGAAAGGTATAGGGAAAGGTAARAAGATAAAGTAAGAAGAAAAGTGACTTTTAAAAGTGTCTGATTCCAGCTCCTCTCATCTGTCAGCTGGAACACAACTCCACTTAGGCAAAGCTATGGCCATCTTGCAGTTGTGAGATGTGATTTAAAGCTGAATAGATGTACCCAAGCCAGATGTAATGATCAGCAGTGAAGATTCAATAGTGCAGGTGCCAGCTGTCAGAGCAATTCAGTGKGATCTCTAGCTGGCTTGGACAGCCCATGCTGAAGCCCAAGCTGTTACTTGCTCACAGCTCTCATTAATTATCAAGCTCAGATGAAGCTAACTAAGGTATTCACTCATGTTGCAGCCAGAACTCCTAAACAAGTATAAAAAAATACTAAAACTATAGTTCAGCTTCAGGACTTGAAAAAGCCTTTTGCAGCCAGATCGTTTTGTAGTCCATGTTGCCACGAAGCTACAAATTGCTTCTACTGGCACAGCACAGAGAGAGGCACTGAGAACAAGYGCTCGCTAAGGAGTGTGTGGCACAGCAGCTGCTTGTGTCAGCACTGCCACTTGAAAATGCACCATCAAAGTGTGCCCTGATGCACCAGCATCCACCTCAGCTCTGGAGCCAGCCCCTGTAAAGCCAGCTCTTTGCTCCGAGGGGACCAACAGTCAAAGATGACACAAAGACTGAAATTGCTCCAAAGTCTTGTCATTGCTGGTGCATTAACAGCTTACAGCTTGATGGCTTCTCGGGCTCTTACACAGAGATGCCAAATAGCAGATGAACAAAACCACAGGACAGGAAATTCACCCCCTTTCCAGTATTCACAGATGATAAAACCTTCCTGACCGTTACTGTTCAGTATTTTTCAGAAGGGATGAAGGATCCACTATTGCCCAGCACTGCAGCATGGAGCAGCCATCTGATGCCCAAAATCACAGCTCTCTTGCCAGGAAATTTGCCACACTAATGYTGCTGCCCTAAGCAGCTCAGTCTTTAATCTGATTTCTTTGTTTCTTATTTCAGGCAAGCTGCTGTAACAGCAATGTTCACTAAAGGCTGCTAAGCCTCTTGGCATGTCTGTAAAACTCAGGCGTGTTAGCAATTCTCTTGCTCTTCCTAGTTGGCCAGCATCCTGCTCACTTGCATTTAAGGAGGACTTTAACGTGTTTGTACTGCTCTGATATTGCACAGATCAGCGTGTAGTTACTGTTTTATTTCCCTAGCTGAGCTAAGTAAATATTGATTAAGGTTTATGTGGCCTACTTTCATAAGGAAAGTAAATCTTTATAAGTAAAAATTCAAAGTGAAGCCATAGCTTGCTTTTTTTGGAGCCATGTGTGCATTGTGTTTTTAATCACATTTCTGTTGTTATTGGATTTACTGGATAYGTTTTATAAAGTGCATTAGGAGATCCACAGGGATGTCTACTCAGAGGATGTGACCCAGCAGGATTTTTGGCCAATGATGGAAATAGAAGCAGGATCAAACCAAGCCTGTTAAAAGTTAGCATTTAAAAAAGTCTTCTCCGAGATTGAGAGATAAATAGTAAGCAAAAGTCAATAAAAAGAAGTGACATAYTGTAATTTAGATCTAGTTTGGATTTAAACTGCAATTTTTACATGGAAAGCAATATCAAGAAAACATTTTGTATGCCCAACCCAAAWGCAAACCTGAAATGATCCAGCTGCTGAAAGTCACCGTATTTCCACTGAAAAACATGGGTGGATAATTCTAGAGAAGGAACAAACTATTGATCAACATAAACTCACTTTGAACCATCCATAAAGATAATCTGCTCTATTTAAATCATAATAGGTTTTTGACKGATCTCAAATCTACTCCAAATTCCATGTCAGTAAACCAGCTGAGACAAAACTGGAGTCAGAGAACACTGGAAATATAGCTGCCTGGGGACAGCGTGCAGTCTGACTGCAGAAGTGCTGGTCACTGGGTTAATGACACACTGAAACCCTTTTGCAATCTGGGGGAAAAAAATCCATTAGAAAAACCTACAGAGACATCCAGCTCTATGACCTAACTGCTGCYGTTTTCTGCCATACAGTGGATTATTATGGAGATAAGCAARCATGAMAAAAATGTTACAATAACCTTTAAAAATGAGAGACTGGAAACACAATGCTGTTTTACTTGCAAAGTGTTTCTCATGCAAGTGTCCCTGGGAGATGTTTTATAATAAAGTTTGAATGAAATACAATAAAAATTAAATCAAAGCTCATTCACTRTGTACCAAACGGAACAGCTCAGGTTTCAGCTTTGGTTTTAAAGCCAGGAAAATCATTCACTTGGTGAATTTCTGCTGCTGCTCAGAATTTTGGAAAAAATGAGAAAGACAGTCRCTCAAAAGGTAGTCTACAAACAGTTTGGATTTAAAAGCTGGTGTTGTCAAGAGATCAAAATTGAAAGACTCACRGAATTATTCAGCAAGAGCTTCAAATATCCATAAAATAAAAAGAAATCAATCCTATTCCAGGATCAAAAGCAGAATTTCACATGTGCAGCATTTTCTTTTCAAGCATGCACATGATAATTACCGCATGCAGAAATGTCAGTGTATTACATGTTTCATTTGCATRAAAAGCTGCGCAGCTACAGGCAGAGCTCAGCCCCACTCTGTGTGCACCCCAGCTTTGTGTGCAAGAGGGGAGTGTGACTCCACAGCCCTGTGTGCATGAGGTTATTCAAATTTAATATCCAAATACTGATTTGAGAAACAGCAGCTGATGCAGGAGTCCAATGTTCACGTTGTTATTTGATCACTGTCAGAACTTTCCAGCTGGACTAGAGGGACCCAGTGTCAGGTAAGATYTGCTGACTTTGAAAACCAAACACCCTCCTCTTATTGGTACTTTTCCGTTCCCAAATACAGCTCCAATRTGGTTTAGCACGAAAGGTATTTTTGCTAATGATTCATAAAATTCTAGATGAAATTAAGGCTCTGTGCCAAAAGCTGTCTCTGCAAAGGTGTAAAGGCTCTCAGGTTAATAGCAATGATTTCCAGCCCTGGCCAATTTCCACAYGGGGAATGTTACAATCAAGCTGGCAGTGATTTTTATGTAAATGAGTCCATTATCAGAGCAATATGTATCTGGTTACTAGTCTATAGGCCCTTAAGGGAAATTGGCATCAGTATTTGCAAGACAAGCACTTTTTTCCTTGATTTCCAAACACTGTTATTTGTTGGATTTTTGGGGGTTTTTTTAAACAATGGTTTCAGGTCAAAATTTTGATGATTAAAAAACAGATCATATAAACAAAAGCTAGTTTTCAATCTCTAGAAATATGAAAATGTTTGGTTTAGTTAGCTCTGTTACAATTTTTTACTGAATCTAGTCAGATAAGCCACAAAAAAAAAAAAAAAAAAAAAAAAA
>NW_026623256.1:497518-730533 GCF_030028575.1 Malurus melanocephalus | reverse complement strand
CAGGAAGA
This sequence comes from Malurus melanocephalus, assembly GCF_030028575.1. NCBI lineage: Eukaryota > Metazoa > Chordata > Aves > Passeriformes > Maluridae > Malurus > Malurus melanocephalus. Next base: position 730,525 of record NW_026623256.1, on the reverse strand, counting down.
GAACACGTGGGAAACATTTAGATGGCACAAAGGCTTTAACCTCGGGCTGTGGGCCTTTCAGTCTYGCTGGAATACTCACCTGTTGGCTCACCAGGAGCAGGTACAATTTGCAGGCTGTCAGCTGAGAACCAGCCATTATCAATCTAGTCTGGAGTGCTGTGGCCAGCAGTCCCCAGCCCTGCATCCCTCAGGGAAGGATGTAAAACCACCTCATTCTTCTTGCATGTATTCCAATTGYCCATATTGCATGTACTGGTGGTGGCAAGTATCTGTCTGACCTTGCTGCATAATTTTACCATAATTTGTCATCATTTGCCCCCCTCGTGGCATGGTTTAGCAAACAGAAGGCAGCTTTATTGCAGAGCTTTTTCTGAATCAATAGTGCTGCTCTCATTGCAAAACTACACATTTGCTTTTGTTTCTACTTGAAATATTGAGGTTTCCCTTGAAGATGCGGGATGAAACAACGCTCCTATTGCATTTTGTTGTTGTTCTTTGACAAGATCAGGGTTTAGCCACTGACTCTTTGTGCTGCACAAAATGTGTGTTATATAGAAGGTCTGTTTTATCAAAGGCAGAAATCAGGATCCTCGTTACTGAGAAAGCACTGCTGTAATGCTGCCAGCTGGGAGCACGGCTCATTAAAGGTACAGTGTCACACATTATTTTAGATACCTTATTAAGTATTGTCATGAATATCTGGAATAAAATGATGCTCTAGGAGCACCTGGGTGAACAAATTTGAGAAATAGGGGTGTGAGTCATWACAGGAGTTCAGGATTCAAAACAGTTCATGCAAAGCAGTAGCAMGATAGTTAACCTCTCATGTCCTGATGATTATATTGGAAATGCTTTTGTGTATTGCACTTCTGGACTTATGCCTGGTGGGGAAGTTAAGCTTGCTTCTTTTGATGTATTCTGTTTAAAAATTGCTTTGGGTACCTTATTTTATATATTGAATTTGGAAATCTTTTTTCCAAATGGGCACAGCTATGAAACAACCAAGTGCATGGCCCAGCACTTCACAATTGTTGAACCTCATATAATTGGCCTTGGCCCATCAGTGYAGCCTGTCCARATCCYTCTGAAGTGTCTTCTCTGGCAGATCAACACTTCCACCAAATTTGGTGTCATCTGCAACTTAYCAAGGGCGCCCTCGATCCCCTCGTCCAGATCTTTGATAAAGATATTAAAGAGATCYGGCCCCAATGCTGAGCCCTGAGGAACAYCRCTGGTGACTGCTCGAGGTTTCTCAGCAAGCTGGGAGATTGTCTCCTGATTACAGACCACAAGGGAAACTCTAGCTCTGTGAAAATCACCAAAATCTGGTTGTTGGCTTAAAGGAGCTAGCAGCTAAGTCTCTTTTAGSTCAGTTGCATAGGAAACAATTTACTTAAGGAATGTTATCTACTCAGGGCTTCCTGCAGGTCATCCTCCTTATGTTTGTGCTCAGCTGTCATTCAGACCATGAGCTTCCACTTGTGACCTTGTTTCACACATGTCACCACCTCCAGAACCCACCTACCTGCATAAATAAATGGGCAGGGAGATCTGACAAGCACCTGTCACACAGCATGGGCTGGCAGGCAAAGGGGACATCGAGCATGTCACAGTTGTGGTTGGTCCCTGGAATGTTCTATCAGAGCACCGGAGCTGCAGCTGCTCCATCTGAGCAGGATCTCATGGAGCTCCGTGCACAAGGGGATCTTTTCAGGGGATCACAGCCCTGCTTTACCCTGCAGAGCGAGGTCACAGCGCTCTCCTGAAGCACCGAGTGGGGCCCTGGGGTCTATCTGCAGGAAGCTCCGTGCAGGGCTGTGGACTGTATCATTTTACACTTAACACAAGGACTYCTGCTCCTGAAAGTGGCCCTTGGGCATTGATGAACCCTTACAATTAAATACTGACGCAGTAAAAGTTGCCTGCACAGTTGTGTGCGTTTCATGCAAGCTGAGAAGGCACCATAAGTRAAGCAGCTCTTCCACCTTGTGGTTACACAGACAACGACTGCAGAGAAAGAACACAAACCTGCAGCTGATCAGACCCAGCACCAGCAGGGCTATCSCTGCCCAGACCCCTCCTGCAGACTGATGTTACAAACAGGAGCCAGCTTTGCTGTGTAAGGTGAACACTGTGTGCACTGACACACGCGTGTACAGACACAGCTCTGCAATGCCCTCTGGGGCACTGACACCCTGCCAGCCTGCAGTGCTCTGAGACAGGACCCCAACACAGCCAGAGAGACCCCTTCATCCTCCCTGCTGAGRAATGGCCTTTGCTCAGCCACAGGCAATCCTTGGCACACCCATAAAACGGACTGGTGTGGGAAYGGGGCGTGAGCAAGCCACCGACGTGACAAATGTGAACTCTGCAATGAGAGATGGTGGCTGGATTGTGCAAGCAATGACTACAACAAAAAGGAACCATTTACAGACAGAGAAAAATGCTGCTCTCCCCACTTGTTCTCTCTGCCCCCATTTTCTTCTTTTTTACCTCTGACTGTTGAAGCAACCATATAGTCTTTGCTGTTTGTATCAGGGCAAAATTCAGCACAATTAAGTCCAGCATCTGTAGTCAGTCACCACAGAGCAAAGCTGGATTGGAAAAGGAGTAATTAAATGTCAGCTTTGCACTAATGCAATAGAGGTATATTGAGATACATAATTTTGCACTAAAGGCCGAAGATTTGCACTGTGTGAAACAGTGGAACACACTGGTGAACAAACTTCAGTGCCAGTAAGTGAACACTARTGTTTTTAATGGTCCTAAATTRTATTATTTCTGAAGCAGGATTAGCTTGGTTATATAAGAGGGACTGATTTGGTTTGAAGAATAGCAAAACATGAAAAGAACAAGCTGTTTTAAATCTATGTCTGCTTCTCAGACGTTGCTGTTTCTCTAAAGAGCAGTTTATTAATTACATGCTATCCTCCTCCTCMTCATCATCATYATCATTCCAGTTGTACCAGCTGGCATCACTCTACACTGAGTTCTCTTGCAGTAGCAGGAGCTTCCAAAACAGTGTAAAAATCAGCCCTAGTGTATAAAATTCCTTTTTTGTCACACTGTCTGCAATTGGCTGCCAAAATAGCTCCCCAAGATAAAAAGTCAGGGTCAGGAAGTCATACCAGGCCAAAATTTGAATCAGTGTCTCACATGGCTTTATTGCAATAATGCCCCAAAAACTGAACCGTCAGTTTCTTTCACTTTTCAGTTCTGCAGAATGGCACCTGATTACACAAAGGAGATGAACTTGTCTCCTCCCTGTGTATTTTTTACCACAGCTGGCAAAAGAGTTTCTTTTAAAAAATAAAAACAGTAACACAAGAAGTCTGACAGGTGGGCTGTGCAAATAACAGTTGCTTACTATTATTATTATTATTATTATTATTATTATTATTATTATTATTATTATCTATTCTTATGGCACAGACAAAGGTTACTAGCACAAAAAGCATGTGTGACTGTGCAAATTCTGGCTTCTACCTTCAATGCCCTGATCACTGCTGTCTTCCCCACCCAGACTTCCACAAGACCACTGCTGGTTCTCCCTYCTTTTCCATTTATCAGCTCTGATAAACCAGCACATTCTCCACATTAGTAAGTCAAAACAATCTTATCAAAATCAACTCTGCCAGGCAGCATGTCAGCTGGAAAGCAGTTGCATTATCTCTAATTAGAAATGGGTGGATTAAAATCGGTTTCAATAAACTGGRTGTTTTGAAAAAAGCAGCCCCGGACAAGAATTAAAACATTCTCAYACCCACTGGCAGATGCCTTCAATAACCCACAGATGAGATGCAYGGATTCAGAAGCCTGCAGAAGGGCAGGTATACAATCCAACAATAAAATAACTGTCAAAGAAAAAAAAAATGAAATGGGAATTACGGCTGGTCTTTTAAATTAATCTCAGAAAAGCAGGGATCAAATAATCAAATATAGCATACCTAAGTGCCTAGAAAATATCAGGGAGATTTTGTGGAAGCCGTTATGCTTTCTACACATTGACTTTATTTGCTTTGTATTAGCAGCTCTGTTTGCTTTACTCTTTCCCCTGACTTGTGTTTACCTTCCCTTTCAGAGCTGATAACTCCCCCTGTAAAGCTGTGGGAAGTACACAGGACATTGAGTGGTTCTCGGCAAGAAACACCTCAAACAATCAGCACCTTTCCCTTGCTGTACTGCTGGGTGACACGGTGTCGATGTCCTTGATGTGACTTCCTTGACACGTGGCCCAAAGCTTCACATTTTCAGTGATTCTTCATATTTTATTAAAGTCCAGCTGGACCTGGGTGTGTTACACAGGCCTTGGGCAGGCAGGGACAGTGTRACACTGTGACAGGAGGMAATGTCTGACATCAGACACCTAAAATACAGGTATCTAGGCTGCAGTTGCCACCTTAGATCCCTCTGTTGTAGAGATAAATATTGAGGTTGATCTGAAAAAGCGTGTGAGATACAAAGAGTATTTCCCTAGAGGTGTATGATAAGCAGATTATTTCTCCACTTACATCTCCATTGACCACAGAGAGCRCAGAGAACTACCTACACACTTGAATTCTAGATGGCCAAAGGCAGCTGAGCCATTTAGACAAAAATAAAGCCACTTTTTCTGCCATCTGACACGACAGGTCTTGTGTGTCAGCTGCCAGGAGGTTCTTACTGTGGAACAAGGCCTACAATGTCCCACTGCAAAAAAAAAAACACAAAACCAGAAAACAAATTTTAAATGCTTATTTATGTATTTATCTGCTGAAATCTCTTAAACCAGCGCTACTCCTTCTGGCAGATAAAACACGCGTTCCCCGACACAACCCGACACAGGAGCCAAACCCGCRCCGCGCCAATATGGCGGCGGGAGCAGGACTACAACTCCCAGCAAGCCGCGCGCCGTCGCGTTAKTTGCGCTATAAAGTTATCGGTCTCCAGGCCGCAGAGCACGATGGGAGTTGTAGGCGGAGGGCGGTGCGGCCGGGGCCCGGCGCATGCGCGGCGGCGGGGCGGACGCGGCGCGTGGCAGGAAGCGGAAGGGGGCGGCGGCGCTCGGAGCCTGACGTGTCCCTCCCTCTGCGGCCGCTCCGCTCCGCTCCGCTCGCTGCTGCTGCTCCGCCGGCGCCGCCATGGGCAGTGAGTACCGGGACCCCCCGATTCAGCGCCTCCCCTTGGGTTCTTGCTTCTCCCCTCTGGCCGGGAGAGCGCCGTTCAGGGGTGGCAGCTCATCCCGGGGAAGGAGCCCGGCGCTGGGTGCCCCGTGCGGGCGCTGCTCCCGGCCCCGCCAGGCTGAGGGAACCGGCCGCGGTACCGGGGCGGGGGGCGGGATGGCACCCTGGGCATCGAGCATAACCCTTCCACGGACATTGTCAGAGAGAGCTACAGACTGTGCCTGCAGCCCGGAGTGATCCGATCAATGGCAGTCTGCGGGGTCCCTTCCCTCCAGGAAAGCTGCTTGGAAAACATCTCAGTCGATTGTTGTATTACTGTAGATGTTGGAGAGACCCTTGCTTTGCTTTAAATTGAATATCGCGGTCCGGTGTAACTTCTCAGGCATAATCGTGTGAAATTACCAAAATATCTTTTGTGGGCTGGTCTTAAAGCGTCACTAAGTTGCCGTTGAAGTTACAGCCTACAGCGAAGATGTGGAAAGGCAGCAGTAGTTTCAGTTCTGCACTGYTGTCCTCTTCTTGGTTCAAGTCAGTCCAAAATACAAGTGCAGCCTTAGATTTGTCTCAGCAGATTTAGAATTAATTCTTCTCCCAATTCAGAGCTCTCTGTTATGACTTTGCAAATCCCCGCTTCATTGTGTGCTTATTTTAAGACAGACTTCTGATCTAAGCATGTGTCTTTTTGACTAAGAGTGGGTAATGGCATGAGGTGTTCTGTAGACTAACTTGAATTGATGCTTGTAAACAGTGTAGGAATTCTTTAACTGTATGGCCCAAAAGTAGTATATATGCAGTACCCAAGGCACTTTTTTTCTCAAAAATATCAGGCTGAGGAGAAACGACCATGTACTAAAAATTCATGGGTATTGATAAACTCATGTAAAGCAATGAYGACTTTTTTGGTGCTGTCAACCTACTCAATGAAATGGGAATAGGCTTGACTTCCTYTAATTCTGTTTACAGTCCATACTGTACTTAAAACATACTAGCTGAATCTCTGTGTATTTAAAACAAACCCTGCCGCCCGCCCCCCAAACTAACCAACCGAAAATTCCCCAAACTGGGGCTTTTATTATATAGAGTAAATGTCCAAATTCAATTTGTTTGAGCTTTTCCCACTGTTCATTGTGTGTTCACTGTGTCTTTTAACTTATTTCTATACAGTAAAATTTCTTGAAGTGATCAAGCCCTTCTGTGTTATCTTGCCTGAAATTCAAAAGCCGGAACGGAAGGTAAGTTAATAAAATTTTCTTCTTAGGTTTGTATTTGTGTGACAGAAAGTGTTTAGCATTGCATTTGTGGGATCTGGGGTTTCTTCCTTGTTAGGAGAATGGCAGTTTTGGGCACAGTTATTTTTAGTGGAGCGCATGTGTGGTGCATGTGTTGTGGATGTGGTTGTGCAGGAGTAAATGCAGTTGTGCAGATTTGGTTATGTCACAGCAGTGCATGGTGAGATRTTGAAGGCAGTAAAGATTGGAGTGTAAACTACAGGAACTTAAAAATTTTTGCTTCATAAGGTCTAATCTAAGATTATTTGCTGAGATAAGCTGCTTTGTATTATTGGTTTTTTTTTTCTCATCATAAGCTCTTTCTCATGAAAATGTAAGACTCATTTCTGTGGAAGTACTAGAATTACCTTGCACTGACATAAGCTTGTTTATTTGGATTAAATCTCGAATAAAGCTTTGTAATTTTCCTTGGTTTTACGTGGGATAAAAGGGATGAACAGTAAATTATTTTCTTTAGGATGTTCTGTACTTTGTCCCTGCACAAGAAAATCAAGTGTGCTACTATGAGAGTTTGTCTGATGGACTAGGTCTTGTTATCTTGACAGCTTTATCATCTCTTGTTGGTTTTTGGTTTTGTGTTTTTTCCCTTTAGATTCAGTTTAAGGAAAAGGTACTATGGACAGCTATCACACTCTTCATCTTCTTAGTATGCTGCCAGGTATGTTTCCTTTCCTTGTTTTTAAGGAAGAGCTGAAATGTTTTAAGCATTTTATGGAGTCTCTAATTTAATCTCTTGATTGGAATTGCAGATTCCCTTGTTTGGCATTATGTCATCAGACTCAGCAGATCCTTTCTACTGGATGAGAGTGATTTTGGCATCAAATAGAGGTATGGTCAGTCTTTCAGGACCTTTCTTTTACCTTGAATCAAAATTGTTTTGGACATTACACTCCATTTTAATGAAGATAAAAACTGAAGTAGGGAAAAGTAATTTTTCAGTTTTATGTGAAGTCATAAACCAGTGTGGCATTTGTCCAGAAAGCTGTGTCTTTCCCAAATGAGTTTATGGCTGATTGTGWGCAATTTATTGTGTGTACAAAAATTGAGCTTTTTGTTGAGGAAAATTATTAGGGAAGAGACAGTTCCTAATTTCCTGCGTTGTTGCTGTTGCAATCTTCAAGGTCTGTGATTTGTGTTTCAAATCATATTCCTTGAGTGTGTGGTTTCCTGGGTGACATTTTTGAGTCTGTCACACAGAAGATTGAAATTCATAGTAGTTTATATGAATTTCGGTTTCTTGTAGAGGTTTTCTAATGCAGGTACAAAGGTTAAAATTCATGATGGTGTATATAAATTTCTGTTTCTYGAGGAGGCTTTCTAATGCAGCTATGAATTAAGAATGGTGACAGTTTCCTGAATTCACTTTGTCGTTCATTATCATTTGGRCCATCAGTTTATATCATACTTTGTTTTATGCAGAGTAAATCTCTTCTTGACAGTGGAAATCTCTTTCAGTGAACACAGTACTTCTGAGRTACTGAGGAGTACTACACATCCGACTGTCTTCTAACAAGCTTCTGTTATCATTGATAACTTTTWCATTTATGGAAATGTGGAGTTTTAGATCTTCTCCACTGTGCTGTAAAGGTCGATAAAAACTAACTCTGAACTTCACTGTTCTTCCTGTGTCTGGCAGGAACGTTGATGGAGCTGGGCATTTCACCCATTGTCACTTCAGGACTTATCATGCAGCTCTTGGCAGGTGCTAAGATTATTGAAGTTGGTGACACCCCAAAGGACAGAGCTCTCTTCAATGGAGCCCAGAAATGTGAGTAGCCACTCATGTTAAGCCCTGGTGGTTTAGAGTATCTCACCCTGACAGTGGAAAGTGTGAATTTATCATGGGATGAATGGTGGAGTTGGAGGTGTGGGTTTCTGTCATGCTGTATTCTGCTGCAGAGACCTCTATTTCGTCAGTCTTTTACTGACTGCTCTCTGCCTCTTTAGCTGTTCAGCAAGGTGTGAAAAGGAAAAGTATCAGTGCAATTGGCATTGCTCTAATCTCCCCAGATAAGTGAAGCAGTGCAGAGACTGTGGGAACTCAATTTTGAACTGTGATGGTCAGTGTTACCTAAAAATTTCACAATGATTAAGATGTTGGTTGTAGCTGTTTATACCTTGCAGTTCCAAGCATGGTTTTTCCTCATCAATAAGGGGTCTCTGTGCTCAGTTGATACTGATTTTTAGAAAAAATGGGGTGTTTTGTAGCTATTTGATGCTGTACACTACTTACTGATCTGAGTACTGGAAAAAATCACAGATTGCTAGAGTAATGTCTTAATACCCTCAGAGTTTTCAGTATCTAAAACAGTATTTGGTAACCAAACCCACTTGTTTCTAAATGTATTTGTTTCTGAAGAATCTGTATTTCTATTTTCAGTGCCAGATTGCAGACAACAMAGTTAAATTGCCCTTGAATCTAAACAGGCTGTGATTTATGTATWCCTTCCCAACTGTTGTGGTTTAACCCCATCTGGCAACTAAGTTTCACAGGGGACACTTGCTCACTCTACAGTGGGAAGGAGAGGRGAATCAGAAAAAAATACAGTAAAACTTGTGGGTTGAGATAAYTGAAAYAAAGTAAAATGTAATAATAACTGTAATGAAAAGAAGAGAGAGAAAACCTARGAAGTGATGCACAACACMAATGCTCACCACCTGCTGAGCAATGTCCAACCAGTTTCTGAGCAGTGATCAGCCCCTCCTGGCCAACCCCTGCAGTTTATGTGCTGAGCCTGACATTCCATGGTATGGAATGGAATGGAATATCCCTGTGGCCACTTGGGGTCARCTGTCCTTGCCATGCTCCTCCCATCTTCTTGTGCATCTGCTGGCTGGCAGAGCAGRGGACACTCAGAAGTCCTTGACTTCTCAGCACTGCTGAGCAACAACTGCAGTGTTAGCCTGTTATCAGCATTATTCTCATGGAAAATCCAAAACCAGCACTGTACTACAAAGAAAATTAACTATCTCAGTTGAAACCAAGATTCTCTATGAAGAAGTGATTTCTGTTTCTCTAATTGCTCACTGACATACTTAGGACAAATACGTRCTTTTTTCTTTTTATTCCATAGTGTTTGGAATGATCATTACCATTGGACAGTCTATTGTGTATGTAATGACTGGAATGTACGGAGACCCATCTGAGATGGGTGCTGGTATCTGCTTGCTTATCACAATCCAGGTAATTTCTAGTCTTCTCTACTCTTCCCCTGAAAGGGTCAAAAAATSAGCCTTAAGGACAGGCTGTCCCACATAMAGARTAAAAAGGCCTCACTGTACCTCCTTCTTCACATATAGTCTAATTTTTTTAATACATGCTACTTTTTAAATAAAATGAAAGAGATTTTGAACTAATGCTGTATTTCTTTTCTTTCTYTAGCTTTTTGTTGCTGGTTTGATAGTTCTGCTCTTGGATGAGCTGCTCCAAAAAGGATATGGYCTTGGTTCTGGCATCTCTCTCTTCATTGCTACCAATATCTGTGAGACCATTGTGTGGAAAGCATTCAGCCCCACCACAGTGAACACAGGGCGAGGTAATATGGCTCAGTCTGTTTTCTTTAMAAATACTTTGTRCAAAAAGGCAATATCTTTTTTTGYACTGTGTTAACTTAATRCCAAATKCWCTTACTACCATCTTGGYTGTGTAGTGAATCTTGCTAATGCASCAAGTGCTGCTGKGCAAAGTGCAAGCACAAAGACWTTTYTTCTTGATTGATAGTATCTCACAAGAYATTTACTGAACTTGAATTTCTTACAGTGCCTTCATTAAAAGTCAGCAGTGATAGACTGCCATTGTCTTATGGTTGCTGCCCCCCTTACTGACCAAATATTAACTGTTTTTTTCACTTTGCCCTGAAGGCCTTATTCTCCAAACTCCRCTGGAGATGATCTTGTTTAGTGCTGTATAATAAAAAACAGAAGTGAGGTAATGCCATTTGCTGTAATCCAGACAATAACTTGTGTCTCACCATGAGTGACACTAGAAAGCATGATGCTTCCCTCTGTAAATTTACTTTTTTTTGCTCAGGAGGAGTAAAGAAAGAACTTGGTACATGTCAGTGTTTCTAGAGACAGCTAAAGTTATCCCATATTGGGTTATGATTTAGTTTCTAGGCCACTACATTTWAAAAAAATCATGGAAATAACATAGCTGATATGAAGGGTGACAGTATAAAAAGACCTGAGAGTGTACTCAAGGTGCAAAAGACTCAGAGAAATCCATTCTGAATCCCATAGTTCAGAAGTGTGTTTAATGGGACAAAGCACTGAAACTTGGAGATAATCACAGCTCATCTAACTTCTTTTTTCTTTTCCTTTCYAAGGCATGGAATTTGAGGGAGCCATCATTGCTCTGTTCCATCTCCTGGCTACTCGCACAGACAAAGTCCGAGCTCTTCGTGAGGCCTTTTACCGTCAGAATCTTCCCAACCTCATGAATCTGATYGCCACCATCTTTGTCTTTGCAATTGTCATTTATTTCCAGGTCAGTTGGAATAACAAAGGAAGTTTGTATGAAAGTAGGTCTGAAATCTGCTTCCTTCTACAGGAAACGATACATTCATAAGATTCATTGTTCTACCTGCACCATCATTTTACACTGCCTTCTCTTAATCAGTTTCCACAATTTCTATACTCACACAGGAGACTTGAGGCCTATTTTGGTCTCTGAAAAAAACAAACAAAAAACCAAACAAAAATACCCCAGATGTGTGTGGGCATGTGATATTGTCTTACCCAAATGCTATTKCTTTTTACTGGGAAATGYTTCGAAGTCTTTAGGCCTGTRTGTCTMTTTCTGTTTGTTGYTGAAGAATRTAGGAAGTTTTAATGTTTCYTTTCCTGGATGCTTTGTTCAGTTTTCTGGAAACTTCAGGTTTCTTCTGATGTCTAAATCGTTCGTACTTTCTTGTGTGTGTGTGTGTTTAGACAACCCTGCAGTCTTGCATACCTTTTGCAGAAAGGTTCTCATAGCGTGCCCTCTGGGTAGAGTATTTGTACTTGCACAAAATTATTGCAGGTTTCTTCTGTTGCTGTCAATACCTTGCATTTGCATTTTATGGTCTCTGGTATGGGTTTATTTCCAAATRTAACAGGGGATTTTCTCTTGAAAACTTTTCAGGGCTTCAGAGTGGATCTTCCTATCAAATCTGCTCGCTACCGGGGCCAGTACAACACCTACCCTATCAAGTTGTTCTAYACTTCCAACATTCCCATTATTCTGCAGTCTGCCCTGGTGTCAAACTTRTATGTCATCTCCCAGATGCTTTCTGCCCGCTTCAGTGGCAACTTGCTGGTCAGCCTGCTGGGCACCTGGTCTGTGAGTATTCCTTCTCATCTTTATAAGGGCATCATTAAAATGGGGTGTTGAAGAGATGGTCTCTGAATATTAAGACACACTTTTATAGGTGGTCATGCACGCTGAGACTCCTAAATTAGTAATTTCCTTAAATTAATACAGCATTTGAGACCTGCTGTGATGAATGTAAATGTGTGTGCTGCTGCAGTAGTAATGATGCAAAGTGACACAGAAGTGATACAGACCCAGACTTGGCTTAATGGCTAAGGAATAGTGAGAAGATTGGAAGCTGACTGCTTGTTTCCTTCTTCYAGGACACATCATCTGGAGGCCCTGCTCGTGCTTATCCTGTTGGTGGACTCTGTTATTATCTGTCACCTCCAGAGTCCTTTTCCTCGGTGTTGGAAGACCCTGTCCATGCAGTTGTTTATATTGTATTTATGTTGGGCTCCTGTGCTTTCTTCTCTAARACATGGATTGAAGTCTCTGGCTCCTCTGCCAAAGATGTAAGTTTAAAATGACAAATTATGTAAGCTTACATGATGAAAACAGATGGGCTGTTGTAAGAATAAGACTGACTTTCTTCTGAAAAAGCTGCTCTGCTGGTAATCTTGTTGGTAATATTCACTGCTTGTATAAACAGGGACTGCTTTTTTGCAATTGGGGATTAAGATTAAGACAGAATGGGGCTCATTTTTTCATCTGTTTACTGCTTTTTTAAAACTTAAATAATTGTTTTCATTGAAATTAGGAAGTTTAGAACATAGAAACACCTGATCAGTGTGAGAGCAGGAAAGGTAAGGGGAGAGGTAGAAACTTATGGTGCCACATGCCAAGTGCACTGTGTGCAAGGCAGTTGCCACTGAAAAACTTGCAGGTAAAGCTCAGACAGCCATTCCTGACACAGAGTTCTGAGCTTCTTTTGTGGGAAAATTAACTAGAGGTTGTTATTTTTAACTTGAGAGCACTGATAATGGAGAATATAGTGCAGTGAATTAATGTACCTGAGTGTAGCTTCTCAAAAATTCCGTTTGCTACAGGATATTTAACGTTCAGGAGCAATATAATTCTGAAATTGGAAATGAAAATCAGAATGGAAAATAGCTGTCACTGTGGTAGGTTTGTATTGTGTGGTTTTTGGGTAGGAAATCAAATTTGGCAGCCATATGGAATGGTTTCATCCATTCTTTAACAAATATGTAATTGCACAGTTACTGTAACAGTGTGAGCAYTTTCTTGTTTTGGACTTGGCTCTTGCTGCTTGTCAGGCTTCAKGGAGGCACTCACAGCCATTTATAGTCAGGGTTTCATTTCAGAGTAAACCAACATACAGTTTTTAACACTTCAGTACTTTTTCCTGRTCCTAAGTAAWTTTTTTTTSAAATTCATGTTAAAAAGATCAGAAATTAAAGTTGGTAAACCCTTACTTAAATGTTCACTGTGTGGTAGAAAACTGGCAGCTTAATCATCTGAAAGTGTGTTTTCTTAGTACATTGAGTCAATGATGAGCACCATTATGTTCCCCTGCTAGAGTTTGTTATCCACAGTTGTTAGCAAAGTGTTTGCAGGGCTCTGCTGTAACCCTGTGCAGCTGCAGAAATCCAATTATTATCCAAGAATAATATTCCAAGGGATTCTGAGTCTCCTTTCTAGTGTGGCTCCACAAATAATAGTTGGTTCAAATGAATGCAGGAAAATGAAACAGGGTGGGGACCTCATGGCATGGTTTTGCTAACATCTACTAAACCCTCATCAGGAGAAGGTTGGGTGGCAAAACAGTGGTTGAATTATGTGTATGAGAGCCTACCAGTATCCACATTTTCATTTTCTCAATAGGACTAGAATTATCCAAAAAGCTTTACATAATTGACAAGTAGAAAATTGCCTCTGACTGTAATTTGTCTGAAGTTAAAATACTGGATATTTTTAACTCAGATGAATAATGCAAAAACCAATCCAAAACCCAAAACAATACAAAAAATGCCCATCCTCACCAGCATTTACTGCAATGTCTTGCTTCTGTTTTCCCACAGTACTACATTCCATGACCTTGGTAAATGGCACTAAACTTGCTCCATTTCTTGATTCAATACAGGTTGCCAAGCAATTGAAAGAACAGCAAATGGTAATGCGAGGCCACAGAGAAACTTCAATGGTGCATGAACTCAACAGGTGAGCTACACATTCACTGGCTGTTCATGCAAAGTGTTATGAGCAAATACGTGGCAAAGTTTGCTTTGACTCCCATTTTCTAGATCCTAGAACACAGATATTCTTTCAGCTGTGATGTTACATGCATGAGACACAGAACATTATCTCATTAGTGGAAGACTTTTATAGTACCGCTTATTTTTTGCCTTGCATTTAAAGAATTTGTCTTAAATTCTAGACTTTTTCCTGTTATATTTTTTCATTTATATACTCTTCTTAGGGTAGCTAATAATGAGCATTTCACTGTAYTTCACAACTTCAAACTACAACACACAAGTATTTTCTTGCTGTAGTATTTCACGTATTATTAGCTTTGAGTGCTGTTTTCATGCAGAAGTTACTTCTATAACAAGTAGTTACTAAAATCTCCTGGGTGCAGATGTGGCATGGTTTGATGCCTTTAGGTTTTCACATTTTAGGGTAAGACCAATGCACCCTTCATCTTCTAGAAATGTTAGTATAACTTTGGYTTTCTGTCATTTACAGATGACTGGAAGAGCCAGTAGCCATAAGTTTAATATTTGTGCATAATTGCATGGTAGACTGTAATACCTTTTCCTCTTAGTGTAGCATTTTTTCTCCTCCAGTCAGGCTGAGCTTTTTGCTTGTTCACCCAGTGTACTGGCACTATTGCATAGCAGACCCATGAGAGAAGAGAATATTCTGCCACTGACTTTTTTGTTATTTTCTTGAGTAAACGCTAATGGCCCCTTTTCTATTCTCACTTCATGTTTTACAGGTACATCCCTACAGCTGCTGCCTTTGGTGGGCTCTGTATCGGCGCCCTCTCTGTGCTGGCAGACTTCCTTGGGGCAATTGGCTCTGGAACTGGAATTCTGCTCGCTGTCACCATCATTTATCAGTACTTTGAAATTTTTGTAAAGGAACAGAGTGAAGTTGGCAGTATGGGAGCTCTTCTTTTCTAAACCTAGCTTCTCATGGACCCAGGAAAAAGAGGAGGGACATTCTCAAAGTGTAGCCAGTCAGGTGAAAAGAAGTATCATAAACTTGATAGTGTCATTCTATAGAAACACATATTTTAATAATGTTTCCAAAGCACATTCCCTTATGTTCAAACTTTTCTAGCATACTGTTTGCATTTTATAAATTGATGAGGAAGATGTGCAAAAAAAATTTTTTTAAGAAAATTGTTTTTTTAATTATGTGTTAGGAGAGTCAGCTTTCTGACTTGGATTTAGTTCAATGACTCCTGAAATTTTTTTGAGCCCCTTTCACGTTTAATAACCTAAAGCCTTTACAGGTTTTAATTAATGTTTGTTAAATGAATATTTGGAAGGGATTTTTTTTCCATTTAACTTGTTTTTGCAGCTCCTYTGCAGCAATGGTGAGTAAAATCTCYCCATCTGATGCTCAAGTTCCATAATTACGGTTGTAAGCACAAACCGTGTTTCATGTGTTTGGGGTTTTTTTTCAGTATGGCAGATTTGAAAGGCAGTTGTTTCTTTTTACTAAATGATATCTCTAATTCCAAATGTTTTGTCTTGTAATTACTGCACTAGACCTTGTCAGATGTTGAGTATTGGCTTGAGACTGTTGTCAAGTTTCTGTATAAGAAAGGAATATGTCCTTTCCCACCACCTCCTYCACAAGCAGAAAACTCAGGTAAATCTAGATTCTGCCAGAACCTGTGCCTAAGAGTTGCTACTTTGAAACTTGGTCACACCAACTTTGTTATTGCCATTAGTGGCAAAGTTCCTAGTTCTGATGCTGGCTGAAAKAAATTAGTGTTATAGCTGCTTAGATGCAAATCTGCTTGTGCTCTTTGCTAGAGCAAACTTTCTCTTCTTGATGAAATTCTGCTCTCATAGCAATCAGGATGTTATCTGATTACTCATATCTAGTGAATTTTGAGTCTCATTACCACAAAAGAGTGTGGAAAGAATGGGTATTACTTGTCTGTTTCTGTAGATCTTGTCAGATAACTCCTGTAAGGGGCTTATGTGGAAGGCTTTTCCATCCTATAATCTCATGAATTTGAGTGGTACATAGGAAAATACTCTTTCAGAAGGTATTGGGATTCCTTTTTTGAAGATCACACTTTCAAAATGGAGAGGTTACAGTAAAGGCTATAATGGACCAGAATAAAACTGCATTTTCCATTTTAATTTAGATTGTCAGTACTAATCAGGTGCCTAGGACCAAAAGCAAATATTTGTGTATGAGTCTTGTAAATACACTTTTCCTCAATCAGTATTGGACAACATGGAAACCATAATGAGGAGTTACAATGCTGGAACTTTTCTTTGCACTGCATCAACATGCCCTCTGCATTTTTGCATATTGGGCAGACAGTGTGTGAGTCACTGTTCCTGCTGGAGTGGTGGGACTCCGTTACACACCCAAGGAGCASAGATGACATCCAGAAGCCCTTGTTAATACCCTGAGCTCAGATACCAAACACATGGGACATCTGCAAATGTGGAATGAGATGCACCTATCAATGGAAGTCAAACGCCTGGTGTGAGGATCACGATTGGAAAAGGAATGAAAGAATTGGGATGAAGTGTCCATGTAATGATCACTGTCAGCCATTCACTCTGATGTCACACTACGTTCATTCCTTTTTCTGTTTTTCACCTCAGCACAACTGTGATGTGGGATGGGGACAGTTAAAAAGTGGCATTAAAAGGAGAGGGAAGGGGTTCTGATACAGTTCTGCTTTGGGGATTTTTTTCTTTTGTTATATTTCCAGGAAGCCCAATACAACCTTCGTTTTGATAAAAAGGAGTCCACTTCTGTGCATGCAGCTCTGGCTGGGCTGGAGCTGTACTTGTATTTTTGGTCATATCATCTGTTGGACTGGTTGCAGTTTAGACTATTTGCTCTTCAGTGTCTAAGCAGCACTTGTTTTGTTTTTGTTGTCTAGTGGTAAATCTTTGTTATKAAACAGCTGTGTCCTCAAAGCAGGACCTGCTGGCCATACAGTGGATGTTCACAAAAAGAAATAATGCCTAAAAATCTGCTTTATAATGAAATAAAGTACATCTTTGGAGCTAGTGCTTGGCTTTTGATGTTTGAATGCTGTTACAATTCTAACACTTGTAGTGTGTTCACTGAAAGAGTGATCCCCCCTCATAAAAACCTGATCAGTGTCAGTGTGAAATAAAAGACAAATTGTATTTGCTTCAAGGTCTCTCAGTAACAGGTTGCCAAAATAACTGAACCTTGACCATTCCGCTGAGTTTCTCTTTTCTGAGTTGCAGTWCTGAAGGCACTGCACCAGTAAACAGGGGGCAAATGGGGCAATGATGCATGAATTTAAAAAAAAAAAAAACCTGTTTATATGAGAGATACAGTGCCAGTCTTCTTGTAGTGTGATAATTGGAACAACAAAACTCAAAGCTRATGATATTCACAGTATTGTTTTGCCATCTGAGTTTTTAAACTTAAGAGATTTTGCCTTCCTCCTGAGTAGAAATATCCCAGTACTTGAAAGCAAATTTATTTAAAATAACTTACTGGATGCAAGAAGTTCAGCCACGCTTTTGGTAGTGTACGAAGTGATTCTAAAGAGCACCCTGGTTTCTCCCTTGCCATTTTATTTTTCGCCAGGAAACTGGCAATAGTAACTGTGGTTGCTGTAGGAATAATGTCATTACAAAAGGTCACAGAAGTAACTGAGGTCACTGTAGATGTGATGAGTGATGTGCAAGAGAGCTGCAACACCAGGGCAATATCTGAGATCCCCTTTCTGCTGGTGGTGTTTTGTACAAAATTATTGACATGGYCTTTTCTTCTGCTCTGTAGGTTTCATGTGAAAGCTTGTGCAGCATTTAATTGATGATATTTGATTTTGGTCCCTTTTGTTCATTATTCATGAAGCCTTAAAGATCATCTGGTTTATTCCAGTTTAGTTATGCCTAGGGCCTACTTCYATATAATTTTGAGATGGCAAACAAATGAACTTTTCTTTCCTAATTTCTCAAATGTTTTGCGGTTGKTTTTTTTATGCTTAAAAATAAATTAATTCCTTTTGGCTGCAACTCTAAAGGTTGCTGCTTTACTCTAAACATTTCATGACTGTGCTCCCTTGATTTCCTCCGGGGATAACCCTGTCCCATACTGTAAACAGACTGATTTGTGGAACAGAAATCAGAACAGCTCTTGGTAAAGGAGGAAGCTGAGCAGCTCAGTAACTGCTCTCCCTAATTGTTCTCTCCTGCAGCCAGGAATAACAAGCTTTAGGAGGTTTCGGTTTCCCCGCAGGCTCCAGCAGCTCCGAGCCCGGCTCGGGAGGCTCTGCCCGCCGGGTGGCAATGTTACCCTGCGAGTCAAGCGCCGGGCAAACTCTCCGGGGAAAGGCGGATTAAATCTTCAAACCAGTGTCCCTCCTTTTCCTCCGCTGCTGCGCCGATGGGCTCGTACGGTGCAAAAAGTTCGGAGTGGGGTGCGCCCGTATTTATTTGTGCGTCCTAGAACTGGGACCAGGATTGTGGTTGTTTTAAGCTGAAACGCTGAAAATAATCGCTTAGGGAATTTGTAATATTTATAGTATTTTCTAATATATTTCAAGCATGCTTGAAATGTGTCAAGGGGCAGTTGCTGTTACAGCCTTTTYGTCTGCCACTTAAGCCTAGACAGAGACAGTCTATGGAATTGGAAAGAAGACAAAAAAAAAGGAGCGTTTAAAACCAAAATCAATATTCTAAGCTGGGGACCTAATTAGTCAGCGAGACTTTAAGCTGCKGGTTTATAATATGCTCCTGGATGGATCTGCTAAAATTGAAGCTCTTCWGTGGGCCAGGTTCTAGCAATCCTCTGGCCATTGCCAGCGTGGCTCCAGCCAAACTGGCAGCGCTTGGCAGAAAGGAAATGCCCTAAAAATTGGCACCTCCTTTGGCAGCCGTGTCACAGGGGCTGGAGACAGAACAGCACAGACATGATACACTTTGTCATCACACAGGGGGCTGTCAAGATCAGAGATGGGATGCTGCCTCTGAGGTATTTCTTGCTGGAGAATAAGAAGGCTGGGCTGATTTTTCAGAAATAGGAATACCTGGGAGCTTAAAACAGAGGGAATAAATAAAACAGAACAGCGAGGACACACATTTGTAAGAAGCTGTTTCAGACATTTTTATACTGCTTTGAMGAAAATCAGGATACATGGCACATATATAAAATCCCAGATTCCCTTTCTTAGATATTAAGGCTGAAGTGGATGGTTCCAAAAATGGTATGAGCGCTGCTGGGGAATATTAGCTATCTGAAATCTCAGATGAGTATTATCCAYTTTAATCTTCAGCGTGTCTGAAGCTCTCTGATGTTCTTACAGCTCTGATGTGTCTCTTCTTTATACCTGTGGTGTGAAGATTTATGAAAGAAAAAAGAAGCTCCAGACATATGGGAGCAGGGAACAGTGAGCAGAATATTTTGCCTGATCAACTTCACTACATAATTTTGATTTTTATTTTTGTTTAAATAACTTTATCTTTTGGCAATGCAAGAACACAGAATAGTTATTGCTGCTGGATTCCCAAGGGGTGCAGAACTATCCCTAAAGCAGGTAGAGCAAGGACTCCCCGTGACCACAAATGTGATCATTTACACAATGATTTGGGATTGCAGAGCTCAGCTGCAATCAACCCAGAGTGCAGCTGGTGGGTGTGGGGTGAGAGGCCATGAAGGAATTGTGGGAAGAAGCAATGCTGGAGCCAAGGCAGCAAGGGGATGTACCCTTGTGCAGCTGGGATGTGGTGGAATGATGTGCTGTACCTAAAATCAGCGTATCTGAAAATGCTCTCCAGCTCCAGAACTTTGAAGACGGCTGACAACAAATTGTGAGTSCGTTGTGTGGCTGGGGATGGTGATTAAAATGCAGAGGGGCAGCTGCCTGCTGGATCTCTCCTGCAAGACAAGCCCAGAATACCTGTGTGCTATGGAAATCAAKGATTTGTTTAACCTTGGTATCCCAACCTGACCTCGTGTTTCCTTTGCACTGTACAAAGTTTTCTTTGTGTTCTGCAGATGTAGAAATTTGTAAGATAGGAAAGTCTTTTTGTTAAAATAATTCCTTTTCTAAGCACTTTTATCTTGGATGTTTGAGGATAAAGCTTGAACTGTTGATTTTTAAGTTATTAGAAGAGCATTTTTTTAACTTATCCCCCTTGCTTTGAGTGACTCTTGAAAGGAGGAGAGATTTATTGGGGGGGACATGTTAATTTTCTAAAGTAGGTAGAAAAGAGCTGCCTCTTATCTCAGGGCTTCCCATTCCTTAAGCAGTACAGGCTGGTGGAAACAAGCCAACATTTGGGATAAGACTTATCTAATTTAGTGATGGAACACAGCAGCACAAGCCCGGGAGTCTGACACTGCTTTCTGCAACTGAAGTAYATCAAAGTCATTTTTATTTACGTTTAAACACAGGTATCCACTTTTTTGTAGTGGGTAGCTGGAAGCTCCCATGATCCTTTAAACTCAAATGGTGACAGGGATATCACTTGTGAAAAGGGAAGAATTCTAGTTGCAGAGTGAATAGACTGGAAGTGTTTTCATTTTTATGAAGCATCTGCTCCTTGTATTTCAGGAGTTGTTTGTTTTGCATGTGAGCTCCCATTTTAGCAGGTACTGTCTGTAATTACAATATCACRGAGATTTTGGGTTCCAAAGATTGTACATTCTGAATAAAACCCCACTTCTAACATTAAAAAACAAGCTGCAGAGCAGGATGGTTCTTGTCCTCAGTCCTRGAGCTGATCATTGCAAGAGTCTGGCTCAAACAGTGTCTCTGCCATCTCTTTCCTTGCCTCTTCCATCCATGGTGCCTCTTCTTAAAGAATCAGACAGAAGTGTTAGCTCTGTCATGGCTGAAGTGCAGACCCAAACTGCACTGTATGTATATAAAGTAGATGTCTAAAACATASCTATGAACAGTTAATAAATTAAGTAATACACTTAATTCTGTCYTTAATCCCAAACTCAGGGTGTGAGCAGTGAGCTCATACCTGTGGGAGAATGGGGGTCAGGCAGTTGAGTGGTCCATGTGCCAGGATGGTCATCTTTGCCTTTGTTCATGCAGAATTGCTGATACATTACAGTCTTGATATTATTTCACCTGTGTAGAATATCTCTCCTTCTCCAGAGAGTGCTTCCTTTATGCAAAATCCATTAAATGATGATCAGAGCTCTGAGTACCTGCAATTCATCAAGTTTAACACTTTACTGTAAGAGAAGACAAAATCATTTCTCTATGGTTTTGGTTGTTAAACATAATAGCTGTAAAATCGACTCAAATCTAGACCTTTTACCTAAGCAGAGGTGATAGATTGGTGCTGTTGGGGTTCTAAAAGGTGTTACTGGAGACATAATGGAATTGCCTGAAGGCTGTTACATTGCTACAACTCAGGGAGCTTTGTGTGAGAATAATGAAGGAGCACCCTCGAGTCCTCAGGAAAAAGGATCTTTATGTAGCCCAGGCTCAAGCCCACAACTTGAAAGACCTGAGCAAAATCCTCCATTCCATTTTCTTGAATTCCACAGGTGGGTCTGTGCTGGGAGGTTCTTGCACAAAACAGGGATTGCTTGTGTCAGAGCTTCAGTCCTTCTGTGGAAGTGACACTTAGACTGTCCAAACCTTGCATTTCCCATCATATTGCACTGCTGCAAATGTAAACACACTGAGGAGCACTCTGTTCCCCAGCCTGGAGCCCCCTCAGCAGGTACCTCTGTCATCTGAAAAGACCCTGTTTAATTCCTTTACCCTGCAGAGCCATTACTGCCRCAATAATGGGCAGCTTTGCCTTTCTCTTGTGAATCCTCTGGCAGGAACATGATGATGTGGTTCTTGCCAAATACCTCTGTCAGGGGTGGGAAGAGCCAAGGGGTTTGAGGARCAGGATGAATGCCCAGAGAGGTGGGCAGCAGAGGTCAGAGATGGCCTTTCTTTCCTGTGCATCACAGCTTTGTGCACACATAGCTCTCTGCTGAAAGGCAAAACAGCCTGGTGCCCTTGGCTGCCAAGTCAGATGTGGCACAGGAAGTTTGTGACCTTGTCCAACATGACCTTTCAAAGGGTGTGAGATGAGCTTCACACAATTTGTTTTCATCTTACAACAAAAAACAGAGTACTCGACCATGTGTAAAACTATTTTGCTGTATTTATGTCTAAAAGGCTTAGCAATTCTTGTATGTATTTTTTAAATTTTCTAAATTATTCCTATGTATKCATTCTGTTGGTCTTTAGAAGCCATTTGATGAGTGTTTTGCTCCTGTCCCAGCATGGGTGGGGTGGGGTTACCCTGCTCTGATTCTGTGTGAGAGAAGTTGGCTGGTGTTTCCRAAGACAAGTGATGATATGTGCGGGTAGTCCTGGCAAGATCCTGCCTTCTGGATTGGACAAAGCAAATTCATCCTYTGAAAAAATCTATCCAGAGGGACAGGACCCTTTAGGAATATATAGTTATCAGTGTCTGTAATCTGAGGTGCCTATCACCTGTACCCAAGTTGTACAATACAGATGTCCAGTGGGGCTGGAGCCATTCAATAAAGCTGCTGCAATAGTTCTTTACATTAATACTGAGTTTGAACACATCACTCCTGCGGTCACTGCTTTGGAAAACCACGTGCAGCTCTCAGACCTGGAGAGCAGTGGGGTGATAAAAGGATGGACAGGCTGGAGCAGGGCAGAGGATCCTGACAGTCCCCACTTGGGACCCAGCAAAKGTGGTGCTGGGGAATTGCCTCTGTGGCAGCGTTTGGCTTGCGAGTTCCCAGTATTTACCTAAATATGTTTTGGATTGTTGCAGCTCCTATTGTTTGTGATAAAGGCTTGGACAAAAGGTCTATTGATCAGGCGGTCCCGGCCATCCATCTCTGTCTGCCTCCCGAGACAGCCGGGCTGTGGTGGCAGCGATGCTGCTGAGCTGCTGCTCTGCCTCAGGCTGGCACAGAGCTGTGCTCCCTGCGCAGGAAAAGGTGTGATGGCACCGCAGGTCCCTGTGCCTTTCTCACCACACACCCATGAGAGTCACCTGTGAATGCAGAGCGATGAGTGACGGGCTCTGAGCCACGTTCAGAGCTCACRCTGATCTTGCTCCCATGGTCTGGTTTAGTAAGGAACAGCCTGAAGGTTTGAATGCTCATGACATTCAAGCTTTGCAGAGCAGAGAGATTATCACAGACARAGATGCTGAATTTTACAAAATTTTTTTTTTCAAAATGAAGTCAGCTATTGAGTGGAGAAAATCTTGTGACTGGAGGAAAACCCCTGGGTTTCTTAGGAAAAGTGAAATATTTCCTGAAGTTATTGTTTGAGCTAAACTTTGTCTGCTTGTCTAATGATGAAAAATGGTGTTTGGTGCAATTAGATAGTATAGAGAAAATAGTAATATTTCTGAAATACTTGTTATTTTTTTTTACTGTGTCATAGTCAAAATACAACCCACATTAGAAATGAAATTGCATTTCATGCAAAGATTCTTGCACTGACAGAGAAATTATATACTTTTATTCCTAAAATAGGAGAGAATAAGATATTGAAAATAAGAAGCATCAATATTGCTAATGTGTACACAGAAAAGAAGGTTATATCTTGTGGCTCTGAAGGGGAACCTAAATCCAGACATAATAATGCAGGTACATAAAAACTTCTGTTTTGAAGAACTAGCTGGGGGGTAAAAGGATGTGAGATTTCAATATAGATTCTTTTTAATGTAGTTAACAGAGCACAATATTATGGACTGACAGTAAAGTTGGCCAGCAATAAATGGGAGTTATAKTTACCTGTTTTAACATGTAATAACTCAAATTGAAGTACTTATTCATTTTATAGGAAGCTTTTTTTTTCAAGCAGCGATGTACAGAAGTAACACTATCACTTAAAAAAATAATGTGTTTTTATACTTTTTTTTTTAAATACATATATTTATGTTGAGCATTCCCTGTTTCTGACTCCTCCTGTTCCCCATCCTGCTGTTGGGAAAGATGGGCAGGGTGTCACCTGGCTGGATCAGGGGCTCGGCACTGCCATGGGGTGCAGGAGTTCCAKCTGGGCTGGCTCTGGGCAGCTTTAGCMGCCCGGTGCGGGTGATGCCTGCAGGGCACGGAGGGGCTGGAGCCACGGGCGATGCCCAGGCAGAGCTGCGGGCACCGGGACGAGTCCCCAAGGCTGGCACCGAGCAGGACAGGAGCGGGGACAGGAGCCCGTGTGTCCCCGCCGCTCTGTCCCCTTGCCGGACCGGCTGATGGGAAGCGCTGAAGTGTGGARATCATTAACCGCATCCAGATGGGAAAATTGTCAAAAATTGTCTTGCGCTTCCAGTCCGAAGGGAGCCTGCGGTGGCTTCCTGCCCGTGGCGAGCGCTCGCCGTGCTGGCCGTGCCCGCTGCCGCTCGCCTTCCTGCTGTCCCCGCCGTGCCCCCAAGGCGGGTCCCCTCTGTCACCGCTCGTTTGCCGCCGCTCACATCAGCGGGGCCGGGGCTGGGGGCTCCCCCCGGCTCTGCCATCACCGATCCGTGCCCCGGGGAGATCAAGGAGCGCTCGSACAAAGGGCGGGTTGTTCCCGGCTCTCTGTGCCTCAGCTTCCCCGCTGTCACAGCCCCGTGTCCCCGCACCTGGCGCTCCACCGGCCGGATCATGTGCGGCTGATGCCGCGGGCGAGCTGTCGGAGAGGAGCTTTGGTGGAGGGAATTGTGCCAGAATTTGGCTGGTGAGATAATGGAGGGGAACCGAGAGTTTAGAGCGAAGAGTGTGATAAAAGGGGTGCAGGATTTGAGGTCCCCCACGTGCACGAATTTAGCAAGTATGCGGCTGTGAAGGTGTCTCTAATATGAATTGAATACATGATTTGATTCAGAACTTGAGGTAAAGCCTCTGCCTGGGGTTTTGGTGGATTTGCTTCTCTACTCAACACTTTTTGTTTGTTCGTTTTTGGATGTTTATTTGGTGGGTTTTTTTTTTCTTTCTTTATTTTTTTAACTGGCATTAGCTTCCTGGGAATTAGGTTGCCAGACAGCCCACTGCATTTTTCCAGGGGCCTCTGTCTTTCTCTTGCTTTCTCCATTTCACCTTTTTACTCTTCCTCTGTCTCCTTCACTTCTCTTGTGATGCACAGCCTTCCTTCAAACCCATCTCACCTTCATCCCATCTCACCTGTGCTTCTCCTCCTGCCTTCTCTGCTATCCAGGGATTGCATCTGCTCTTCAGGGGTTTTATTCCTCCCCTCTGGTTGTGCTTTCACTTGCCTTTCTTAGCATACTTCTGCCTTTCTCTTTGTGGGTTTTTTTTTCCCTTCATTCTCTAGATTTTCCTCCTTCTTCCTCACACTTTGGTCTCTTGTTTTGGGGAGTTTTATTTTTCATTCTCTTCTTCCTGGTACCCCTCAGGTTTGCCATCCTCCCTTGCAATGTCTGCWCCTTGTTTATCAGCCCTTTGCTTCTGTCCTTTCTGTCCTTTCCTTGGTGCCTCAACAGGCAATAGAAATAAACTGCAGCCCCATGGCCAGGCCAGAGATGCTGACCAGTGTGATGGGCAAATAGGATGGTGCTGGGTTGGGGACTTTGTGTACTCTGAGCGGCCAAATGGGATGTGTTGGTCTTCACAGCACCCCTACAAAAGAAGAGTTTATCTGTGTGAGGTCATTGGAAATTACATCTCCCTTGCCAGCTCCCCCTCTCACTGGAAAAGGAAAGGTGATGTCTGCTGATCAGCCTGGCCTTCAGTTTGGAAAAAGTGATGGTGAGCCCTGCCCACACTTGGTGAAAGCAGGAACATGGGTTTCTTTTTTTGGGCAATCTGCACCTTGTCCCACAATGCAGCCGAACCTCGTCACCCAAAAAATGGTGGAATTACTCAGCTCAGAGGGGAAACCTGCMTTGGATACAGAGATGTTGCAGTGAGTGATTTATCTGAGGGTAGGCTTGGTTCCTGTTGGATGTGGATGATAATCCCATCCAGCAGACAGATTCCTGTGCTGTGAGAGGWGCTGAGGGTGAGCTGGATCCCCCCTCACAGCGCTCACACCTCCACACTCCACAGCGCTGCTCATCAAGGGACTGAGSCTGAAGAAACCCCACTCCTGGCCAGTCTCAGTGGTTCAGGAACATTCCATACTTTATCTTCAGGGCTGTATATTTCCCYAGACTTTTCCAGAGTGCTTGGCATTCCCTTGCTCCATCAGAGCTGTATCTCACCCTASAGATGGCTGCCTCATGATGGCAGATGAAGTCAGTGATTGAAGCACTACTAGGCTGGGCCACTGTAAAATATTCTTTATCAAAAGTGAGCCTTGCAAAGAGGGCTGTAATTCTTTTGACCCCCTCCTTTAATTTTTTTTTTTTCCTTTAGGACTTTTTCAGCTATTTAATTAATTTTTTTTTTAATATCTCTCTTTCCAGACTTTTTATTCTAGTCCCACTGCCTGCGATCCCTGCGGGGTGTGAGGAGGAGGGCTGASTGACAGGCTAATAACCTGCTCTGGCTCTCGCTCCAAGCCCAGTGGCAGGTGTCCCAGAGCCCCTATTGAATGCCACCATCCAAAAAAAAATTATCAACAATCTTCCTTCAACAATGATTTATTATTGCCATAATTTGCCTTGGTACAATGAGCCGCAGAGTGTATTTCTGCACYCGACTGACAGGTATTTGATGGCTCCAGGTTCCTATTTTATTTAGTCTTGAGCCTAATATGATCTGGTTACCCTCACCCCCTCCTTCCCATCCCTCTCCTCCCTCCCCACCCAACCTTTTCTCATTTTGTTTTGTTTTCTATGAGTGTGTTTCGCATAACCCTGGGCTGGCTGACAGCGCTTGTAAAAACCAGAAGTCGATCTTGCAGTGGCTTTTCACCATTAATCAAGCTGCCTGGAATTGGAAAGTAACACTGACAGGCTTTTATCTTGGAGAGAAGGAGGATGGCAGATGTATTTTATGGTGGATGAGCCTTCACGGCTTCTATTAGACTGGGACTTCAGTGGTACAAGGTGGTGCTTTGGGGGAGGAGGGGAGCGAGGGGGAGGAGAAGCCGGGGAGCAGCCTATAGATAAATAGATCCGTCAGTCAGGCGATGTGGAGGTCTCCAGGCGGCCAGCCATTGTAGGTGACAGAAAAGGCAATCAAAGACAAAACAAATCAAAAGGTACATCTTATCAGCAGCAGGCCAGCTGGACTTCCACCGCACTCGGAGGCCCCGCCGAGGGCAGGAGAAATTAATCGTGCTGTCGAGGCCAGAGAAATTGTCGCCGCTGAAGGTCCAAGTTCAGGCGAGCGGAGGTGGCCAACATTAAAGGAGAGGGAGAGCGGGGGGTGGAGGAGAGGAGCAGGAAGCGAGAGCCGCTGTCCCAGAACCTCTCTCCCTCCCTCTCCCCCCGGCCCCGCGGGCTCCTGACAAGAGCATTCATCGTGCGATGATAGCTCGGCACCTATGATTGGTACCTTTAATAATATAGCCCTCGCTCAGCTGTCACCCTGAAAGAACAATTTTTCCTCCCGCTTTCCTCGATGCAAAGATACATCTGTAATGAGAAGGGTGACAGAAAGTGGGAGCGCGGGGAGCCAAGGAAAGTTTGGAGGAACATTAATCAAAAAGTGAAGTTGGAGGTGATGCTGGCTGCTTGAGGTGCCTGTGCCTCCAGCGGGGAGCCAGCGGTGGGTTTGGAGCTGTTGTCATGTTTCCTGGTGCTTCAGGGCCCCCTCTGTGAAGGGAGARGGATCTTGGCTCACCCTTGGACAGAGCAACTTTGGAAGCTCCTGCACGGCAGAGCTGGTTATAGGAGGAGGGACGGGTGAGAATCCCTGTGTGCTGCGAGTCCTTGGTGTAAACCTGCGTGGTTTATGCTGGGCAGAGATCTCCCTCTGCCTCTGCAGCCTGCAGGTAAAAATGTGTGGGTGCAAGTCCTGTGTGTCCCTGCAGCAGAGCCCTGCTCGTGTCCTGCTCTGGTCCATCCTTTGGATCCAGCCATGCTCCATCCACAGTGCCATCGTTAGCACTGTGCAGAACCTGCCTCATTTCCCCAAAGGAGGGGTTCTGCCCTCCAGGGCACCATGCCTTTGTTTCCAGGCCCCTGGCTCCTTGTGCAATAGCCCAAAGCCTCCCTAAAGCCCTGCCCATGGACCAGACTGCAGTGTTTGCTGCCTGGAGCCACTGCCTGTGTGTGCTGTGCCCGGGGCCATCACAGGAGGTGCCCAAGGGTCCCAATGCAGACCCCAGCACTGCACACCCATCAGCCCCCAATAAATCGTTTGGGGGATGCAGCTGGGGAGGTTTGGGGGAGTTTATCCCACCCCTGATGTAAAAGAAACACGGGCAGCCCTGTACTGGGGGGGCTGAGCACAGCAGCAGATGCCCACATCTGTGAGAAGCACTGAGGGGGCTCATTTTGTTGTATTTAAGGAACATGTCTATTTTAATTTAAGGGATAAAGAGCAATGTCCTCAAACACAGTTATCTCCTGTGATTTTTACCAGAGGCTGCCCAGCTCTGCTCTGCAGTTGTCAGTCCCTCCCTGGGATGAAGCCCCYGGGCTTGAATTCTTTAGCATTAGCATTTGGCAGTCGGTTCTCTTGTTCTGTGCTCTCTTGTCCCTACAACTGATTTGCTAATCTGCATCTGTTTTTGTTTTTATCCTAATAAAAGTGGGGATTATATGAAGATCAGGATCAAACAGGTTGTCTGTAAAATCAGGAGTGATGGTCTCTGTGGTCCACAGTCTCAAATCCCAKGGGATCAGAAGGAAAGCAGGGAGGGTTAGGCACCATCTCCAAAAGAAGCAGTTTGTTCTGTCTGGTTTCCAAACATTGAGTAGTGATTACTTCCTGCCTTCTCCATGGAAGCAGATAACTCCTGCAGGGTGGTTGGTGTGTGTGTGAGCCATATGGGATAAATGTCGGTAATAATGGGTGGTGAAAGCAGCCTTTGAGGAATGTTTCCCTCATGGATAYGGAAGAGTTGAACCCAGAATGGATGAGCACAGGGAAGCAGAGCTCTGGTGTCCGTGCAGATCTTACCAAGAACTCAGGAGGGGAAATGGGTCCTGGGCAGTTGGTTTGGTGTGTCCATGCAGGAGCCCCAGAAGGTGCTTAAAAGGATAAGCCCTTCATATATCCTCTGCAGAGATGATTCAGMTATGTTTTACTGGTGCTGAAATGAGTAAATAATGCTTTTGCCTGGTAACATTTTCTGCAGTCCATGGCCTGGAACTGTAAGAGCAGGGACCTCAAACTCAAGTGCCCAAGRTGATTTTGAAAAATGAATAACAAATGTCCCATTCGGGGCAGATACAAGGCTATCAAGTAGTTTTAAAAAACTTTCTYCTTTGCCTATCTTTGTTGCAAAGCTCTGGGGCTCAGTTCAGTTACCTGAAAACACCTGGGGGTGAGGTGTGTGTCTCAGGACCCCACAGCACCTTTGGGGGGGTGGCAGCTCTGACACGAGGGGCAGCTCTGCAGGGGCATGGTGTGATCACAGGGGGCCTTGTGATTGAGCGTTGGGGTTTTGTGTGCAGCAGCTGCAGTCCTTGGACGATGTCTCCATGTCCACAGGCAGATCTGGAGTGTTTTGTGGTCTCTGATCTGGCAGTGCTGGTCTCGCTGTTCTGTGCTGCACCAGGGGCTTCATATGGGCTCTCTGGAAGTTACAGATTTGTCTGAAAGCAAAATCTCTTTTGCTCCTTGTCCCAGTGCTCAATCCCTGCAGGTTGCCACCATTGCTTGTGAGGGGGAATTCTGCCCTTTTCTCCAGGGCAGAAAATGCCAAGCCAGGCATCAAGGGAATGAATCAGTGACCCAGAACACAAATGTTGCAGCCAGAGGTGTGCTGAGCACCCCGTAAGGCAGAGCTTGGTGTGCCATGAAGGGCACTGGGGGTGTGACAATGGCAGGGACAGTGCCCCAGCTCGGGGGGGTCAGGCACATGCTGGGAATGCTGCTCTGGTCCTTGCTGACACTTTCTTGACAGAGATCCTGAACAGGCAAATGCATTTCACTATTTGGAGCCCAGTGCTGTCCCCTTTCCCTGCTGGCACAGCAGCAGCCCCTGCCAGCTTTGCCCAAGGCTGGGTGAGGGCAGACCCGGTGGCCTTGGCACCCCTGTGCTCCCAAAGCCCAGGAGCCCACAGCTGCCCCGCTGACTCTCTCCTGCTCTGTTTGAGCTCAGTCTGGAAGTTGTTTTTATTGCAGCTGCCTTCAACAGCCCCTGTGGATTCCACCTTCCCACAGGAGGGCAGGATCTGCACGGGGCTGAGGGATCAGAAGCTGTGCTGAGCAGCAGTAAAACCTCAGGCTGTGSTGTTTTCYCACTTTTCATTGCAGACTCAGGAAYRTGAGGTTTCTTTGGGAAAGAAAGCAAGCACCARTTGCAGATRTGMGTGTGCTCTTTGCTTCCTTGCCRTCCCTGCGCCCCTTCCTATGCCTGRTTTCTGATCTGAARCGTGCTCAAATCTCTCCTCTTTCCCCTTGTTTGCCTGGTTTTACACCAGAAAATCCTCACAAGCTCCCCTGGCTTCTAGCAGAGCTGTGGRGCCATGAGCCAGTGGAGATGGGCAGTGGCAGAATTGTCAGGCTGCACAGATACCGGGTCAAGTGAATATTATGTCCTCTCCTGTTTGGAAATCCTTAATTGACACCCAAAACAAAAYCCCAAGCAAAGGTTGTTTACAATGTTTTGTAATAAAAATAAATTAGCTCTAAATTTTTATTGTTTAAAGGGAAAAARATGCCTGCTCTTTCCCCAGCCTGCTCACTTTATCAGGATGTTGCCACTAAATAGATTTTGTGGCTGTAACTCCCAGGATATCAGCACTGTCGCTTTGCTGGTGTCAATGACTCACTGGGACGTGCACAATTAAATATGTACATTGATGCCCAGGCTCCAAAGCTATTAGYTGGCAGAAGAGACACAAATTGTGAACTGAGAGCCCAAAGTGTGTTTATACCCAGCTCCCAGAGCTGGTGCAGAGTGTGGCACTTGTTTGTTCCTTTTAAAAATATCAAAATATTAGGCAGGAAAAGCTCCTGTTTGCTTCAGGGCAATCTGAGACTGGATGAGAACAGTGGAGTTTATTTTAGACTCCTGCTGGTAAYGACTCTTGATCACCAGGGTATCTTCTGTGGTAGAAATAAAGAGCATCATCACCTTCCCCCTGGGAAGTGTTTCCCACCCTGAGGAGCAGGGATGTACCTCACACCCCAACTCTGCACAGGATCAGTGCAGAGGAAGGGTTTCCCAAAGGAGCATTTTGCTGGCCTTGCAGGGTGTAAAGCTGTTCACTGGTGTAACTCCAGCACATCCTCTGGTTACCCAAGGCAAGGTTGTACCTGTGTCTTGTGCCTGCTGACCCACAGCAAAGCTCTCACCTGTGAGCTGCTGTGCTCACCCTGGTGCTGTTTGGGGGCACCCCAATTCCAAATTGTAAAAGCCATTTACCATTTACATGCAAGAAGGGAATCAAAGTTGTTTCCACCGAGGGCATCTGGTCCAGTTTTTGAGATGGCAAGTTTTCAGGAGGTGTAATACTCGAGTTTTCTTGACAGCACCAGTCTCCTGGCTGGGCCAGCTTTCAGAGTATCTCCTGTTTTTCTCATAAAGGTAAACTGCTTTTTAAATGCTTCTGGCCATATGAAAACTAAAGACATGGCAWTTTCTGTCCTTGGTGTGTATAAAGAGGAGGAATCAGCTTTCAGTGCTACCAGGCCATGGCATCTGCATAGGAGGCACGTACACTGGATTTATGTGTATCCAGTCTCAGAGCAGGATCCAATGTGGCACCGCTCCACATCCAAAGGAAATCAAAGCTTATAATATTCAACTGGTTACTATAACCCCCACCCACCCCAGGTTTAATATTAGAACTATTTTTCACGTTGAAACCGAAATAGTACAAAATATGGGCTTGCTGTAATTGTTGTTAGATTATGTGTCACCCTGATAAGATGTAACAAATATTTTCCTATACAGCAGGACCCGTTTCCCTGCGAGTAATGGATGGAGAAACTTCTCATAGTGTGTAGGCAATCGGTCGTAAAAACTTCACTGAGAAGATTAATGCCTTAAGTGCAACCTTTGTGGAAAATAGGAAGAAAAGAATTAAAATAATCGTTTGTTCTTTCACATTTAATATTAATAACCAAACTTATTTGGTGGGAATGTTCCTTGCTGCCCATGCCTTCCTCCCTCAAGGGGCAGCTTTGTGTCAGAAGTATTTCTACTTTTTTTCTGCAGACCTTTCAGCAGCACCTATTGTATATGGTGCAGTGATTCTTTCAACAGAACTATTTTTATCAGCAATATGAAAGACTTTTTTTCACGGGCAAAGCTTTGACACCAGTAAGTCTGCTGGACGTCACTTAATAGGCSAGATAAACATTGGCTCACCATTTAGCGTGGAAGGATTTCCCCTTTGTATCACAGCTCTGTGTCTTTGTAGGCACTTAATGGCCATCAGAGAGATGGCACCCAGGGACAGGGCCCTACAGAGCCCAGGAAGGGGCTTCTTGCTGTACACACATCAAGGGGTGCAGAAAGGAAAATTGGGGCCCTTCTAGGAGCAAACCCTGCAGGTAACACCAGCCCTCCTGAGCACACCCTGTGCTGAGYTCTGCTGCTGCTCATTAAAAGGGTTTTTGCTMCTTTTGGGGGGATCTTTGGGACCAGCCACTGCTCTGCCGCAGACTTGGCAGACATAAGGATGGTCCTMCATGATGATGTAATGATTTATTTTTTTTTAAATTGCTCAAGGTTTGGGAAAACCGATTTAGATTGATTGCTGCTGCTTTCTCCCGTGTGTATTTTGAGATCTTGTTTTCTTCCTGAAGTACACTTGTGTACCTGCAGTCAGTCCCCAGTGACAGGGACATCAGTCATGAAGTACGCAGCGAAACCGGGGTYGGATGGAGCTGCTTATTTGCGGTGTGTGGCACACAGTTCACTTTTTCCTGGGTATTTGCTTGTATCTGAGGTCTGGCAGGCTACCCAGCTCAAGTTTTGCCACTTGTTTTACTACTGGTGAAAACAGATATTTTCCCCCAGTTTTACAGAGCTTGAATTTTTATAAAGAACATTTKGTAAGCAAAGAAACTATTGGCTTGCTAAAGGAGAAACGGGTTTCTGCATCTTCCTGCTGATGGTGAGTGGGAACAGTGGTCTCAAGATTTCAGTATTCCAGGAGGAACCACCCTTCACTGCCCCAGTAAGTTTTCTGCTGCAGAGTGAACAGAGACAAATTTATCACTAAAAAGCCAATGCCATCAAATGTTCATTGGGTCTTGGAACTGCTCTGGCATTCAAAACTACTTAGAGCTTATTCAAACATCCTTCTAAATTGATCAGTTAGATATTTCAGAAAACTCAAAGAAAAATGGTACTTATATTCTTAAATAACTACATTCATCATTGCCAAGAAGGACTTTTAAACTGCTACAGAAAAAAAAAAAGGTTCAATTTTGGTCATGCAGCAGCTTAATTCACTGTGTCTCTTTCTGTGCTGCCATAGCACTAAAACAGAACGTGCCACCCAGCCACAGTAAAAAGAGATTTTTAGAAGCCCTGTGCAAATTAGCCYGATGGTGTAATTGCAATCTTTACTCATTTGGAGTCAGTAAGAGAGCGGATTTTTATGTTTGAAAGCAGGAATGCTCCTTGGTCAAAAATATTCACAGATAAACAAAAAATCATTCATTAAATCTATCTGTCACTATTGTTTAGTTGCAGATGTAGAGAAAAGAGTAGATAGATTATTTAAAGTACAAAAGCTAATTAGGGCTGGCTGACAAGAGTACTGAATTTTACTTTGAAGRATGGGACAGGGTTTTTACATGACTGAGATGGCAGAATGTGATCAAAACATTATTAAAGCCAAACCAMCCAGCTTCCTTCCAGCTCTAATTTTTTTCTCTCCAGTAGTCTCTGCTGTCCAGTCCACACTTTCTGGAGCTGAAAAATCATTAGCAATTTCCACTAACAGCACTTCAGCAGAAGGAAGAAACAAACCTCTAGAGCATAAAGGGGTGAGGACAGAGATTTTTAGCAGTTGGACTCCTTCCCCAAAGAGATGATGACTGAGSCCATGCATGTTTTAGAGGGCAGAATTCCCTGATTTAACAAGGAAGCTTTGTTACATTTGATACATAGAAATTAAGCCATGTAAATATATTTTATACAAACATGCACGCTATGGCTTTGTGATAATTTTAGCTTTTTTAASTACCACAAAGTCTCAGAAGAAAATCTCTCAGGAAAACAAAATGAGTAACAGAGGTGAATTTTACCTTTAAAACAAAACAAAACAAAATCAGGTAAGCCAGTGTCTAATGTAAAATGACTGAGATTCTCCCCACATGAGGAACCACTGACTTCCTGTGATGGATTCATGGAAGGCTGAATATGTTTAGTATTTGTAAGACAATGTCTCATTCGAGAACACAGATGAAAGTTTTTGATGAGCTAAAAGTATTACTTGAAGAGTCACCCTCTTTACTTCGCAGATGCTAAAAGGACATTTAAAACCAGGCTCCTGTGATAAATTTATTTTTTCCCTTCCCACCTTCCCCAGGTGGTCTTGCCTGGCTCAGATTTTTTGCAGTGGGAGGGGGCCACAAAATGGTTCCTGTGGGAAGTTTCTGGAAGTCTACCCCAAGAAATGTTTATTTAAGTAATGTACATACAGAGTTTTAAATCCCAAAAGGTTCTAATAAGGAATGCGAGGTTAATGACTTGATAAGGCTTCTACATTTTTTCCCAATACATCTATTTATACAGTTACGGAGATGTGTTATTTCAGTGTTACAAGAATCTAAATCTTTAATCATTTATCCTCAGAGTGCTGTGAAGCAATCAGGTATCCATGCTTTACAAAACAAGGAAGCATACTGTGGGCATGAGACTAAGCTGAAGTTCCTACAAGGTCTGTGTAGAGTGGGATTTCAGTTTTAGTTTGACAATTTTTCCTGATTCTGAGTGATAAAGAAATGGGGATAATGGAAAATACAATTAATCATGATGGAAGGCAATTTTGACTTAATCTGCTTTAGGAAAGACCAAGAAAAATTTAAGTTACTTTGGAGGAACGGTTTTAAATAGGCCAAGATAACTGCAATTATGTATTTCTGCATTCTCCAAAGAATTCTTAATAAAAGCAAAACCTTACAAAGAAGTAAACACTTTTAAAAGATCCCCCTTTATTTTTCCCTTTGCTGCAATCTATTTTTACGTTGCAGATCCATTTTACTCATACTTGGCTTTGATAATTCCAACTTATATTGACAGCTTCYTAGACCGGTCAACACCCAGAGTGAACACACGTACACTTCCAACATTCTTGACATTTTTTTTATTATAAAGCACTTCAGACAAACTTCGATTCAAAACCAAAAAGGTCTCATCTGTAAAAGGAAACTATTTTAAAACAGGATTCATAAAGAAAATAGACTGTTCTTAAGCATCAACTTCAGTTAGAGCTCTTCTGTAACGAAATCTAAAGACAAAACCGATGGTTCAAGAGCAATTCAGTTCATRTATACTGATAAAAGGGAGACTAAGATGTTACACACACACCATGGASCATCTTATTGTTCATAATGAAATGRGAACACTCAACAGTTAATTCTGGCCTGACAAAGCAGTCCAAGATTTAAATATTTTTCAGTCCCAAAAGAGACAAACCATTAACATTTCTCATTCAATAACTAAGCCAGACCTGGCTAAGGGTTAAAGCTACTTCAAAGCATCTAACATGATAAGCTTTTCATTTCATGTACTTCTCCTGTTGATCAGCCAAGATTTTTGCAGAGGATTTAGCATCATAGAAAAGTTCATTTATTTCTTCAATATGCTCTTTCTCAATGCTGTCTTTCCCATTAATCTTGGCAAGTAGGTTAGCTGGGGTCAGCAACTGCACAGCATACCTGTGATCAAACAGAGGCAGATGAGTAATTACAATYCAGTGCATCCCAGGGAACTGAAGATATGGAGGGGTGGGACATTTGCTAGGAAACACACAGCTCCACCAGCAGTATGAAAAAGTCAGCAAGCCCTGCAGCACATACACTCCTTAAAGGAGGAAAGAGGAGCATTATCACTCTTTTTTATTGTTAGCACTGCTGTTAACAGACCGTGTCATCACAATGGAGAGGTTTGTCTCGATTTCAACAGTGAGTTATCCTAGAGTGATTGCTTTTACACCCAGTCACGCTTAAGAGATAAGTGCCCAACTTACCTTAAGGTTGTCTTGGTACCAATTTCCCCCAAATGGTTCAGAGCTTCTTCGCTGATATTAATTCCTTCTGTCTGAGCACGAAGTTTTGTGATCTGTTGGGAGCAATAAGTCAGGTACCAACCCAAACAATTAACATGCTAAATTACTTAGTATCTGTAAGCAGTTAGCTTAGAGATGAGACATGCTATAAAACAAGATAGCGTGGACAGTTACCCTGGTGTAACTTACCACTAAACCAGAATATGTACAATTCTAAGTCTTTGAACAGGCAAATATAATGTTGAAAAAAACATTATCACAAAAGGAAGGTAAAGTACCACCTGCTAGCCCTTCATGGTAACTCTGCATGGTTAGCAAARCCTACCTACTAATATGGAGCAGAATATGAGAACTTATACAAGAAAATGGACTCAGTGGCAACTGAAGTCCTGCACACACACCAGTTACTGAATTCTGCAGTCTATCACTGCTGCTGTACAGTAGAGCCCTCCAAAAACCCCTACAGAAAGCAACACCCTTTCCTTAACAGCTCACACCACTTTTTATTCAATTGACAAGAAGGTAGTAAAATAAATCAAAAAGTTACTTTCTACGATTCACCTATTCCTGCAAGAAGAAAAAAAAATCACTAAGAAGAATCTAATCTTTCAAGAACAGTCTCAGCCTTGTACCAGTTTGAAGATCTTTACAAAGTTGGAGAGGAAGATATCACCAATAAGCCTGAGCATATAAAGCTGTAACAAAAGTGGCACAAGTCTCTCGGTAGTCTGTATTACCAGCTGAGTGATAAGGGGCAGACTGGATAATGATGTTGTGTTGTAGTGCTGAGATAACTCTGGAACTGCAAGCCTCATATAATACAGGTATTTTTCACTTTGGCAGCTTTGTAAACAAGATATCAAGAAGCACTCGTTTAAATTAAAGCCATAAAAATGCGCTCGGGGAGCCAGAGTAGGGAGCAGAGAAAGAGAGGGGCTTGAAATAGCACAAAGTTGGTGCTAAGATATGCACTCTGAATATTGGCAATGCTGCTGCAAATTGCAATTTCAGGTTGAAGATTTTTTTACTTGTAGATCACCCAGACCTCCCCCTTCCCTTCATCCGAACACTGCTACTTTGTTCTTCCTCTACCACAAACAAAAGTATTGAATGCCACATCTTCAACAATGTTTTTTAAAATAACTTYTTATCTAACAACATAGTAGAACCTTATGAAGGACTGGACCCCAAGCCATTAACCCACCAGCTTGCTTACATAWCCATTTACTATGGAATAGGAAAACAAGTGTTTATCAGGTAAAATACATTAGGAACAAAACACCTCAGTTATAACCTCAAATATATAACAGAGGCCATATATGCAAAAAAGTTTGATTACAACAATACCTGACTAGAATATGAATAAAAGTGAWTTTTTCCCTATTCTGGTTGCACTCTGTGTCTTGTCTCAGAGCAGCACTACACTATGGGATTTCTACTTTATCAACACATGAAAAAAAGTATTTTGAACTGGTTATGTACAAGCTTTAAGCAGATACATGAACAAATTCTGGGCTGATAAAGGAATCAGTTGTGAAAGATCAAGGGAAAGAGTCTCACACAGAAACATCATCAGCAAAATTTTTTTCTAACACGAAAAACTGGGAGCAAAAACAGAGAACTAAACATATGGATGCTTTATTTTACACCCTTCCAACCGTACTTAGTTAGACACCAAAGTCTTATAGCTCCTACTCTTCTCTCGTGAGAAGCTGTCATTCAAAAGCCTTAAGGAAAGATGAGACTATGGGATCTGATTATGGGAACGTGATTTGTGGAACACAATATCTGGACTCTATTTTTAGCACTGCAAAGTGGTGGACACAACTGGGGACACTTCCTTTCCTTCAGCTCTGGGGAGGGYGGAAATCACAGCACTTCCCCAGCTCTTTTGAAAATCAGTTCAGAAGGTGTATTATCTGCACGGTAGTATAACACCAACTACACAGAATTCTCTTATACTATATGGAAGTCCAGACAGTCTTTAATATCCCCAGACTGAGTAAAAGCCACATATCAAAATTTGTTTTGTACAGAGACTAAGCCTAATTGTATTATTAAATCACTGGKCTGCTTCTAGTGCAATCTGCACCACAATGCTTTGATGTGTCCTTTAGGTTGAAAAAAATCATGCTGAGAACAGCTCAGAACAGCATCAGTGAAAAGCTCCTCAAACCAAGTGAAATGAAGCTTTGCCTCTATGTTTATGTTCGATAAATGTCTCKGCTTCACCTTGGCACTTATCCAGCAGCAGGAGACCATTATCTGGTGACAACGCTCTCCTCCATTGACACTATCTCTTAAATAATACAAAGAATTGACATGGTAAACCCTAATGTCTTCTGCATTGTGTCACTTCCCTGCATTGAGACGCTAATGAGGRGGGATCTTTGACACAATGCATCATAATGGCACCCAGCATTATAATCGATACACAATACATTGTGATGGCCCCACAGGAAAACTTCCAGGCATTTGGAAGGATATCTCTGCGAGGCTTGCTGTGCTTACATTTCCAGACTTGAYTAGGAGCATGAAAATTCTCCCAGTTTCAGGAGACAGCCCCAGCAGGTTGAAGCTATGGTACAGAGCACAAAGGCAAAAATGAAGTTCATGAAGTTGCATTCTTCAATCCCTCCCAATCTCATGTGAGGGAAAAGCCCAAGGTCTGGGACTAAAGATCCCATGATGTGACACATCTTACACCAACTGAAAAAGCACTACCTGCTGAAACCGGCAAACTATGGAAGAGATTGTCTGGGACTAAATATCCCATGATGTGACATATCTTACACCAACTGAAAAAGCACTACCTGCTGAAACCTGCAAACTATGGAAGAGATTGCTTCAGCTAACGATTCATGCCTTTGTGCAAGTGAGGTGACATTTTCAGCTCCAGATTTGCTTAAAAACTCCTCAGTGGCTGGGAGTCAGAAAAGTTTGTGCAGTTTTAACCAGCTCACTGCACTGGTATCTCAGAGAAACAGGTTTCTAACAAGCAGGAAGCTTTCTGGCACAGGCCCTGGTGATCACAGATCAAACAGCTCTACAGTAACAGAACAGGCAGAAGCTGTGCACTACTTTGGGGACTCTACACAAGTTCTTTAAAATRCTGTGCATACCTGCTTCATTTCTTGGGGTGTGTAGAGCATGGTTCGGATAATCATTACTCGATCCAGCAGGTCCAGTGGTATTCCATGAGGAGACACAATGTCCTCGGTGCCTCTAGAGGAGAAACCAAACAGAAAGAGGTCAGACACTATTCTGAGCTCAGTACACTGGTTTGGTGAATATCAGTAAAAAGTGACTCTGGTTGACAACTGTCATGTGTCCACACATATCCCAGTCAGAGACAGGAAACATTTGTGGACTGATTCTTACAGACAGCCCTAATGAAACAAATAAACAAGAGCTGGAGCTCTTCAACACGCCACTCAAAAATAGTCAAAGGTGCTTTCCTTCATGCTTTCCTGCACTGTATCTCATAATACAGTCTTATCTAATGTTCCAAGATATCTTCCAGCATGGAACAAATCATTCTTACTTAATTGTATAGCAGTATCAGCAGTAATTATATAAACCTATCATTCATTTGGAAAACATCCCCTCTTGCTCAGCAAGCCATTGCTCTGTTCCTTTATTTCCACAGTCCCTCTAGTGAACACTTCAGGGGTTTAAATTCCATGCTTGCAATCCAGCAAACTGAGAAGTGGAGGTCTCTGTATAAAGGATAGAGCAAGATCTAGATCTGCCACCATTTTGTTTGACATAAAACACCCAACAGCAAAGCCTGCAGGTGTGTACTCTTGGTTTCCCAAGAGAAAGATACCCAGATTTAATTTATGAGAATTAYAGAGATTGCAGTAAAACAGTGAAGTGCTGATGAAGAACTACATTTCTAAATTCGGCACTAGTACTTAGGCACAGCAGCTCTGGTCATGTCCCTCCAATATTAGATGCCACTACTACATGGTAAACTTACTTTCTTGAATCACAGCTTTTTCATAACAAGATCTACAGTGAATCCACACTGACAGATCTCTACTTCCTTTACGTTTACAAAGAGAGTGGAAAGAGAGTGCTTTACTTTTGCAAAGAGAGTGCTGAAATGTCCACCTTTAAACATTTTTGAAGGGCTTATCACTTTCACTTCTAAGCAAAGCAAACAGAGAAGGATTAATACCAGATGAGGAAAAGAAAAGCTGGTTATACAGCTGATTAAATCAATTCAAAGAGCAGCAATCATTGCTAATGACAGCTTGTTTAGACATAATTAGACCTAGACCACAAGTTCTAGTAGCAGAACTTACAGAAGTGCTCTGAAAGAGGAGAGCACTTTTACTGAACATGCAAAGAATGCATTGAGTGGGTGCAAAATGCCAAAGTGGATACATGAAATGGAGATGAAAAGTAAGTCCGTAGGCAACAGTGAAGAATCACAAAAAGCTAGACSAATGCAACAGGAAAAGAGAGAGGCTGAACTATGACATGCTTYAACAGTAAAAACAAGAAGCTGAAGTTTGATGGAATTAGGATAGCAAACAACAAAATAATCCAGAAGAAGCAGGAAACGGTGACATTAGAGGCTTGTAGTTTGGGTGCTTTTGATGTTTCCAGCATGCAGGCAACAGATGCATTGAGATATACAATGAGAATGGTAACTGTTACACATCACCCTCAGGATCACCCAGGAAGTGAAACAATTCAATAGCTGTCAGAGCAGGAGAGATGTGTTAGTGGAAGGGAGGAATTCCAGTCAGCCTGGCATTAAAAGCTTGCCCCACCACGAAGCTTACGAACAYCGACGCAGCTTGCAACTCATGCAGACAGTTATCACAGGTGTCAGTGTCAGAGACAAAAGCCTTCAGAGATGTTAGCTCTACTGATAGAACCAATTCCAAGGTTTATGAACCAATGCAAACTGGAAAATTCAAGTCTAAACATTGTACCTGATAATGCAGTTTCCTCGGTTGGAAGCAAAGATGACAATGGGGGAAATSGAAGATTCCAGTGCTCGGTGCAGGTATGTGAAACACTCAATATCCAGCATGTGAACCTCATCCACAAACAGCACACCTGGCACTAGCTCTGCAATGCCTTGATCGATGTATTTGTTCACCACCTTATTTATCTCTCCTCGAAGTTTGTCTGAGAACAAAGAGGAACCGTTGGTTGTTATGCTAAGTAAACATTTTTTACAATTTGTGCATTACTGCTGTTCAGGTTGGCTCAAACCTCACACTGTGGCAGGAATGTTGTAGATGAAGGGGGATGGCATTGGCATTCTGACCTCTGCCCACAAAAATGGGTGCAGAGCAATGTGTACACTTTGCCACTTTATGCATGAACCAGTAACTTGCTGTACTGTCTCCAGCACTGCAATTCTAGCAACTGCATCACTGCTTTTTGAAATYTGAACATTTATGAATATGTATTATGTAGACATTAATTTAGATATAGTAACTCTATTTTTAATCCTTTTCTAACTGGAAAACAGATTATATTTGTCACAAAATACCAGGCAGGMTTCATACCAGTGATTTCAGTTTTCTTAGGCTTCATCAACTGTCCCATCATTGAAAGGATGTCTTGCCCTCCCTAGGAAAAGAAAGTTACACATCAGCTTTGAGGTCATGTATTAAGCACATACCTGGGGAATTTTACAGATCAGGAATGAATTAAAGAAGTTGTTTCTTACAGTTAACTTGATGCTTTGTATCAGCAGTCTTTGAAAATCTGCCCAAGTTTAGGCCACTTCACCACAGCAATATTCTAAACATAATCACCTAGCTACCTTCTAATCTTTTGTTCAGCCTTGCTCATTTGAAGAGCATGACAAATCAAAATGAGATATCCTCTCTTAAAAAAAACTGTCACAGAGGAACTCTTAATGGATGAAATTGTCAGGGAAAAACAGAGACTTGGATTGTTTGCCTGCACAGTAGGTGTTCAACTTGTCAACACAGAATTATTCTAAATTTTTTAACTTTTGAATACCACAATTTTTATCAGATAGTATTTTTTTTTGGAAACAAGGAAATTGAGTAAGGTAAAAAGTTGTGTTACTGTAGGAATTCCAGCCTTTAAACTTATTAGTGACTTCTGGTTTTGACACAGATAGAATTCCCTCAAGAGTGGATTTATGTTAAGACATACCAAGAAGTAATTCTGTTTTCTTTTTTTTTTTTTTGCTACAATACATGCAGAGCACCACTGAAATTCACCAAGAAGCTTAACAAGTGGCTATGAAACATTTCTAAAGAAAGCAAGGACATCAACAGAATCCAAAGCAGTCAAAAATACTCAGTGGCCTTTTATCACAGTCCTTGTAGTTTCCATTTCATGGTCACAAAACCATAAACACGGAGCAGAATATATTAATCTGCATTCAGAACTTCCAGTAAATGAATGATGTAGGTCTGGCCGCTGCTTCCTCACATCTGCAGTAGCTTTCCTTCTGGAGAGAAAGCAATAATCTTTTCCTGGTCAAAGGAAAATAGCCCACATAGCCCCTTTTCTGCAAGTGATAGGGCACAGTGGTGGAGGGGAAGAGAGCAAGGTCTAGATTACTCATTAACTGTGAAGGTGGTGGATCCCAAATATCTGTGTGGAGCTCTTCTACAACTCCAAGCCTGTTCTCCATAGTGCTAGGAGTGTTATGCTGACCAATATTCCATGAGCAGGTGCATAAATCCCAGGGGAGCGACTGCCTCTTGAACCTGTATGGCAGGAGCCTGAGGAG
Organism: Malurus melanocephalus; assembly: GCF_030028575.1. Lineage (NCBI taxonomy): Eukaryota > Metazoa > Chordata > Aves > Passeriformes > Maluridae > Malurus > Malurus melanocephalus. Next base: position 687,623 of record NW_026623256.1, on the reverse strand, counting down.
TGCTACACTGCCCTTCAAGGTGTTACACCTACTGCATTTCCTACAGTGAAATCTTTGAGGATGAGTTAGGATAGTTTAGCTTCCTATATCTCAATTTTCTGGTAACATGACATCTATATAAAACAATTTTTCTGTAAAGACTTGGTCTGTGAAGTCAAGATACCTGAGGTCGAGCATTGGCCACATCCAAGTCATGCAGGGTGACATCCTGAATAATTTCCTTTTTCTTGTGCACATCACCTTTTGGCAGGGGAACATACTCTTCAGCTTCAAGGTCAAATTCTGTAGCRTAGATATCACACCTGCCTTGCCTCTGAGGAACAGCAAAGAGAAACCCAGGTATAGAATTAATATCAGGGCCAAAACCTTGAGTGACRTGAACTCGATAAAGGGGTTAGTTCACAATTCCAGTTCTGACAAGCTTCAGCTGACAATCCAGACATCCCACTCCCTGCTTAGCAACAGGCATACCCTATCTACTGATCAAAGCTCAAAAACTGTTGAAAAACACCTGCTATTTTCAATGGTGAGAATATTCCATTCCTCTCTCCCCTTCTTTTAACCGTATGCAATTCTTGCTAAAGGACACCAGCAGATTAACCAGAGATTGGGAGAACTGTTCAAGACTCCTTTGTAGGTGGGTGATTTATTATATGATAGAAAATATTATGCTCATCCATTAAACAGCAAGTATCACTATACACTACTTTCTAAATCAGATATGAAAAGAATGCTAACTAATGCAGTATTCCYTTCTACATGTATATATCTTGTGGAGAAAATACCAGAGCGATAAAAGAAAGATTAAATACGCTGCACATGTCAGCCTGAAAATGACTAAAGTTGCTTGGTTTTTTTCCCCTCTTCCCTTAGAGATGCCTTGGTCTTACAGAACAGAAAACTCATCCAGACAGCATCAGTGATAGCTTCCTTGCCAGATGACCTTAATTGTGAACCAGATCACCACGTTTGTTGGGTGCAGAAGAGACTTTTCTCTCCAGATAAGCAAAGCACTGAGCTCTTTTTAAAATTTCCATGTAACCACTTCATGTCAGTTAAGGTTAATAAATCAAAGAGCCTTCTGACAAAGGCAGGGAAAGGTCTGCAAGAAACATACACCTGCAGAAAAGTACAGAACTTTTCTTTTACCTTGACAGCTCCACTGTTTGCTTCAATATAAATAACGTCACCAGTTTCCACTCGCTCCTTCTGTAAGCTTTCAAAAATGCTCGGGTCCAGCTGGAGACAAGCAAACAGCACAGTTGGTCAAAACAGTTCCATATTGTTATGGTAATCAAGGTAAAGAAATTCAGTTTGAAACTCACTCCCACCAGACAAAATTAAACTGCAACTTACCCTGACAATACCTCTAAGATTTTATAAAGCTGTAACACTTGGAGTAGGGATAGAGAATAAATCTGAAAGAGGCACAGAACTGCCTTACAAAAAAAATCTGCTATCCAAAAGGAACTGACAGTGCCAGAAACATAATGATACCAGTTACAAAACTGAGTAATGTGACAATGTATTTATACCTAAGAAACTGCAGCTCTCTAGCTTTCTAGGGAAACTTTTATAAAAATTCTGGCTATAGCAGTGAATTATGTTCCTTGATTTCTTGAGTCCTTATCCTCTGTGAGCTGTGTGAGGAAAAGTGGAATATATTAAATGCCTTTGTTTCTCGTGGTACATGTTTATTCACTTTTGCTCTTCATTTCCTTGTTTTCACAGTGAACAAATGAAAGATTATTCTTAGCAACAGAGACAGCTTTTAGTTMTGTCCTGGTCTGACAGGGAAATTGAATGGAGACAAGAAAACAAAAGGAAAGTGGGCCTGAGCTGGCAACACACCAGCTCAATTTCCAGTTCTCTATCAAATATTCACTAGTGCATGACACCCCATGTAGAAAGAAAGGACGTGACAAAAAGAACAATTCATATTGAAACAGGCAAGATTTTCCAAAGCTATCCTCAAAAAAAATGGTTGACAATCAGGAAAACAAAACCAAAGAAGGCCTTTCTCATATGTCTATTACCATGTCATTACCATGAATTTATAGCCAGGGTCACAGGGTATCACAGAGGATACACAGAGCAAAGTTCAGATTCCCAACTCAGCCCACTATTTGTGGTATTAATGATCTACAAAACTGCATCAGGACCTCTTCCTATGAAAATTCAGCTTTAACTCCTTGAGGACATAAAGTGTGTGCTGCCAAGCACAGAAATAACAGCAGCTGTTAACCAAGTGACGATGGGTTTAGCTACTGTTTCAATTAGTAGGAGATAAAACCAATATCTAAATATTTTACATAAAGTAAACATAAACAGTCAGGATAAAGTTGTCCAGCAAAAGAAAACAGCCCCCTGGCAGCCCCACTTGACAGAGATGGGTATCAAGAGCTTGAAATGGAAATAAGAAGTGCTAAAAATAGAAGCTAAAACCCCAAAACACTTAAGGAAATCTCTGAGATTCTAYCACACATACCTTCAACTGTTTGGTTCCCTTTGCAGTTTTGAGTCCTATAATTACGTGGCTGATGGTTTTCCCATATCCTCCCATAGGATTCTCAGTCTCACAGGGAGTTAGTTCTGTGACTTCTCCTTCATAAACCTCCTTGGTCTCTTTAATCCTCAACCCTGCAAGAAATTGTTTARAATAGTTTCAGTACACACCTAGGAGTCTGCTGCTTTACTGTCAACAAAATGTAATATATTGTTAGGCTGTGTTACATTTCATGGTAATGTTTTACTTTTAAAGGCAGAAAGATGAATTCTTGTTCTCTTCTTCAGTATTAAGTGACAATACTCATCCTGTGCATTAGAATGAAAGCTCAGCCCCAGTTCTGACCTGCTAAGAACTTTATTAAACCTTTAGAAATTACTTTCTTCTATTAATATTGTCCTTGAAGCAAATGTTAGGATCCTCTCTCTCTTTTCCCTCCCACAAGGAGGGAATTTGCATGATATATTCCCCTATGCTAAAACCAGAAACACAGATCATCTTCTGAAACTACTGACATCAATATAACAGTGAGTTTTACACGATTTCTGACCATCAGAAAAGCCCTGCGAAGTTAACAAAAAAATATAAGACAAAAACTAACTTCATAAAAATTCTACATTTTAGTAACTGAGTTAAAAATGTAACATAAATTAACAGGCATTGTGCTACATCAGAAAAATTACTAAAGCTAATGTATAATTTCAAATATTTTTCAAGTTAATAGCAAAAGGTGAGCAAGATAAAATTTAGCAGAAACAGCTACAATGCAAATTTAAAACTATTTTGAAATAGCTGAAAATTACATCCTCACTTTGCTATTTTTCATACAGCCAAGCAATCATCAGTATCTGGGTATTTTCTGTTCTAGCCACTGTTATTGTAATTAACTAGGTTATTTTAAATTGATAAATAATAATARTAAATGAAGAGATTTACAGGTAGACTGTTTCAAAGCAAACCCACTATCATTACTGCCACCACTACAATCACACACATGTTCTAACTACATAGAAGTTCAAAGAATCCACGTCTGAAGAGACTCTACAAAGTATTTTATGAGACACACAYGCCATACCAAAAATAATGAATGGGCTGTAACAAGATATAAGGAAGTCATCCTGCCCAGTCTGMGGGTACTGTGACTTTATAAAACTTTCCTTGTTCCATAACTTTTCATTTTGCTTTGAAATAGATCAGACACTTCACCAGTAATTTTGAGCTGCTGATAGGCACTATAAAGAACTGACAAAYACGAGTCTGTCTCCCTCTACTGGGCCCAAAGTCAGCCCAGGATTTCAAACACGAGAAACAGCTTAACTGGGGGTAACATGGCAAATTCTTGGTAAGAAATGTTTGCTTGCTTTCACTTGAGACTACGTAAGAAATTGTATATGAAGTTATCTCAGTAATTTTAAAATGTTTTTCAGGTATGCCAAAACATTAGACATAAATTAACAAACCTCTGACCTAGACAAAGCAGCATCACACTGGCTTGTATGCAAGGAGCGTGAAGCAATTTGGGAATCTGGACACTGAAACTGCTCTTTCCAAAAAACAGGTTAGCTTGTTCTTTTTGTTTTGCTTTTAAACTTTCAGCACAAGCTCTATTCTGCTCTGAAAACCTGGCAGTCTGTGTGTGTTTGGGTATGTTTTGTATGCTGCTGAAGCATGCGACGAATCTTCCAGTTCCATTTCATCTGAAAAGAACCCAGCTCATGTGCTCGGTCTGTTCCATAACACAAATCAAAGCCAAGTCAGCAAGGGCAAACACAGGGATTTGTTTCAGAAGCCTGCCTCTAATCCAGRCTAATGTGCTCTTAAGAGATGTGCCTGTAGAAAATATTTACAGATGATCATGATCTGAACAAAGGTAATTGATGCTTTGAACTTGCTGCTGATTATCCTTTGATTTCAAATTAATCTGTATGTGTCAACTACGAACTTTATTCTCAAAAGAGTTCCTAAACAGAGAGATCTCYTACTTCCAAATCAGACATGAATCCAAGACAGCAAATGTGAGCTATTTCATGTTTTGGTTCAACAGCACTCCATGGAGCTAAAGAGTACTTGTTTGACTCACTGGCAGGTACAACTGGGCAACACAAACAACAGTTATGCTATTGAAGTGGCTATAGCAGCAGTTATTTTTTACTGCAAYTGAGTGCTAACATTAGCTTCTATCATCATCCTCAGCAGCTGCTAATGAGCTCTATACTGGATTAATCTCTCCCAGGTTAAGTTTATTTTRAYRTGTACAACAATTCGATCTCCTCASTTCCCACTCTGTCCTTTTATTTTCTKACATATTATAACCTCTCTACTGTATCCCAAACACCATCTGGCCATAGGACTACATCAAGTCTCCTATCAGAAGACTCTCAACAAAAATTCTGCAAACTCAAGAGTAATTCCTGCTTTCCTATGAAGTGATGGGTCCAAACCAGTTGGACTCTGTAGTTTCCAAGAAAAAACTCCAACCATTAAGTAAAGAAAATTGATGTTAACATCTCTGATAATTAAAAAAAAATTGAAGTGGCTAAACCCCTTGGAAGTAAAATGCATGATATGAGCAATGACGATGTACATACAACCTGCTACTAAGGAGACRTACAAACAAACAAAACTCAGTAAAACCGAAATGAATACTTTATGTACTGATGGACATGTGAGCAGAAGCTTCCTTTGCACCCAAACCCAGCTGCGACTGCACAGAATGATTTTTTTTCAAATGCACCCTTGTAAAATATTTCTTCACCAAGCAGGGAAGCTAAAACCTACCTGAGATTAAAACCCAGCTGTAAAGTGTTTTGTTACAAGWAATGGTTGTTACTAGTCCTTTAAAGTATTTCAGAAAAAAAATTTTATGCTCATAAAAATATTCAATAAAGGCTGTGTTATGAAAATGTGACATGGAATTCAAAAGAAAGGAGCAAAAGAAGTTCCATCTTTCATTAACACTAATATTTGTTTAGAAGTGTCTCCATTGACATTCAGGGAATGCAGGGAACTAACAATGTAGCTGGCTGTTAAACTTCAGAGAGTTAAAATACTGCTATCTCTAGAAATGACAACATGGATGGCATAAGTTTCATCTGTTGGTTCAGGTTTCCAAATCTCTTGACAGGGAACTTCATCACATCAAGGAAATTTTGCAGACTACTGAGTCTCTGGCTTCCCTCCCCCAGGCCCTGCCAGTTTCATGGTAACCAGATGACCAGASACTACTGAAAGTTGCTTTCTTATAAAAGTCAATGGAATACTTTTGTTTCACTGAAGAACTGAGAGACTTCTTCACGCTGCTGCTGCCAGATGAGTCTAAGAAGCATGGTACTAAACAAGAAAATTACCTGTTCATACACTCAGAACTAAAATCAACTGGATTCTTTAGCTAATCCTCACAAACCAAGGCCACTTCTATCTGTATTTATCAGCTGTCAGCAGCAATTTCATAAGAGATTTTAGATAGTCACTGAGGATGTACTGCAAATTAAACCAATTTACATCAAATTTGTAAATGCATTGTAGAACTGAGGAAAATGTGAAGTGCTCATTTAGCTGGCATGGAACTTTCTTTGAGCTTGCTGGAGCAGTGAGCTTAAAGCTGGTTTTTGGGAGMCTCTGATTAAGATTGTTTAGTAGGGTGAAATAGCTAAAAGAAAAAAAAAACAGGAGCAGTTTTCTGTCTACAACTATTTCTACTAACATTAAGAAAATAAAGATTCTTTTTCTTTCAGCTTTATTCAGTTACAGGCAAAACAGAGGTGAATGTGGAGGATGAGAAAAGAACCTGGTGAAGTATATCACATAATAAAATAATTAAATTACAGTTTAMAAACAGAAAACCTGATTCCACTAAGTGTGAAAGAAATTCACTAAATTAGGATAAGCAYTGAAGAAAATAAGCAAAGAAAAATCTGAGAATGTCATGAACCACTGTAAAGTTTTTCCCTTTTAGAAGACTRGAAAAAGCAAAACAAGTATCACACAAATACTTAATTCTTCTGTTTTCTTGAAACTTACCAATTGCACGTCGGAAGTTTTCCATTAGAACTTCTGTTTTCTTGATCTCAGTGGAATAGACCTCACTTCCAACCATAGGACAAAATGGAACTTTGCTTCCCAGCTCCTGAGCAATAGCTAAAGCCAAAGCAGTCTTCAAAAGAAAAACAAACAAACAAACACAAAACCCACACGTTAATTTTAAAGAAAATTAAGAAAGGATTCTTTCTGCACAAAGTTAACTTTCCTCATGATACTACTTTCTATATGTCAATTAATGGTAAAACTACTCTGTCTGAGATGTATTTCTCACATATAATATCCCTCCTCCAATACAGGTGACTTTGGCCAAAAGGTTTCAAAAAACCTTGAARACACAATACTGGGCATTTGAGTTTGACATCTGATACAGATGCAAAAAGCCTCAAATAGCATGAGGGTAAAATTAAACCAAAGGAGAACTATTCTGGCTTTTAATGAAAAATTAAAACTTTTTCAGAGCCCATGTAACTTATATGTTCAGTAACCTACAAGAGGTGGTTTCACATTAAAGATRCTGAACACACCACTGGGTACTGCCAATGCTGATGACATGGCAAAAGCAAAACATAAAAGCAGGAAACTATATCAATACATTGATGAAAAAAATATCTGGTAGATGAAAACATTATGTAACCACTACCCTAAAATGGTTTTGACAACAAACTAAAATAAAGTAGATTTYGACATACTTTATTTCATTAACAAATAAGAAAAAAAATACCTTGCCAGTTCCAGGAGGTCCTGCCAACAGCACAGCTCTGCCAGCCATCTTTTTGCTTTTGATTAGCTCCACTATAACCCCACATGCCTATAAGTTAAACAAGTATTTATACTGTCAACACAAGAATTGCTTCAGTGTCCTTTGTTCCAACATTACTGAAAGCATTTAGAAATAGTAGCTTTTACTGAAATTAAGTATTTCGATTTCATGCACACAGAATGGAAGGCAAGGTCAGAAAAACGTACTTTCCACAATACTTTTACCTGTCACGGACAACAAAACTCAATCTGTGATCTCCGACTCCTGTTCCCTCCCGCAGTCCCACGCACAGAGAGAGGTTTGAAAGTAAAGCAGGAAATTAATCTTCGCTGCCTGAGCCGCAGATCCTCCACAGATCCTCTTTCACCGCCAGGGTGGATGGGGCTCTGAGCAACCTGGTCCAGCGCAGGGGGGTTGGAACCAGACGATCTTTAAGGTCCCTTCTGACCCCAACCATTGTGTGATTCTGTAACGGTTTTACCCGGGAGCGGATAATTCAATCCCTACTGCATCACACCTGTGAACTTTTGGTCGGTTCCGTTGCCCGTAACACCGCAATTTCTACGCCAGACACGCGGGAAACCATCACCACCCTTGCTCAAGGCAGGAGCGGTGCAAGGRCAGCCCCGCCCGCACCTCACACGGCAGCAGCGACACGGAGGAGCCCAGGGAGGGCTTCCACTCCCTGCCGGGACTTGTCAGACCCTCCCGGCCCGGCCCGGCCCGGCCCTGCGCTCACCTCCCGCGCGTTCTCCTGCCCCACGAGCCCRGCCCCCGCCGGCTTGGCGGCGCCGCTCTCGTCCAGCCCCAGCCCCTTGACATGGCTGTGGGCGGCGATGCGCTGTGTTTTGGAGGTGCTCTTCACCTCCTCGATCTTCATGGCGGTTCCCGGTTTGGGCAGGGGCAGCTCCGGCCCGCCCGCCCCGCGCTCCTCACACGCGGCCCGCGCGTTACCGCGGCTCCCGGCGCGCGCCCGACGCGCCCCGCCCCCGCGCTGCTATTGGTGCCCGCSGCGGCGCTCTCGGCGCTCATTGGCTGCGCGGCCTGTCCGTCACCAGCAGGGGCGCAGGTATTTGGGGTCCGCCCGCCCGTTTCCGCGTGCGGCGCGCGTGGAGGGTCCGGGCGGGCGCGGGCGCTGCGGAGGAGTGGGGCCGGGSAGGGGGAGCCGGCGGGGTCACTGTCACTGTCCCTGTCACTGTCCCTAAAGGTGCTCAGGGACACACTGGAGTGGCACTCGGTGACAGGGTCTGGTTCACAAGGGGGCTGTCCTCATGGGCTGCACTGGGTGATCTTGGGAGTCTTYTCCARCCTARRTGGTTCTGCGRTTCTGTGCGTAGGCAGGGGWGGTTTKGGGAGAGGCGAGCMGAATCCTCMTGGATCTCGTTCTTGCTCGCAGGTTTCTTGGCCCTGCAGCCCCCTAAGCGCTTTCTGCCTTCCTAGAATCCGATTTGGGGCTGGGGTGCCCCGGGTATCCCCGGCTCGTTGTGGGGCTGCTGCCCCTCACCCTGTCCTGTCGCTTGCCAGCCCGCAGCTGCTGAAATGTGCCAGGAACCGTAAACCTTATCAAAACTCTGCTGGCTTTAGCTCAACAAAGTAAGCCGAGGCTTTCCAAGGGTGTTTTCTAATTTTGTCAAAGATTCACGGAATTGTTACGGTTGGAAGGGACTACTGGAGATCGTCTAGTCCAACTCCCCTGCCAAGGAAAATAAGGGTGGTCTCTCACCTGCTCGGTGTTGCTCACTGTTTTTAGTGTTCAGTGAAACTGCACAATAATTCTATTCCACTTCTCCAAAGCCTTCCTGTAAGCATCTGGAGGCTGTGACATGTGCTGCACCTACAGCACGTATTCCTTATGAGCAATCAAAACAGGTGAAAACACTCCAGCCTCTCAGCAGGTCATTTCACAAGCTCACAAAACCATCAATTTCTCATGAGGTCTGTGATGCTGCAGGTCCTAGGCTGTTACAGCTCTAAACTATGGCTTGATGGTAATTCTGCTGCACCTTCTATGAAGTGTTTCAAAGCTTAATATGGAGAYCCTCTTGTTTGTAGATATTGTGATCTCTCCAGTGAAAAAGACAGGGGACTCTTCCTATGAATAGGAAGAGTTTTCTGTGATTACCAAGCCATGGCTCTGCCTGCAATGTTTAAAGCCAGCAGATTCAGGGGGTATGAGGCAGGACTGATGTCTSGTGCCATTTTGGCTTTGCTGTGCGCTGCCAGGGGAATTGCAAAAGCAGTCCTGTGACAGTACAAGCTCAGAGAGTAATTTTAGGGAGGATGGGAGTTAGGGTTCAATTTTCAAAGCCCAGTGAACCATGTACATGCTATTCATTCCCTCTTTAAGTGCTTCCATTAGTTTTGTTATAAATGGCATTTGGCAAAGAAAAAGACTTTGCTATTTGTTGCTTTCTTTTTCTGTTAATTGTTCTGTCAGTTTATATTTACATACCCTAATTTAAAATTTCAACTATAATATAATTGCATACATGTGTGGTTCAACACCTTTGTAAGGGTATCCTGCTATACAACTGTTCAGCTARGAATTTCTGACTTACAAATATGAGCTATTCTTTAAATAATTAGAAAAGTGTGTATGCTATTGGACCCTGTACATCCTCTTAGGGTCATATTAGTCAGAGAATACAAATGCCTAATAGGTACTGCACTGCAGACTTTTTCCTTTGTAAAAGAGCAAATATACAACTTTGATTTCTCCAGTGCATTGAACTGCCGCAAGTGCTGTGGGTAAGTCTGGTCAGAGTTCAAGTTTCTGCCAGTTCTGGAAGAATAATTAGCAAGTCTGGTAAGAGCTCTGAAGGCAGTGCTGTTGCTATCAAGGGGTTCAGGCTAGGTATGACCCTCCTTTTCAAAAGGGTGAAATACATAATAATTTGTTAATTTAGACTGAAACTTGTCCATATGTTCCATGTTATCTTGTTTGATGTTGCAGCAAGACCTGGTTTTGAGATTATGGCGTTTCAAAGTCTATTTAATAATATTTGCTTATTTACTTTTTGTGAAATCCAATATACAGGAATGTAGATGGTAGGAATAGAGTGTTGCTATTAATCTTCACTGTAGCTTGGAGGAAGGATAGAAATATTCTATGTCTATAAAAATCAGATACACTATGTGAGGTTCTTCCACTTTAGAAATACTAATTATGGATTTTTCCTGCTAAAAGTGAGTAACAAACAGAGTGTTGTTTGTCTACAGCAATATGATGTCTCAAACCCAGAATTTAGAGCCTAAATCTTCTGTCTGCTAGTGACCATTGCTAGTAAATAAAACTGACCATTGTTCAGTAAATAAAATCTGCTGCCGCAATGAAGGTACAATTTTWGTATTGACCTGCAGAAAATGTTTTCAAAATTATTTGGTTTTGTTTGTAGTAGAAGAGGATACCTCAATATAAATAAGAACCAGTAAACAATGGTTTGCTTGATAAATGTGGGGATGGCTTCTCCCTCTTATTTGCTCCTAAGTATTACTTAACTGTGCCAGGTTTGGCATTGCTCATTGTATTGATTGTTTTACTYATTCCATATGTTCYTTGAGAATTGTCCTGAAGTTGCAGKTAAAGAGTGKCAAAAGAGGACATTMGGGTGAGGGAAAATAAACAATAATCCTTTAGACCACACAGGATTAATTGTTTATTCCCCAGGAAGAGCACAGTACAAGTGGAACTACTGGGAAGTTTAGAACTGAAGTTCAGTAGTGCAAATCATCTTTTATAGTTGGTGTGTTGTAGTACATCAGTATGAGGAAATATCAAACCTCAACTTTTACATGATTTTTGTGATTTTTTTAAATAGTTAACATATTAGAGGGGGAGGATAAAATAATTTAAYTGCAAAGCATAGGTTTTCTTTCTCTTTTGTCCAGGCCACCAGATGGAACATAAGAAGGTTGTGTGACCCAGCTCATTCTATGGATGCTTTGAGTATAATTTAATATTTCACTAGCCAGCTAACCAGAAAAAATAATACCTGTCACTAACAGTCTGAACTGTTATTCCCCAGGTTTAATCAACTCRTTTTACCAACATTTCTTTTGCCCCCTGGTTTGAGGTCTCCTATTTGGCACAGACGTCATGCGATACCCGATGTGGGAGCTGGAGACTTGAGAGCTGTTTTCCTAGACTAAATGTTTGAGGTTACAGGACATGGCCTAGTTTCACATAAGCTTTCAAATTTCAGTGGGACATGCTGAATCCTGAAACTGTCAAATAGTGTATTATTTTTGGAGTGAGAGAGAGTATGTGTGTGTGAGTGTGTGAATGACCTTTACATTTTTACTCTATCCCAAAAGTCTGACTTCCTGCCCTTTCTCCCATGAGTCCATAAACTTTAGCAATTAAAGTGAACACATTTTAAGGAAGAAATTCCATATAGGAGAGAACAAATGGGAAGGGGAATAGTGTATTTAGGGGAAATCAAGGAAATGCCTCAAAACTTGTGAGAGCTATAGAAAAATCTGGGGAAGCTAGGATTCTTTCATTTTGCCAGGTTTCCTTCTCCATTTTAGTAATACCAAGACCTTCATGCCGGGGTAGGGGGTGGTGGTGGTGGTAGTGGTGCTGTCTTGTTTTGTTTCCTGCAAAAGAAACTGATTTCTGTTTTCTACTCTTCAATGCAATAGCAGTGACGTGTCTTACCAAATGGCATATCTTAATTTCCAAACTTGTAATTAATTTTAAAACTTTGTAAGSCAATAGAAAGGACCTTTCTAAATGCTGAATGAAAGTGCTTATRTCTGTCTTTATCAGATTCTTTCTTCTTGATATTGGTGATTTAAATAACTCATTTTACAGGTACTACGTGCACTCTAATATTCCCTCAAGTGATATGTGGCAAGATCAGATCCACAGCTCTCAAACCCTGGAGACAGAAGTTTGTTCTAAGAGGTAACAACAAAGCTGTAGCCACTGGGGTTTTTTCCTTCCCTCTACAGAAGAACAACTGCTTCYCTGTCTAGAGAATTGCAAATCCTTTCTGTGTCTAAAAGGAGAAAACTAACCCCCCATTTCTGCTTGATGCTTCTCCTTCGTGCAGGTCACTCAGGAGTAAAAGAAGGGCCACCACTGTCTTGTGAGGAGTGGAATTGAATCCATTTTCCTGTGGAGWTTTATCCTCCTTCCTTAGCTATCAACAGAAAGAATCTTTTTTTTTCATCCCATGAGTTCTATCCAGTATCTCTCTAAATTCTGGCTGAGCAAAATGCATCTCTGTGTTGGCAAACCAAAATGGATCTTACCTGAGCTCTGCTGTGGCCTCTTACACTATGAGTGTTGAATTAGGAACACCTTGACCTCATTGCCAGTTTTCTCGAGAGCTGTACAAAGTTTTAGACCTTTCTACTTTGTCAAGGCTTGTTGGAAAATGGCTGTTATTTTAGATGTTTTGGGAGGACCTTGGGATAATACCTTTTCTGGTTGAGAATCAGACCTTTTCCCACCTCTTCTGAAGTAATGTAATAATGCTAAAAGAAAAGAAGTAAAGGGTAGGTAATATGATACAGGGATATTTGTGTGGATTCTAACCGTTTAGGGCCCTATGGGAATTGATGTAAACTTTCCCTTCCCTTTTGCAAGTGCATATTGATGTAACAGATTCACAAGGAAATGTACATGAGCCTTATGATTKMACAGGAAACTATTCAAAGCCTGGGAACTTGGTCTGAAAAGTGACATTATGCCTAATTTGGCTCCCATGACAGAGCTCCCATCAGGCTGAACTACTCTGCACAAGGAGCTGATTAGCCAGGCTAGCTCAGTGTTCCTTGTGAGTTCATGTCTTTCCTTTAGGGAGACARTTGTCTCTCAAATAGYACTGAGTGCTAGGAAAAATRAAAARTGCAATCCCACCCTCACCTCCCCTTTCATTGAGTCATTGATTCTGTCATCTTTACTTCCTTGTGTTTGGGAAGGAGGAGTAATTTTCATCCAGCTTTAAACCCAACCCTTATATTGAAAATATTGTTATATAACGCAGCTTTCTTTTTAAGAAAAAGYTTGGAATTTGGAGTCAAAGCCTAAAAATCAAATCCATGATGTTGACAGTAACCTTAGGCAAGTTATTTTACACTTCTGGCTTATTCATTAGTTATTCAGATGTGAATTACTATTAGCAATATGTATTTCTTCATAGGGTGAGCAGAAAAGCAACAGCACTGCTCTCAAAGAAAAAAAGAAATAGAATATTATAGTACAAGTCTAGCCTGCTTTCACAAAGTAGTGGACACATGGGAAGTCCATGAGCCTAATTTAGAGTCCAATTTAGAGCCTAAATCTTCTGTCTGCTAGTAACCATTGCTGTTCCTTGGCTTGTAAACAGCTATTATAATCTGAAGAGTTTCTTTGGGCTCCTTTGCCACTACTGAAGTGACTTAAATCAGTGAAGTGATCCTGCCCTCAGCCTCTGAGATGCTCTCAGGCCTCTCCAATGTTTATTCACCTGTTTGTTTKTTTKTTTGTTTTGGTGGTGGGTAATGGTGGTTTCCAGGAGAGCTGTTCATCACTGTTAATAATCTTGGGTTCTAAATCTGTTAAAGAAGCATCTTACCCACTTAAATGTACTTTTACAGAAAAATGAATTGTGCAAGCCTAGAATTTATTAAGTGTAAGGACAGTAAATGATCCGAACGCGACCCACTTTTTCACGTGAGTTTGCAAAGTCCATGCGACTTTTCAATCAAACCCGGTCGCCACAGTTCCATCTGCACCGGGATATCCTTGGGGGCAGAATGGAGGGGGTGATGTGACAGTGAGCGGGTTTAAGCAGCCCTGCAGCTTGTAATTAGAGTGGGCAATATGGGAGCGAAGGTGCGGATGCTCAGGGCATGACAATGACCTCTTCCCAGGCCTGTTGGCTCTGAGGCCGGGCACACAGCTGGGAKGGTGCCCCGCTCTTGTGCGTGTGACCATGGAAGTCACTGCTGAAATTGCCTCTCCTTGCAGGAGTGCCTGGCAGGGACAGCGCAGGGCACACAGGTGAGCCGGGGTGTTTGGGGGCCGGTGGTTTTCACCCAGGAGCGCAGAGCGGACGAACCGCGCTGGCTCCGAGCAGCCCGGGGCTGGCTCTGGGCAGCCTTTGCCCCGCCGCGTCCCCCCGCGCCCCGGACCCCGACGGGCGGAACGGCGGCGTTGGGGCCCGCGTTGCCGCAGGGGCGCTGTGGGGACGGACCGGGCGGGCGCAGCGCCGTCATGGCCGCCCGCGTCCTGAACGTGAATGTGGGAGTGCTGGGCCACATCGACAGCGGGAAGACGGCGCTGGCGAGGGCGCTCAGCACCACCGGCTCCACCGCCGCCTTCGACCGGGCGCCGCAGAGCCGKGCGCGGGGCATCACGCTGGACCTGGGCTTCTCGTGCCTGCGCACCGCGCTGCCGCCGCAGCTGGGCCCGGGGCCCGGCGAGCTGCAGTTCACGCTGGTCGACTGTCCGGGGCACGCCTCCCTCATCCGCACCATCATCGGCGGTAAGGGGGGCGCGGGGGTGGCCGGCCCGGCCCGCCCCGGGGCTGTCGCCCCTCCCGGGGTGCCGCAGCCCTGGTTGGGGTCCGTGCTCTGCGGGGCTGTGTCCGCCCGTGTCTGCGGTGGGAGCGGGGCCGGTGGCGATCGGGGTGTCCGGCTATGCCCAACCGAGGGGACGGGGGGTGTCAGGTTTTTCGCGGACCTTATGATTTTGTTACGCTTTGTCGTTGTTGCCCTTCAAATAAAGAACCAGTGCTCATAGGAAAGCACTTKGTACATATGAGTTCTTGGGATGGTGTTTGGATGGTCAGGTGTGCTCAGGTTTCTTACACTTACTAAAAGAAAAGTTTTGTTTATGGTGTATGGAGGCCTAATAATGGCATTGAATGGCCTTATAATGTCTATCTTCTCGCCTTTTAAAGCTGTCAGTTTGATGTTGTCTGTAGTTGTGAGCTATGATGTAGTTGCTGGGCATGCCCGTGTGGTCTTGGAGGACCAGGGAGTTCTAACCTAATTTGGTGGATTTTGGTCACTCTTTATTTTAGTCTTCGTAGGGGATATAGTAAGGTTAATCTAGTTTGCATTACAGCTAATTTTAAATTAGTTCATTTTGTTCTGTCTCCCCCTTCCTTCTCTTCTAAAAAGCATTAAGAGGTGGTCAGTCCTCGACTAAGGATATGATGGAGTCACAGGTGGAGGAATTGAAAGTGGTCACAGGTTGATGCATCTACGGGGATCAGCCTGTAAGTTCAGTTCCTCTGTTTCATCTGCCAGCGTCCCTTTAGTGACAACTTGGTGGTAGTTTCATCAGTCAGTATTTTTTCCCGGCTAGACTGATGTTCAGGCTCATTTACTCTTCAGGATGTATGAATTTAACCCGTGTGAACGGCTGYGTTATTTGTAAGTTTCGTTGTAAATTGCGTTGTATTGTTTGTGCTTCTTGTGGTTAGGGTAGTAAAGATTTACTGTAGTAAAAGATTTTCAGCAGCAGAAAAATGCTCTGTATCATCAATGGATGCTCCAAGCTGCAAAAGAGTGGCTGTTTTCTTAATTTCAGAAACCTGTGGTCTTGTAGTTTCCTCTTGTACAATGAGTTATCAATCTTCAGTAATTTTAAGCACCTGATTATCTTCTGAAGAGGAGAGTTTACTTTGGCAAATGTTTCTTGGGTGTACTGAAGAGTCACTTGAAGTCAGACATTCCTTTCTGCCAGAAGCACCTAATCTGAGTGGTGTAAGCTTTCTCATGAAGGGGATGTAGGAAAACTTAGAAATTAGCTTTAACCACTTTTGGTTTTCAGTAACTTTAGCACTTAYTTGGGGTGATTGTTTGATATACAGACTTCTCGTAGCTTTCTGTTGTTTTTTTGAAGGTCTTCAAAGTATTTATCACAGCTGTCCACATCAGCTGAATAAGTTACTCAGTTTTGCTTGTTGATAGGCCATGCAGGGAGAAGGAAGATGTGGACTGGGTGAGATGACATGACAGAACCTTCTTCCCAGCAGAAATGATTCTTTACAGATGTGTCTTTCAGATACATTTGCACATCAAACTCACTTAGTTCCAGTTGTAGCAAGTTATGTATCTTTCTGAAAACAGTTGATTAGTGTRACTTACTGCAATTCTGTGTGTTAAGAAAGGGTTGTAGAGAAAATGTAGAGAAAATTGTGTTAATAGTGTAAATAATTGGGAACTTCAGTTTTCTGCCTCATAACATAGATGTGTCTTGATAGTGAATGCTTTTTGTGGCTTTACTACCAGGTTTGAAARGTGAAACCTTGATGATAAAACCTGATCTGTGCCTGTGGGATTATTTAGGTTCTTACAGGCCTGATGTGGTTTGGTGAAACTCAAACTGAAGTGTAGCATGTCTTCTGTAACAGGACACATTCTTTGGTGTTCATGTGTGTTTTAATATTGGCAACTTTTTCACTACTTCAGGAATGGAAAGTGAATCCTCCCAGATAATGATACTTGAAAAATTTAGGTTTATTTTCATATACTTCCTTGTCACTGAGCGTTAAGGGTTCACCATTCCAAACATTTTCTCTGCAACCAGGAATGCCACTACTCTTCTCCTTTTGATGGAATTTGTGATTTCCCAGTTACTKCACATTTTCTCTATATAGTTTTTAAATAAGACCTAAGTGCAAATAACTTTATCTTCCTATGTTTACTCTGCACCTCAGATTTCCCATACCTCTGTAAAATACCACTGTTCTGATTTCAGATCCTGGGGTAGCTATAGGTAGAAGTTAACATACAGAAAAGCTAGAGGTAGGATGGCTGTAGACAAGGGAGCTGGATACAAGGGTTTGAAACATGAAGCTCTGTGTTAGTCATGTGCATGGAGGGTTTGCAGGAAAATCTACAGCTGTGAAAATGTTATTTCATCCTCTTACTGTTTGAAGCTGTCTTTTTTCATTGAAGGYGGTATAAATTAGTTGGCTTCCCTTGAGTGATCCCATCTCATGGAAACATTGTCTGCTATGGCTGATTAGCACCAGCATTGTTCACTCAGGTGTCCCATGAGGTGAGGAGCTCAAGGGTCTCCTGAGGAGTCACTTTCTGGCTCCTCTCTCCAGAGAGCCGTTTTCACCAGTGGTGTCCCAGGTTATCTATCTCTTATCCGTCTTCTTTTCTGTGCTCCCACAGTGCTGTAAGGGTTAATTCCTTTGCTGTACAAARATGATAAATTCATTAAAGATTAAATGTTACTATTTACTAACATATTTCTGTATGTAGTTAATTCCTGAAGTTGATTTTTTCATGTCTGAATCTGGTACTGCATTTTTGTCATGCTGTACCAGGTAGTGCTTGACCTTGTGAATACTTCTCTCAGTCACTCACAAGATGCTTGTTCAGACACAATACCTTAGGATTAAATGAATGCAGAATATTTGAGCAGCAACCAAATGGAATGAAAAATGGAAGTYGTATTTCATTCTGTGTGGCTACATTTTTCTTGTGAAGCTTGTCCTTGAAAACAAAATATATCAAATGTTAAATCAAAAGTGTTTTGTTTTGGGTTTTTTTTTTTCTTTACCTGCATGCTGGGAATTGGAAATGTTGCAGACAGTTTCACCCAAGATGTTTTGTTGAAGTTTTAGCTGGAAGGTGATAGTCAAGGTTGGAATGGAATAAATAATAGKCACTTGATGTGCTACATCATACCTTTCACTTGTATTTAAACCATGCTGGTTTATATCCTTTTAAGGCTCTTGTGTGTCTGTGGCAGGAAGGTATTAAGTTATTCTGGGTAGCTCTATGGTTTGGACTGCGCTATGTATTTCTTTTTGTCTTACTGTTTCAAACAAGAGCAGAGCTCTTTATTTAAAAATAAGTTCAGACTTTTCCTGTGGTACAGCAGGATCTTGTCTCTAGCAGTACAGCAAGAACAGCGTTTACAGCCTTTTGTGTCTGACTTGCTGAGGAGAGCAAACAAACCTCAGTAACTGAACCTTAAGGGCCAATTCTTAGCTTGTCACGAGCAGTGAGAAGCATCAACATCAGCTTTACACTTAACTTCGTGCACTGAAGGAAAGTCTGCAAGGTACATCACTGGTATTTTTGTCCTTACYGCATTCCTCTGTTGCTGTAGAGATTTAGGGTGGTATTTCTGGTAAAATTTCACACTGAGAGAGGGTTGTTTCTGTCACAGCACTATGGGTTCTTTTTAAGCTTCTGTTCTTTTCTTAATGTTCAGCTCCTGATCTTCCACAAAGCTGAWGTTAATGTCGTTGAATAAAATAAGAGTTGCTTTTACATTTGTTTGTCGCAGACCTGTGCACCCAGTAGGGTCTGGAACAGTTTCTCAAATGAGTTCAGCAGGAAGGGATGCCTGCAGAGAGGTTAGACAAGTTAATCTGCCAGAAGAAATTCAATCCCCATATTTCATTTTAAGACCACTTTGCGTAGCAAAGTAGTTTAAGCAGTAGCAGATTTTTTCCTTGCTGATGGTTAATTTCATGCCCTACAAAGGGTCAGCACACTAATACAGGAGAACATGATTACCTCATCCCAGCTTCCCCCACACAGGCAGCCAAGGGATACCGAGTGTTTGCTTTAGGTGAGCTGTTGTCAGATGCCCTTTATCTGTTCGATTTTGAGATGGGTCCTCAAAAGAACTTCTAAATCAGAAAATTGTCCTTTTTTTCTCTTCCCTCTCTATGAAGTTCAAAGGATAGAATATCCTTGTAGGGTTTTAATTGGAAAGCTACTGCTTGACCCTGGTTGTCTAAACCTGGGCTGGGGGGAACTCTGACAAACTTGTAGTTGTGTAACCCTTATGCCTGTCTGAACCTTTGACCTTTTTACTTTATAACTAGAGCTTCATTGTCACCATTTGTCCCTGCAGTTCCTTTCAAAGAAAACTGCCTTGCAAGTGTCTGTTTCCACTTTGTTGCTGTGTTCTGCTAAGGAAGGGTATTAATTCATACCTGATACATTGGAGGGGCCAAGACTTTTGAACTTRCTCTAGAGCTTGGGGAGGGGGAAATAAGCATAGCAAAAGCATGTCTTGCTGATGCAAATGAGTACAATGAAAACAGGCTTGGGAGATCAAGGGAAATGTGGTCTTGCTACCAGCATTCAAATTCAGTCAGACGCAGATTATTTGTATGATTAAAATATCACAAAAAAATCCCCCACCTTTTATCACAGATTAGTTGTTTTGCTGAGTTTGTTGTAAGCTTTTAAGAGGATTTGTAAACTTTGGGTTACCTTTGCATTACTGCAAGGAAAACAATTTCTGTCAATGTGAGCTTTTGTTTGTTGAGGATGTGACAGTTCTTGTTTTTTTTCTGTTCTAGGTGAGAGAGCAAGYAGTTTTTTAGTTATAGATGTGTTTGTGGATGCTGTTTGTGTTTGCTGTTGAGTGCAGATATTGAATGAAGGGAAACCTCTGGAGGAAAGAATGCTTTGCGTTGATAAGTAGATATCATTCTGGTCAGAGAAAAGTCTCTGGAGAATCTTGAGATCTTTGGCTGCCAGCTTAAGGTGAGACTAAAATAATAATGAACTTTGTTCTGCTGGAAAAACCCCAAAATTAACATGCAACTCTTGTGTAGTGTAATTSCTATCCACAAACCTTGATGTAGTGATGTTACGGAAATACTGGTGGGTCAGGGGTCTTCAGCTAGTGCTAGTGTGAATGTTTTCTTAAACCTATTAGACTCTCTGGGTTCATGGGGCTTGTGAATTGCTGACACTGCTTTGTATTAAAATTTCAATAAACTTTATTTCCATAAATGAAATTGAAACAGTGTCCTTTTTTAAAATCACTGTAATTAGGCTGGTGCCAGATACTTGTCAGACAATACAAAGGAGTATTTTTATTGACATTTTAAAATGAAAGCCACTTTTTTTTTTTTTTTTTTTTTCTTTAATTAAGGAACTATGCATGAAGAAAAGGCAACCAGTATAAAAATTTTGTTACATGGAAGGTCCCTCTCCACAATCCCCGAAGTGGAGTTTTGTCTCCTGGATGTTGCAGTGCACAAGAGGGCAGTGTTTGCTTACAATGTAGGATCTTTGGGATAAGTACTTGGGGTAACAGGTCAGTGTTGGGGGAGTGACCTTGCTGTGAATCCAAACAGAATTAAGTAGAAGATTTGGAACACAACTCTGGGTTAATTTTCTCGTTCTTAAAGAAAACATCCTATGTGTTTTAAGGAAGGTTAGTTTTACTTAATCTGTAATTTGGGTAGTGCTTTTTATACCTTAAGCATTAAAAATGTGTGGGATGTTGTTTTACATATGACATGAAACACAGGTGAGACAAAACAACTGGTTTGATGTGGGAACCATGGAATTTAATGTGCACCATTCTTTTATATCCTTCCCCATTTCCCCTGTCCTTGAATAACTGGGCAAAAGCAAGCTGGTTGGACTAAATCGGCTTTGAACCWCTTCTGTATGAAATAGGATTTGTTGTGTGAGATTGGGTAGATGAAACTTGGGGGGGAGAGTGTAGCAGGGTACTTTAAAATAGGGGTCTTCTGGATTTTTTATCTATATCATAACTTTAATGGTTCTAATTTTCTATGTGTTGCATTGCTTCTCATTTCTGTGTTTTGTGAGTGATGTGACAGTGGGACTGCYGTTATTATTTCTGTATTATGCCCTTTTCTGCAATTTTGGTTTGAAGCTGATTTCTCTGTTAAAGTTACACATGTTCAACTTCCTAAACTCACACAAGAACTCTTGGGTAGWATTAGAGACCAAAGCAGGAATAGTCTTCTGTTCATTTTATGGGTTGAAAAGTTTAAAATGAGCAAGAGAGCCATTGTCTCCTGATAYCAAAAGTTATATTAAATAATCAGATTCTCTTCTCCTGCTTCATACAATTCTGTCAGAAATGTACTGGTTTCTGTGTTTGGTTTAAAAAGTAAAAATAATTGTGCATTTCTTGTTCRAAAGATGTGATTTATGATGGATTTCTCAATCTTAATTTAGATTTTAACCAGCGGTAGTTTTATTGAACMTTATTTCAATGTTAAATTGTCCCTTGTTAATATATGACAATTTTACTGAAAAGCTTTTGAGTGGTTGTGCTTATGTTTGCTTGTATACAACAAAATTGGGTTATTTGACACTTTGTTATTTGACATAAAACCATGACAACTTCTCAGGAAAACTTAATAATGAAGCACTGTAATGGTTCTGTTCAAGTCTGTTTGATCATTTTTCCTATTGGTTTAAAAACAGAATTTCTTTGTTCCGTCACACTGTGTGCAAGCATTCATCAAATAACCACCTTTCATTCCTCTTTTGCTTCATGTTTATTCTTGCTTTAAATTATTTTGTAAGCTGTTCAGAAGAGTGGGGAAGCTTTATTAATCAATTTTTAGGTGTTTTAAAATATCAGCTAATGTAGGGAATTATTATAAATAACTGCATAAAATCTAGAACAACTTACTGTAAAATATGAAGCATGTTTATAGCTAAAATTACCCTTGTCAAAATAAATTCAAAGTGCATTTTTCAAAGCAGCRTTTTTACTGATGATGGATATGCATGCTTGCTAAATAGTCCAATTTTGCAATTCAGTGGTCTGCTAATCGACAAACCAGCCTTATAAGGTTCTACTGTATTTGTTCTGTATCTTGATTTAGAAGT
The DNA here is from genome assembly GCF_030028575.1 of Malurus melanocephalus. Lineage (NCBI taxonomy): Eukaryota > Metazoa > Chordata > Aves > Passeriformes > Maluridae > Malurus > Malurus melanocephalus. The sequence goes on along the minus strand of NW_026623256.1, from coordinate 665,724 downwards.
TGTCTTCAATTAGTAGATGCTAGATACAAATTGATGTGTTGCTTWTGTATAAACCCTATTTTAATAGCTAGGTTAGCTTGATGGAGCCATGAGCTGGACTTCCTTAATATATTTGTTTTGTTTGGTTTTTTTTTTGTTTTTTTTTAACTAGAAATAATAATTCATGTTCTTGGATGTCTGTTGCTTGGTATTATATATGAAGACCCCWAGAAAAACAAAATGCAGATGGGAAAAATGAGGTTATAGTTGTAAAGCAGATGTGCAGCAGATCTCACTAAGTGAGCAAACCAGACCTGCACACTGTCATTGTTGAAGTGTGTTAAGTGTAATAAAAAGTTGTTTTTCCTTGTGGCAGTGAGTTGTTTTCTGTCTGGGATCCCTAAGGTTGGCCTGGCAAGCTGAAGAGCAAGGACAGATGTTCTACAGTGGTAATTTTCAGCTGGATTCTTGAACACATTGTGTTCTGTAGGTCACAGCTCGTTATGGGGTAAAACTGAGTGAGAGCTTCAGCAAAGAGACTTGAACAGCTCAGGATGGCYGGGATTGCAGAGATCCTGTGCATTCTGTGAGAAAATATTCTTGTGCTATCTGTAAAATTCAGATTAAGGAGCTGTTCTGAAGTGTTTCCTTTAAAAGATTTGCTTCCAGAAAGTGTTGCAGTCTAAGTAAATACCAATAATTCTATTTCCCATCTCCTTATCAATTATTTTACRAAAATGTTCTTGCACAGTCTATCTAATCTCTTCAAGTGAACATGAACTGTTTAGTGTTGGCTTCCAAATTGAATTACAATCTCGGTTTCAAACTTAAGCTGATTAATTCTACATTAGATTGTAATTGTCAGCATTACCTGATGGGTTACCATAGGGGTAGTTGGGACCACACAAACAATAATAAATATATACATGTTTAATGTAACAGCAGAAGGAATTGGTGAATAGTAGAAGGAAAGGAAATGGAATAGAGAGGGTAGCTTAAATAAAAATGAATAAATTGTATTCAGGAACATCGTGGAGGTAAAGGAGATAAAGGGAAATCAAAATTGAGGTTTGAATTTTGAGATTAATAGAAGTTGAACTGGGTAAGARTCCACACTCCCTCACCTCGGACATTACAGAAGAGATGATTCATTTTGGCTTACTGTTTTGTTGAGAAACGTCTTGTTTGACTTCATGTTATAGAAGGAACATGAAGGCTGTTTGGTCTACTGCAGCTCTGGTTTTTCTGAAGTACTGGAAAAGTGAATTTATACAATTGTCTGTAGCACTTTCTTGTCTTTTGTGCTTACATTTTCCTTTGTTTTCTGTCTTACTTGGGATGCAACGTGTGATCAGCATGTGAGGGTACTCGTATTCTTGGATCTCAGAGTTCTTTTTAATTGTTAAACTTCGTCTTGATTTTTCAGCAAGTTTCACCTGTCTTGTTTCCATTAAATGCATTGTAGATCCGGTGAACATACATCAGATATGATTCTTCTGTAAAATTTGAAATGGTCTTTTGAGAACCTGTTGGGTAAACAAAAGCTATAGGAGTGTTTGAGAGTTGTTGATAGAACTATGCAGTTATATGAATAAGGATAGGCACGGAAAATGTTCTTTTTGTCACAGATGTTTATTCATGTTTAAGTCTACTTCTCTTAYATTAAAACTAGCTTTCCAGCAGTATTGCTTTGGGGAAGAAAGTTTTCCAAATTATGCCAAAACTGCATTTCAGAGAGAAAAACAAAATTGTAGCTTTCTTTTTCAGGATCAAGAAGAGGGGGAGGGAAAATAGTTTCCTTGTATTTGACTGTGCTGTTGGATGGAAGACAAAGCTCAGTCTCTCTTGCTGACTAATGTCATCATCAAGGCATTTTTTTTTCTCCCACAGAGCAATTTTGTCTCCATTGAGACCCCCACAGCCATTGGCAAGACCATGGCCCGAGATTAAATCTCACGCTTGGGTGAAATTCTAATGACTGTAATTGTTTCCTCTTTTTAAGTCTGTGGTCCCTTCATCAAAGAGTGGTGCGGAAATTATGCATTTATGTTGTAAAAAGAGAGGTCGTGATTACCTGAACCTGTGGTTGACTTGGGGGGATTTTGTGTCGTGTTCTGGCAGTGGTTATCCACGCTGACATTGCAATGTGTGAAATGATTTAAAGTGTGGCTTAGAGCACACATGCAAAGTGCTGGTGTGGCACAGTTCGGTCCTCGCTGCGTCTGAGCTGTCGCTTTTGGGAGCAGCAGCAGCTCTTGTGTGTTGGTCACCTRCTGGAATAGGAGACAAGTGATAAATGTGAGTTTAAGGAGGTTTCTGTCTTGCTCAGGGCACCCATCAGCAGGTGTTGCTGTTAACCCTCACAGTGTTTATTGGAGATGTTCAGCAACTTGAAGGATGACACCAGTGTCATGCTGCTGCTTGTGGAGGAACACAACGTAAGCTTAAATGTGGATATGAAAGCAGACAGTTTTGTAGAGGTAGATTGCCCCATCCTGCARTATTGGAATGTTCATGTGCAGCGGTGTTGCTGTGGGATGGAAAGATTCAGATAAGTATTTTGTATTACTTTGCTTTATTGTGCAGTTCTGTATTGTACACAATTTTAGGACTGAACTGTCTCCTAACTCTGCAGATTTATGAAAAAAAAAAAGTAGAGTGTATTAGTACAAAACACTTTGAGTTTGYACTCTAATTTATTAAGTATCCTTTAAAGACATCTGAAGAACTGACCAAGACACATTTCATCAGAGAATAAGGAAAGTGGTTCAAATAATGGCTAACTTTAAGTGTCTAGGTTGCAATTACAGACCAAAGAAATGCCAAAACATCATCATTCTTAAAAGTATTCATCACTAGAATCTTTCACTGATCTCAGTGAAATGATGACTGTTCATTTTAGAGTATTAAAAAGATTATCACCAAAAAACCACACATGTCAGCAGCGTTGTTCATTTGAGGGACTAGCTTTGGGCATTTGACACTGAAACTGGCTCTTGTCTGGCTGTATTATAGCTTCAAATAATACGGTAATATGCCTAATTAAAAAAATTTTTGAAGCCTGAAAAGCAAATTTTTACGCTGAAATGATATGTTTGCTTTATATAAAGAAAATAATAAAGCCACTAATTAACAAATAATTGTTAATATTTATTCATGTGTGTGGCTTAAAACTCAAAAGTCCCAAGTCAGGCACCCCTGACAAGTTTTTTTAAGGAACTAAATTTGTTCTTTGATTTTGCTTGCTGTATGATAGGTTTTCACCCTGTGGGAGGGACCATCATGAGTGTTTTTCTCTCTGGGTCGATTTTTCACCTGACTAACAACTGAGATTGTCCCATTATTTCAAGTGCTATGGTGGCTGGTGGTGTTTGCCCWTGTGCTTGTAGTTGAGCTCTCCCTTTATTCCCTGTGGTGTGTATTGCCATGTGCAGCAAAGGTGGCTTTTTCTGTCTAAAACTGGTGTTGAACTGGAGTCTTTTGTGCGAAGAGACTCAACTATGGTGCTGCAGTGATTTTAGGAGAAATACAAAAAAGAGTGTATTTGGTTAAATTGAACTGTACCAAACTCTATGTAGAGAAATACTTTTCTGGTTAAGAGAACAAAAAATGTTTGAACTGAAGTTAAATTCTATTTAAAAAAAAAAACAAAACCCAAAATCCAAAACAAATGACTGAAAATTCAGTCTTTATAGAAAGTTTGCCTCATATGTGTTTTCTTTACTGAACTGTGTTCACTGACAAATTATGTGGAGGCAGTGTTTGGGAGTTCTTTCATTGTATGTCCCTAAATGTGCTTATTTGTTTTGTTTTTTTTTCTTTTAAACTTTATTTACAGTATAAAATAGTTGATTATCCTCATAATAGCCAGTGCTGCTTTTGTGGGGTTTAATGTTTTCTTTGTTGTAATGTAAAGCCAAACAAATCAAAATTAAGATAAATTTAGCTGTCTGTTTCTTTACCKACCCTGCACCAAGAAACCAGTGGGTCCCAAACTTACTATGTAAAAGAATGCTGTTTTTAAAACACTTGTAGTCAAATCGGTGCTGTGGTTGAAAAGTTAATTTGGTCACTGTATTTGTTTCTTTTTCCTTTGCATTGTAAAGATATTTATTTTTGTCCCATTAAGAAAATGGTGGAATGTAGCTAGGAAAAGAGTAGAACACATAGAAAGTGATGTCAGGTTTATGGAATTTTTTGTTATGTTCTTGCATGTAATTGAGTCAATCCTAGGGAAAACCAGAAATGACTAATGTGAAATTTAAATTAGTTCACAGTGTCCTTTCAAAGTTTATGCATACTTCTTTAAATTTTTTTGCAGTAACTTATGAGCTCCTATAAGGACAGTTGGAACAAAATAGTTGCAAGAATGTTTGAGGTGAAGCTATCTRATATTAATTTTGGTAGCATATGATTGTTCCRCTTTCTATTGGAGAGMTAATAATTTTGTAGCATCTCAAGTGCACCTGTGCTTACTTTTTTTATTGGATACTGAAAATTTTCAGGATGCCACAGTGGAATCATCAAAATGCACTCATTTTTGGGATGTTGTTATTCTATTTAGAAGATTTATGTGAAAGAGTTGTACTTTTTTTTCCAGGCTCCTCTTTATGTACTGTTTGTGCAGAAGTAGAACAAGTAAGTTCTGTGAATGAAAAAAAAGTGTTTTTGTTAATATGATGCTAAAGTGGGATCTGATGTTCTCTAACAATAGCAAATTAATTTTGGGGTTAGAAGGTACAGTACAGATGCAGTGAGAGCAGCCAAGGGAAGCTCAGCTGTAAGAGGCCATTTATAAGAATGTACCGTAAGAGCAGAGTTGTGTGGTTAAGTTATGATGGAAATACGGGATGCTAGGCATAGTCTACAGGTGACAAATGTGATTTTGTAGTAGGTCAGCAAAATATCAAGCCAGTTTTTCAAAATTAAATTCTGGAAATAATGCTTTTCTGCTAAGTGGTAATGATCATTGTAAAATACTTTAAATGCATGAGTTGTAATCTCTCTTTCTATTTCTGTTAGCTCTGAGCACCCAAAAAAATTGAGCTTTAATCACCAAGGCTGTATTCTTTCTTGGTGATTTCAGCATTTCATTAAGGAGTGATTAGTACTCTTCCAATTATGCATTCATTTATCTTAGTGATGCATTTACAGTTAGAGATAGTGTTGGTTTATTGAATTTGGCTGATGCCTAGCAGTTTCAGCAGATTTTTTTTCTTGCCATGTAAGAACACGAAAGAAAGTAATAGAGAGAGGTTYATAGCCTTGGCATCATTTTAAATGATAAACTTATCTGATTTTTATGAGAAAGAAAAATAGGAAAAAAAAGAGGTTTGTTGTTTATTTGGTTTTGTTTTCTTTTTCCCACCACTTTGGACTCTTAGAATTTCTTTCTGAAGTCCATCTCCAAAGGCTTTGTCTGCTGAACATGCATGGTTCATGTGTGTCTCTTTCAGGTACATAGGAATAAGCTCTGTAGCGGGCTGGTCTGGAAGCTTGTACTTGGAACAGATTTTTCTCTGTGTTCATAAGCTGGCAGGTCCAGAAATGAATTTAAAAATCTCATTTACCTATGGGGATGTCAGGGAAAAAGGAAAAGAGGAGGGACAATGTAGTGTGAAATGGGATTGAAAAGTAATTTCTCAATGTTTGTATGATGTTCTTCGCTGTATGAATAAGAGAGAGAAGAAAAAGAACTTRATACTTTTAAAACCTGTCCTTGTTTGTTTGGTATCATAACTGGGGTTAAATTTCAGTGGGCATTGTTGGGCTGTGAGTTATGGTGGTTTGTGGCAGGGGGAGTTGCTGATAACCMACGTTGCTTCACTTGTGTTTGTTTCATGTTTTCTGTTTACATGTTTTAAAGTTATCTGATGGGTTTGCTTCCAGATTTAACAGTATCCAAGCTTGAGTTCCAGTTTATTAACAGATCTGCAGTAAAATAGGCTTCTCTGCCTGCCCAGTGCTGCTGCAGAGGGAAGAGATTGTTGCTGCTCTCTCGGGACTGAAAACTTCAAAGCTTTCATTTTRCTGGTAAAGCCCTTCCTAAAACTTGTGTACTTTGAGATGTTGTGATTCAATTTTCCATGGACCAACATGGTCTTGGAGAGAGGCAGATCTTCTCATTGTACTGAGCTCTTGTTTTTCTGAGTAACAGAAAACATTAGGTACGTTTAAAACATGATGCAAAAACTATTTTAGAAACTTTTTCCCTCTTATGGTRTCTCAGATCTCTCCCCARTACCAATGTGTACCTTGCTTTTAAYAGGACACTGKAGGTAAAAAGGATGTAAAAGGATGCAATTATTACTTTATTATGGGAGGAAAAAAATTAAATATCCATTTCTATGATTATTTGAGGGTTTTTTTTCTTCTGTGTATACTAGTCATTAGACTATTTCATTTTCTGTGCCTACATACCATTTTCCGTCTTCATATGCTTTATTTCAATGTTATATTTTTACAAAATGGCAAGATAATTTTTTCCTCAAAAGCAAATTAACTATGACATTTTAAACATAATTAATAAAAATAATTTATTGGAAKTACTTTAAGGAAATCTTCTAACAAAATTTAATTTAAGTCTACRGTAAATTGTCAGTAAGAATATACTTAATAAAGTTCCATTGTATTTCTCTTCCGTTATTATTATACGATTCTTCAACAGCAGTTGTCTCCATCGTTTGATGCGAAGGCCGAAGTGGTTAGATAACAAATGAAGTATATTTACTTAAGTTCATTTGAAATTAAATTCTCATTCTGAGTTTTCCTCCCGTGTTCTGTAATTCTAGTTCTTACTGTCAGGAAGTTCAATTTAGAATCCATTGTGCTCTCTGAGTCTACAAGATATGAATGGGAAACAAGACCTAACAAAATGTGAAAAGCMATAATTAAAAATATAAAAAAGGCTGGTACAAGGCAAAAGCATCTATAAATGGTTTTGAAATGGTTTTGTGAAATAGGGAAGTGTGTACTCTTTAGATATTATTTGTATACTTAATATACTTTTGATCCTGTTTTGTATTCATGCTTAGGAATTTCTTCTCTTAGTCACAGAGATTAGATTAGCAAAGGCAGATGATTTTACTGGACTTCTGGGCACTTCTTTTCTGGAACGCCATTCAAGTTAAAGAGTGATATCTCAGTGCCTGCACTTGCTGCTCTTTGAATTTTTTCTGGGATGGATTTTATCTTGAAATGTGCTCTTAAACGCAAATTTACAGGTACAGCTCCAGAGTAGCAGCATTAGTGCTTTGCGCTCCATGTTGTTTTCTTGTTTATCCAGGATTCTTGTTTGTTGCTTATTTTCAGTGAATAACTTGAGCAGTGCCAGCATTCCCGAGAGCTGGTCACATGAGCCTGGCAGAGCAGTGTGTATTCTGAGCAGACCTTGTTTTCTGTAGGCTTTCTTCCCACTTCCCTGGGGATGTTGTCAGCCTTTGTTTTAGCTTGAAAATTTTCATTTCGATTTGGTAGGGGGAAAAAAGTGGGTTTTAATCATTAAATGCAACAGGAGGGTGAGTGTGGGATGCAGAGCTGCAAGACCTTGCAGACTGGGAGATCTGCTGTGCTTTGCTTATGATGATCCTCCTTTGTCTCAGTTCTGGTCTTGTTGAAGGTTTTGAGCTTGAGTGATGTTTTGCTTAACCCACAGKTGTTACTGCTCACAAACTTAGCTTGCACAAACTGCCACTACTATGTGTAAAATGCTTGTACCTTTGTGTCAACACCTGTATTTTATTCAGTTGCTCATCCKAGAGAAAATGCTGGAAGGACTTGGTCTGAATTATACTGAAATGCCTGTGATTAGATAATCGTGTTCTGGTTTGCAAATGTTTGAGCTGTCTTATGAAATTTCTGTGTCAGGTTTTGTTGAACAGSTTCAACTTTGGAAATTCTTCAAAATACATAAGGAAAACTATTTTCCTTTATTGATGAGGGTTTTTAGAGGTGAAGGGCCTGGTTTTGTATATTGATGGTTTCTGTACATTCACCTCACAAAGATCTATGCTTTTCTAAGTATAAAACTTGAAACAATAAAATAACATGGTTGTATCAAAGATKAAAATACTTTAATTATTTCAGGGAGCAATGGGCCTAAATTTAGTCTGTGAGCTTCTAAACCTAGGGCCTTGTTTTGTGTTTATCTGTGAAGTTCCCTGAACACTTGCAGCTTTATAGAAGTGCAACTCAGTGCCCAGCTGGGTGTTCTGAATCCATGAAGCCTCATAGGAATGACCTCAGTCAGGGAGACTGCAGGATTAAGGTCCAAACCAGTATGAAGTCAGATCAGATCTGTATTTTGTTCCTTGTCTGTAATAGTTCATTCATGTGAGTATCTAATTCTAAACAATAAAAGATATAATTCAAAGCATTTYAAATATTTATTTTAAAATTAGTACTCTACCAGTGAAATTTGGAATTTCTTTATGGCACTCACTCTACTGTAGAATTTTTTTTAAAAAGTCATCTGGCTATAAATCATGATAACTTATATTTTTCACCTTGCCTCCTATTAGTACTATGGAAAACATTTACTTAGGCATTGCTACTGTCTCTTATCCCTGYATGGTTATAGATCAGTAAATTCCAGCCCCACTTAACACAGTATAAATTCTAATCTTKGCAAGTATTGTGCCTAGTTTTCTTTAGTAATTAAACTTTGCCCAACTTTCCTCCTTTTCCTCTTTTTATATTTTAGCGGRCTTTTTATTAATTAAATGGAGAATGTATTAATGTGAAACACCCTTCCAATTTCTGCAGTGCTTTGTGGTGTTGGCAATTTAGATAGCATATCCACATGATATAGTTTGTTTTGTCCTGAAGTACTGGGATGTGAGATTTACATGACTGTTGACCCCTTGGGACTGCTCTGAAATGAGGTGTGTATCTTGTGCAATCCTAGTCAGCAAAAATTTAAATAAAAATAAATAYGCTGTCAGAAGGCCTTGTGCAGGTCTGGCAGGAGCTATGAAATAGTACCATGTGCTCAATAATGGCCTCCTCTGAGAAGGGTCTCTGGTGCAATGTGATGTGACTTCGTGGAATGACAAACTATGCAAAATGCTTGCTATTGTCATGATTAGGTAGTGAATTGTTAGGCAAGGCCTGATGTCTGCCATGGACTGAAGGCCAGAGCACTAAATACAAAATAAATCTTTAATGAAATTTGGGTGGTGAATCCAATTTATCTTTTAAAACAAATGGAAGTGACAGCCTTTGTGAACACTGAAAACTGTTAAAGTGAACTGAGAATAAAATAATAGATCACTGCTTTGACTTTGGTTTTCAAATGATAAATTTGTGGTGATTKTTGCTTATAATAATTTCCCTTAGTAGTGCAGTGTTAAGTCTTAAAACTTTGGCAAGAACAATTTAGTGGAACCATTAACCCTTCAGCTACTCTTCCGCTGAAATTTGTAAGTTAGCAAAGCACCTAATATTTAGCATGGCAGCAAGTCAGGGTAGCTGACTGCTGCCTGGAATGCGTCCAGAAAATTTTGTTTTCCAAAATATTGCTGTTTACTTTGGCTCTAATTGTATGTGCACAGTGCAGAGGATGAAAGTATTCTGTTTCTCAGAACTGGCATCCTTAATGTGTTTGGGACTGATTTGTTTGAGATTTCTTTCTGCGTGCTGCACTGCTATAGCTGTGTAGTAATGTGAGTGCTTGAAATAAAGCTTGACATAAACTGAGACTGTTTGCAGGGTGTCTTTCTTGCGAACAACTCTACTTTTTTGACACGAATCTATTTTTTATCCTTKATCCAACTACTGTTTTTGTAAAGATTATAATTCTTGTTGGTGTTTGGAGATGGGGAAGGTTTGGAAGTTAGAGTGTTAGTGTTACAGAAGTCTCAACAGAATTGTGTATCATGACATTGAATTAATTTCCCAGTTTGTATGTTGTAGAGTTGTATGTTGAAATATATGACAAAAGAAATAACATAATTCTTTTCTCTGTATTTTCATTTGGTAATGTTCTTCAGTAGGAACACCAGCACAACAGTTTTCTGCCTTACTGCCACAGAAATCAAGAAACTTGGATCAACATTGGTGTGTACCATGCTCCAATGTACAGAAGACTAAGGCAAAATGTAATATAGTCCTGGTAACTTGAGATAATTGTCTTCCATCTTCCCACTAGGTGTTAGTAACTCTTCTACTCATTCTACATTGACTTGCTTAAGAGAAGCAAAGCTGTAGTTGAGTGTATGAGATATATGTAAGAGATATTAACTGAAATAAGCATGTTTATTGCTGTTAGTTGTAGGAGGTTCCTTCTTTGTTCCTTGTTACCCCCTCCATTTGATGCTCAGTTGCAGTGAGATTTGCCCTTGCTTGACTGCAAATTTTCAAACTCTCTCCATGGCGTTCTGTCCATGCAGGCGATGACTTGGCTTTGCAGCCTTACGCCACTCTGCAGCTGGGCACCACGTTCCTGTCCTGACTCCTGGTCAAAGCCAGGCCTTTCTTTGAGAGGAACTTCTTGACCCTTTGTACTTTGTGCAGCATCCGCCTCGCAGGCGGACTCTGGAGCCATTGTCTGGAATGCGTGTCTAATGCGTTCCACTCGGACCTCAGTTCCATTCCATAATGTTAGCTTTAATTGGCTGTTTTTAAACTTTCATGTACAATTTGGTTGTACACAGTAAATTACCACCCTCTTCGCCTTTACCTAAGAGCAAGAAAGTAGGATCCAGACTCTGCTTTCCTGTGCTGCCTTCTGGTATTGCCCTTGAGCTCTTTTAGGGACAGCGATGGTGGGTAGTGTTTCTGTCAGAGGACAGACTCTTTTTCTAGTGGGTTTTCTTTTACACCTAATCTTCCAAAGACTGCACCTTTTAAACATTGTATTGTATTTTTGAACTGAATTCTGCAGTTGAAAGTTTAAAAGTAATTAATACTTCTTGCCCAAAGAACTATGTCCACTTAATAATTGTTGCCTCTTAGTATGGCTAGATAACCAGTGTGTCCTCYAAGTGATTTTTCTTTTCTTTTAAATATTCCTGTATTTTCATTTTCWTTACTTTGAGTGCATGAGGACTTCAGGGCAATATCAGTGATATAACCAAAGCTGGTCTTTACTATGTAAGAATGCCTTTGTAGGTGCTTCTGAAGTGTTGGAATGTTTTGTGTGGGCAGAATGAGAGTCTGTGTATTATACAGGTTTCATCTAGACTTAAATGCTTGATCAGAGCATCAGCAGAAGCTATTTTTGAGAAAGAGGGGTAGTTGAGTTACATGAGGGAAAAAATTGACAGTGYTGCATACAAAACAAATTTTGCAGTTCAAGCTCCAAACAGTGATGAGTCTCTTGTTCGTACTTGGTATGAATGAGGTAAAACAAAGCCTGCCTTTATCCTCCACATCAGGCTCATGAGCTCATGTTTCGGCTTTTCCTTTCCCCTCCCTTTCTGATATGGACTCTYTTCTTTTTCTTTGCTAAACAGACAGTAACTCTCCACAATATTTTTAATCTCAACAAGATGTCCAGTGGCTGATGATGCAAAAGTGTTGCATCAACAAAGAGGGGATGATAGCTGGAGCATTCCAGGTCTGACATTTTTGGCTGAGGAGTSGTGTATTGTGGCCACTGATTCCTCCTGGCACAGCATGCTTGCTTTGGGCAGGAGACTACTTTTCATTGATTCCTGTTGTGTGCCTCCCTGCTCCTTATTTTAGGCTTCCTCAAGAAGTTATGATTGGGAGTTTCATGGGTTTAGATGAAAGAGCCGGTTGTCTTGTTGAATTATCTCCTTTCTGTCTATATTTAAAGCTAAGTTGGCAGGTAAAAAAAAAAGATACACGAAAACAAAAGCTCTCTTATGGTAACATCTGAGGCTAGATTAGAATRAAATTGAAAGAATGATTTTATATTTTTATTTGTGTTTGTTGAGGCTGCTTATTTACCTGTACTCCTCTGGGACCCAGCAGTGGAACTGTCCTCATTGCATTGACCTTAAGATGGGTTCCTGGGCACTGGTGGGATCTAATCCGCAAAAAWTTTTCCACTGAAATAGATTGTGATAAGTATTAGATTATTTGGATTAAAAAAATTAATATTATTGAATTTTAAAATAATACACATTAGTCAATATCCATGATTACTAGCCTTGTAGTGTGTAAGTGCTTGTGCTCCTAAATTTTTGAGAGAAAAATTACTTTAATGCCTAAATGAAACATTTTCAATTTTTTTTTTTACTACTCTAATGCAATATTTTAAGCTAATGGCATTTTTACTGACTGAAGTGAGCCCAACTCATGAAACTTTTCATTCACTAAAAGTGTAGCTGATGCTTTTAAAGTAAGGTCATAAGAACTTCCTCATRACAGCTAAACTTCTTGATACCGTATAAAAAAATCTGCTTAGATCATAATTCAGTCCTGCAGCACAGGTTTTATTGTGTGAAAAAACAATCAGAAATTGATTTATAAGCTCGTTGTTCTCTAGACGTGCCTGTTTGTTATGTCGGACTGTTCTTGTTCGTAGTCTGTGTTCCTTCACAGCATAAAACTTTCAGCCTTCCCTGGAGCTGTGTCTTACACTGTTTCCATCAGGTAATACTTCCAGTCATGAAGCTTTCCCCATTTTAATAAAGGTAAGGTGGGATAATTTGTTGATTTCTACCTGAAAGCATCATTAACCTTTGCAAGARGGGAAATTAGGGCATGGGTTTGGTGTCTTTTTTTTTTCCCCCCCCTCAAATCTTATTTTTGATGCAAAGGCRGTTCTGTCGCCAGCCAGTCCAGCATGCGGAGACTCTCCCCCCCGCCATAAAACAATGAGCACATTCAGGCACAACTCGTGTTTTCAGTTATTAAAAAACGGAGCCGTCTGTCTCTGCCTGTGACTTTAATCTTTAAGCCTTTATTCCCTGTACCCCACCCCCTCTTTCTTTCTCCAACCTTTTGTTTGTGAAGTGCAGAGCTACAGGATATGTGGGCCTGGAGTTTCTGAATGTATTGTACATTCCCTTGGCAATTACAGATGTTTATAACCCTGACTGATGTTATTTCAGTATTGTGGAGGGTGAAGAGAAAATTAAAGAATGCATGTTTCGTTGCCCCTAGCAGTCTTCAAATTTTTTTTTTTTTTTTTTTTTTTTGAGGATGGGGAGAAAAAAGAGAAGAAAATGGAAAATGTAAACTGTAATTTTTTTTTTAATCTTGTTTCAGATATGCTTCATCTGAGAATGCTAGAGCTGTGCAGGAATCCTCCCATACTCTACYATAACTCTTCTGTTAGGACAGCGTGTTGCATGCAGTGTTGTAAAAAGCATAAAGGACTGGATTTTAATASAAAACAAGCTCCTTAGTGCAGGGTGCATGACCTTTGCTTACTTTATTTCAAAGACAGAGGCAAGGTAGCTTAGGACTTGTAACGATTTAAGAGCAGAATAACATTAATTTATTTTCAGCTTTGTATTGGAACACTGGTTTTTGGGTTTGTTTTTTTTTTTGTAGAGGAATGATTTAGAATCTGATGACTTGGAGTTTTACTTTTGGACTTGGTGGCAGAATTGTTTAAGAAAATTTATTTTTGTTAGTSTTGTAGGAATATGCTCTTGATCTGAACAAGGTTTTAAATCAGTTTCTTACTGGTGTTGGTTGAGCTATCTRAAACTGCAGGTGTGCTATAAGATTAATGTCCTTGAATTGACAGAGGGGTGGAGAGAAGAGAATCCAGTAGCAAATCTCTGYGATCATGGTGATAGTTTGTGTGTTTCTTGGTGATTCCAGTGCATTTCATGATTTTCAGAGTAGTTGGCCTAAAGCATTGAATTTAGGTAGAGAAAAGTTTAATGGAGTCAAGAATTTCAAGGTGGTTCAGCAATATCTGTCAAGTACAACTTTCCTATCTATACTTGTTTTCAACTGCATGCAAACTGCTGTTTATAGGTTTTGGAAGTTTGGAGTTGCATATCTAAATGTATTTTCAGGTCTGTCTRCCTATGTGATGGTCCTTATCTCCAATGACTGCTGGATGGAACTTTTCCTTAGACTGATCTTTCAAAGATATGGTAGAAGAGTGAACAAGAATTTACAGTAARATATCTTTTAGCTAAGCAGGACTTGACAAACTTTACATAAAAGATAGCAAAAAAGGCTCCTTGTCGTCTAGTATTAAACTGATTAAAATATTCTTAAAGAAATTCTAACAGATGTTCCAAGATGTTTTAATTCAGTAATTCTCCRAGGCACCCAGAGGCAGGCAGTAGGYGCATTGTAGTAACAGCTCTCCAGTCTTCTGGGAAGGAAAAAAMCAACAAATGGGTCATTAAGTGTAGCACATTCTTTTTTCAAGTACTGAAGTKGTGTATTGCCTGTGTAAGGATTTCTGAGATGTGCTGGTTCTCTTCATGTTACAACATGGGGGCATGGATGTGATCGAATCCTAGATATGCTAATGAAAAGATACCATCTTGTGCAAATGTTAAAAGAACTTGAAAAGTTGAAGAGCTGAGTGTGAAATAGCTTTGCTAGAGAATAGAGTTTGTAGAAACTTCGTAGTTATTGTTCACAAGTCTGTTTTTGCCCCGTCTCCAAGTCCAGTACTGGGTCTGTGTGTAATCAGTAGATTCAAATATGGGCAGAAATATGAACGCACTGGTTAGGAAACATTTCAGTTGGTCTGTTCTTGGAAGTCAGTGTTGAATTGTCTGAAAAGCTAATACAGGAGTTCACTTAACTGAAACAGCTTGCTGCTTGGAAGGAAAACGTGTGCACTAGTGGCTGTTTATGTTCTCTCCCTGAAACAATCTTGGAAAATATATCAAGTTATTCCAGTAATTTTTGTCCTACTTTTCTCTTTCCAGTATAAACTTAGTTTTGTATGGCTTATCGTTCATAATGAAAGCCATACTGGTACAGCCTGCTGTTGGCTCTGGCTTGAGGATCCTGAAGTATCCAGGAGGTAGCAGGAATTTCCATGGTTGTAGGTACAACAGAGGCTTTCTCTCAATTATTTGTCTCCACTRATGGAGACACTCCCGCTAATGGGGAAACCTCAGGTGCAACATTCTTGAATCTTGGAATRATCTGTTTCTGTTTGGTGTGAACTGAGCCATTAGAGATGGAGCAGAAGACTCCAGATGTGTGGAAGTCGGTCAGAATTGGGGATGGGCTCATGTCCTCATTCCTGCAGGTACAGTGCCTTTGCAGTTCTTCCAGAAGTTTGATTCTGTTTATACTGCTAAGCCACTATTTTCTCTTTCAGGTCTTGGTGTACATCTGTAATCTTTGAAAGATGCAAAGGACAGAACAGCTTTACTTGTAGTTGCATTTTTTGCAACATATTTAACATTATCACATGCAAATATAATTACTTTTTTTTTTTTTTAAACTTGGCAGGTCTTGTAGAGAGCAAATGTAAAGCCGATAAGGGTCAAGAGTATAAAAAGGGTATTTTTCTTCTTCTTGGTCCTCTGACCTGTTTGCTTTTCAGTGTTTACAGTAAAGACTTTATGGACCATCAGGGACCATTTATGGTCACTATGTAAGGCCCAAGTGTAAAGTTACCTTATAACTGTTCCAAGCACTGCAAAAACACACGTGGCCTTGATAGCAAAACAAAATACCACTGAATAACAAGTCTGAAACTTGACCTAATCACTGATTAGGCTCTAGGAAAGCTTTCTAGAACCCTGATCAYACAACATCATCTGARGAGGTCAAAGCAGGGTTTTACAAATATCCATTTTCCTTTYTTTTTTTTTTTTTTTTTAACTTTACACCTTTTTTTCCTGAAGCATGAACATAAGGTGTTGATTGACTGCACAACTTACTGTCACATTGTTTCATAAACCTTGTTTTATGAGCTAGACAGCTCCAGGCAGAAGGAGCAAGGTACTTCATTACAAATCTCTAAGTTTGGGGTTGATATGAATTGGTGGAATTACAGGTGCCATTTTTATATGACTTTTGGGATCCTAGAAACTTGACATGATTGTTACTTGTTGACATATATTATAGCCTGGATTCCAAAATATGAAACGGAACTTGTTTCTGATAGGTGTAATATGGGCAAGTAGTGCAAAAAACAGACAAACAAAATCCCGCAAAAACCCTAGAAAAAAACAGGTTTACTACTTGGATAGTAATAACCCAATTGGTTTCTTCTGTGCCTTCTTTTGCTTTCAAGTATATGATATAATGGTTTTTCTTATTATATGCCACAGATTGTACTCCATGGCCGATGAGCTGTATAATGACATTCTGTCTATAATGCTAAGTAACTTCACTGTAGTTTTGTGCAGTATCCTAAATATTTAACTTCTCAGCTTTTACTGGTGTCTGTATTTGCATATACATATATATGAATGACACTTTAAAAAGTTAATGTTTGCTAACTAATTCACRATTTATGCACTTCCGACTTCAAGCCAAGAAAGTAATTAATGCAGCTGAAATACCACGGTGTTGTGTAATTCAGCAAATGCTACCTTTTTTGTTGCAGTCATCTGTGTCTGCTTGGAATGATTGTTGCTCTTCCACGATATGCAGACTTTTTAAAACCCTACCATAGTTAATGTTTCCAGCATTAAAATAAGTAGAGGTCTGTTTTGGACCCTTTCCAGTTTGTGCCCTGTCAATATAGMAATTCAGATCTAATAATGGGTAATATTACAGAGAAGGACTTTGGTACATATGGAAGAAGGATGACGTCTTCTCTCATATGGTGCTTTACCTCCATTTTTACACGTGCTATGTATTACATGGCATTTCTTGTTACAAGGCAAGGATTGTTTGCTTTGCTCTCCCCTCATTGTCTATAGGATTTTCATTTGGGGWGATTTTCTGGTTTTCAACAGAAATATTTTAAAGAACAGGAATTCAAATGCCGACTCCTAATATCACTCATCTGGTTTGCTGCGTTTTTTTTGGAAATAGTCTAAATGAATGTTTTGGGGGACAAACAAGAAAGTCAGTGATGGAATAACGTGCCCCTTTCTTTAAGTTTCATCTTAATACCTCTTGCATGGGACAAAATCATAAATGTTTTATTAAAAAATGAAGCTTAATCTAGCTGGATGTCGCTTAAAAAATCTTAGTGCTGTAAGTATCAAAGCTGTATTTTTATTTGTCTAAAGACAAATGGTATTTTAGCAGCACTGAATTTAGATAGTTGTGGTACTTAAAATTATGTAATTGGTTATGCTCTTTTATTAGAGGTATTTTATTTCCCCTCTTTTGCTCAACTTCATTTACTTTTGTCATTGCATGCTCTTAAAATGGTTTTTTCTTTGTAAGCAAAGTTGTATGTGAAGGACCTGGCTGCATTTGTCTTGTTGCCTTTTTTAAAACTACTTTAAGATTTTGTTTCCAGAAAGAGACCCAATCAAAATCCACTATTTTATTTCAATATTACATTGTATATAGGTAAAATCTAATACTTTACCTTTTTTGTCTGCTTCTAAACTTAAAACAATTCTGTATTGAGCAACATATAATGACTGTATCTTTGCAGAATTTTCTGAAGTATTAGCAGTAGTTTTGTGTATATATGCATGGACTTAAATTTCTTTCAATTCTTCCTAACAATGCATAGACTGTTTATTCAGCTTTAAGTTTCTCGTCGTTCTTTAGGCTGCTGTTCAATGAACCCCTGGCCTGCAGCAGCATCCTGTCCCTAGAAACAGGAGATTTGCTTTGCTCTTTTCCTTTTTGCTTTTGCAGCTCTTGGCTGTTTGGTGCTGCTGCCTTGTCCCTGGCTCCCCCTGGAGCGCTGCAGAGGCTGGGTCACCTCACCAGTGTCAGGCAGAGCTCTCTGGTGTGGRTGGGTTGAACTGGCTGGTCTGAGCTTCACCTTCACCTTTCATCAGAYCCTCCATGAGCTGAGGGAGACCTAAATAAACAGAGTGTTGGGGAAGCATAGCTGGGAGCAGGAACTTCCCAGCTCCATGACCCGATGCCAGAGCCTCTTCAGTGCTCTGTTTCACTGACAGCAGCTTCTAGATCGCTGCCTATGTATAGGTAAATSAGCACAAAAACAGAGTGTGACTGCCCAGGCTTGAAACCACATGGCAAGGAAAAAAAAAGCCTTTTTCCCTTGCATGTTTTGTCTTTACAGTGGAAGTGAACRAAATTAGTTGCAGCCTTTCCTTGGCTGTAGAAGGATATATCCTTACCTGCTGCCATTACTTATGCTGTTATTGCATATGCTTAGGCTGGGAGAAGGTGAGGTGTGCTTAGCTTCCATTTGTGTTGGGGAGAGGGGAGGAMAARTGTAGGAAATTAWTCTGTTACCTAAATTAAAAAGCTTCATAGCAATCTCTCTTTAGTAGTGAATTTCTATTTGAAMGTCTTTGGAGGAAGATTTCTGTGTAATTGTATATATTTTTTTACAAAACTGTATGTAACTTTAATGTGTAATTAACCAGTGAATTTTGTCATATTGCAATGAGGGCATCCTGTATTTGACTTGTTTGAGAATAGTCTCTCTTCTATAAGTGGTGGAAACTACCAAAGTATTCAGACATTTCTAAGACTTGTCATGCTTTTGGTCTTCCTCAGAAGAAGCTTTCTCTGAAGAGGTTAATAAAGACCACATGGGACTCCTGACATTCTRTAAAWCCTTGCRAAGGATCTCTTGATAACCTTCTTTMTTCCTGTATTGTACTGCRTTTTTGAGAGTGTTTTCACTTTAAGGTTTGTTTGTGACTTTTCTTCCTGATAACTCATCCATAATGTAAGATTAATCCTGTGTACAATATTGCAATAGCTAGACCAGYATTTAATAATAAATTATTGGAAGTTATTTCTCAGTCTTTCTTAGCCTTGACCTTCATAGAGGCTTTATCAGCTTTGTTCATGCTACTTCAGCATGGCTGATCAAGCTTATTGACATACTCTAATCATTACAGGCATTTCCTGCCTTTGAAGAACACAGCCTTGTTTCTGACATRTAGTTAGAAGTTATTCAAACAAAATAGATCCTTGGATGACTTGACAAAGGAGAGGGTAGAGGCCTTCGTGCCTTTATCCTCTTCAGAACAATATGGCACACTGTTTCTTCTGGCAGGTGAAGTATGAAGTATATTCAGGGGGATTCTTGTGTCACCTCTCTTGCAAAAGAATTCTTTTATTTTTTATTAGCAGTTATCACCTCCTACCTGCAGTTCAGTTGAACTCACATTTACAAATAAGTAACTGTAATAGATGGGTTATTTGACATATAAGAAATGCAATTCTTACAATTATGYCCTTATGGCCACATTGCTTTCCCTTTCTAGCTCTGGGTTACAGACCAACCATAGTGGCTGGTTTTCATCTTAAGAGAATTAATGCTTCTAATTTTAAACTGTGGTGTGCACTCAGAAGTGTTGTGGTTTGCCACTCTGATGCTTGCTATCAGAGATATACCAAGTAATCCAGAGTTTGAAGCTGCACAGCCCCCTGTTTGGGCTCTGAGCTGCTGATGGCTGCTTCAGAAATGGTTGTGGGATGCTTGAACTCTGTGAGTTCCTTTTCTTTTCCAAGCATTTCCTAACCGGAGTTRTATTGGTTTTGATCCATGATTTGCATTGCTTTGCAGAGGGTCTCTTCMTGTGTAATTCATGTTCCCCYASTTGTGTGCATACCTCTCTCCCCYTCATACCTCCTATTTCTGTTTGAAWTTTGSGAGATTCCATATCCTGTAAAACATCTTCCTTATTCATCACAGTGCGTCTCCTAGCAAAATCCTGTGTGACTTGTAGCATCTCCCAGGGTGTAACTGTATATGAAAGCAGGGAATAATTTAGTTGTTTCTGAATAAAGTTTCTTAACAAAAAAAAAAAAAAGGGAGAGAGGGAGCTGGGATAGGGGAAGTTGGATACTCACTGCATGATATAGACAATATTTCCTGAGACAGGAGATACTAACGTCAAAGAATTTAAAATAAAACATTGATTTCATTTTTTTTCCTCTTTTTTTTTTAAA
The DNA here is from genome assembly GCF_030028575.1 of Malurus melanocephalus. Lineage (NCBI taxonomy): Eukaryota > Metazoa > Chordata > Aves > Passeriformes > Maluridae > Malurus > Malurus melanocephalus. Next base: position 645,822 of record NW_026623256.1, on the reverse strand, counting down.
GTGGAATAGTGGAGGTAAAAATGGTAGAATAGTTGGTCTTTTTATCCCATGTGCAGATGAAATTGATTAAACCTTAAAAACTCGCCTCAGTCCACCCGGTTTATTAATTGAAGAATTTCCTCTTCCCCAGAATGGGAAGTGCACATTAAAACAGAGCTTTGCCCCTGAGTAGCAATGATACTTGAGAACGGTACATTTTCTACAATCCTATTTTCTCTTCTACACTAGAGGAAATCCTAACATGGTAAAAAGCATATTTTTTTTTTTAAAAAGTATGTTTAAGGAAGTCCTCTTTCATTTCCTTGTAGAGCATGAAATCAAATTATAGCCCATGGCCCACAATTATTTTATTTTTACATTTCAAATTCCATTTTCTGCTTCCTTTTGCTGCCTGTGAACAAGAGTTGTACTGTTTGTGCWAAGTCAGTTAAAAAGATTACCACGAACAGGACAGGACACAGTAGCTTAAAGAAGCCACCAGTCAGAGTCTGTGCCTCTGTTCTTGTTTGTGTGGCTTGCAAAACCTCTGCTTTGTTCACAGAGGGACCTGGTCCGCCCTTCTTCCCTCCACTTATCCAGGTTTTACCTTTCGGAGCCTAATAAACTTTATATTGATGTATTATGGGGAATCTAATGCAATACTTGCCAAAATGGTACGACTTAAAAATGCTCTCAAATTCTTGATGTACTTTTGGTAGAGACAAAGTAGTTGAGATTCTTCCTGTTTACTGAAAATGCCTTTTGGGTCGCCTTTTCAGTAAGGATTGAATTGGTAGCTAATTTAGTGCTTGGAAGCTATAATTGGATGGTTCTGAAAGTGGGTTCAGTGGATGTATAATAAAATAGTAATACATTTTCRGAACTGATAAAGTAATACATGAGGCTGAAGTGTTGGGGGTTTGTTTGTCTTCCTAGATCTAATAATGTCCTCTTTTTCTAAATTAGAGTTAATCTTACATTTTGCTGTAGGGTCAAATCTCAGTCTGGRAGTCTGGGTATATCATTTACCAGCATGCAAGAGGCTGCACAAATGGAAGGTGTTTTGAGTTCATGTATATGCAGAACTGCAATAGCCTCTGTGATTGAGGTTGAAGGAGGTTTGTTATTTAGGATGTAATGTTCTGTTCCAGAATAAAACATGGCAATTTTAGTGCTCTACTGTTTTTGAAAATGCCTCTGGCTTAGCCACTCCTGTGGTGTTCCCCTGCAGATGCTGGTCTAAGAGCTGGTTGCTACTRATTGTGTGTGATGCTAAACATGTTTACGAGCAGTGAATTTGATAGAGGTGATGAAGATCTACAGCCTTGGGACTCTGGGTAGGCTTTTTCCTATTTCAGCAAAGGTTTGAATATATGTTCTTCTAAATAATGCAAGTATAGAGAATGCAATAAATTTCCTCTTAAAGATTAAAAGTTCATCAACACATACTTTAAAAATGCATACTATTCTTTTTCAGTGTACTTAGGCAGCACCTGGTGAGTTTTTTCAGGATCCAGGAGTGAAAGCCAGCTTGGAATGACGTGATGCAAGTGGTATCATTTTGCTTTTCCGTGAAGAAATTGAGCTGATGGCCACTTTAGGGAAGCTTGAGTTGCTGCCTTCTGCTCTTTGGAAACTGGTCATAATCTCTGATATCTGTGATTCAACTAATATCCTGTGTAGAGTCATAAATTACTTCCTTGATGACTTTATAATCAGATATTCCTCAAAATTCAGGAKCAAGCGTGGGTTGTGTGTTCAAAGCAGTAGCTGGACTTTATCTTGTCTGAGAAGGTGTTTTTGTTACTTTGAGTTTTTTGTTCCGTGTCACTTTTGTGGTACAAATGAGTGCTTCTACCTCCAGGTTTAGCTGGCACTCGCAGTCTTTGTGATGTTGTGCTGCTGGTGTTGTGTTTTTCCTGTATCTGGCTGTCATCCAGAATATCTCAGTTCATGTTTTATCTTTCTTGTTTGTTTTTCTTCACTTAGGCTATGTGCTTTATTTTTGCTGTGGTTTAGCTGCTTATCTTTGAAATATAATTCCCATCTTTCTCCACCCCCTTGTGTTTTCTGATGACAACTAGTTTATTTCATTTGCTTTTTATAGGGCTTCATCTGAGCTGTGTGTCATCACACAAAGGGTATTCCGATAATTGATCTTTCATGTTCGAGCAAAGTGAGAAATCACACGTCAGTATTTATCTTTCTAAATGTTCTTGAATSTGTCTTTCCTGGATAAAGTGGAAAATAAAAGGTTACACCCCTGTTTTCTCTGCAGAAGAAATAATTTGAGTATCTTAGTTTAACTTTTTCATTGATTCTATGTGACCTGCTTCAGTGCAGATAAAATAWTTTTGATTGCTGTGCTTCCTTGTATGCAGACTTGTCCTTTGCATGTGTCTCTACTTTGTTAGTRATTTCAAACCATTATCTTGCTGTGAAGGCTTGAGGAATACTCAAAGMATCCATGATCTCTTCCATATCCCTGTTCTTAGCTGTGTAGCCCCATATTCAGTCTCCTTTTTTGAGATCTTCATTTTTCTGTTCTTCCAGTTCTTCTGTTCCATTTTTTACAAGACCCCATGGCGGGCATTCTGTTGTCAGATAGTGTGGGTATGAGTAATATTTTCGCCTTGTTTTGTACTTGTTACTGTTTTTGGAGTCTCTAAATGGTATATCTGTAATATTTTTATGCCCCAATTGAAAAATCGTTCCAAGTGAGATCGTATTCATGAGAATATTCATATAATCCATCCTCACTTCACTGTTCCTAGTTAAATCTTACTCTGCTGTAGAAAATTATTCAGAAACATTGTTCCTTTTGTTTCCTGAACTCAGATATGATAGTGAGCTGATTCTTTACTAGAGATTATTTAAGTAGTGGATATGAAATTTAATGTTAATGTCTGCTGCTACTGTTTATATGATGAGAGAATGTACTGAAGGAGGTGTTCTGTGGTAGGTGGGARAGGGTTACAGTTTTGTCATCTTGGCACAAATAACCTGCCAGCTTTCCTGATTTGAGATGTGACAGTGGTGAATCCCTGCACACTTCTCTAGTTGATTTTGTTTTAGTATTTAAGGAGCTATTATACATGGATGATGGGCAATGAAGGAAATGTGTTCTAGAATAAAAACGTAGAGCTGTGTAGGAGAAGATGGGGATTGGGAAGAAGGTGAATTGTTGAAGATGGTTTATTAAACAGCTCAAAGAGTAAAGTTGAGGAACTAAATCAGCATTTTTTTTTCTTCTTGTTACCCAAGGATCCTGCAAACCTTAGCACTCCTGCCTTGATATGCATGAGTAGCCACATACAAAACATTACAAAACATCCTCATGCCTCAGGGAGAATGCAATTTAAGTATTTCTGTCAATGCTGTTGTGATCTTTGCCTTGGCTCCTTGACTYCTTTGAAGGGCAGCAGCTTCCCACTCTGCTCGTGTGCCAGCTCTGCCTGCCATGCCTTCTGTCCCATCTTGTGCCATTTCTTTGGAGCTGTGGCCAGTCAGCACGCTGGGGCTCTRGAGGAGGCACAATAATTGTGCCAGCAATGTTTGTGAACTTGTCTGTGCTGCTGCTTCCCTGACTTGAAGTATTTTTTTGTCTGTAATGTCATGGCGTGTCTTCTGGAGTTTTTGGAGTATTTCCATGGACTGTACAGTTATTTTTCTTTGTTCATCTTCTCTTTGCTATGCAGTGCCCTGAGGTAGGTATTCTTGACCTKCTAGCAACTGGCCTGATGAGTTTTATGGCTCCTTTAAAATATTGTTAATAGATTCATAAATACAGCAATTGCCAGCATTTGCTTTATTACAAAAGTATTTAAAGCAGTTGATTTAGAGTTTGAAGATACAGTGGCCCCTTTTACTAAAACTGCATATTACAGTTCAGTGCAGATTTTGTGTTCTTTTGGAGCAAAGAGATTACACTGTGTATAATTCATCTTATCAGCTTTTCAAGGCCAAATTTGGGTCTGGTTGCTTTGGTTTAATTCTGGAGCTTGAGGATCTCATAGTAGTCATAATAGTGTTTGGTAGCACTCAAGCTGCAGCACTGTTGTGTTACCAGAATGTCCTTTTTATAGTATYAGTAAAGAATTGGACTTGGTGGTTTGGTTTTAATTATTTATTCCCATTCATTTAGAGAATGTCAGTTGTGTGGAATAGTGTGATACAAAATATGTATGTTAACATTCCTGCTGTATGTGTTCACCAAAGTGGATCCTTTCTGGTTGTTAAGTGCTTTGTCCCACTCAAATTATTTTTATGCCGTTTGTTTCCCTTGGTTTCTGACCTTTAGGGTCTGCACTTGGGTGCTCTATAAAGTCTGAGCCTTTTGTACAACTTTGATGATGTTTGTGTTGCAATTTAAGTGAGTTCTAAATCAATACAATTCCTGAAACAATAAAAATGCAGACAACTTTTGAAGATAAAAAGCTCATCGTCAGTTTGTCAGGGAGATATTTGAAATGATTGGTGAAAATTCTGCAGAAGCATTGGAAATACCATAATTATCCAACTAGTGCTCTGAAGGGCTTAACATTCAAGATGAAAGCTCTGGTAGGTTGAAATAGTCATTTGTAGCCATAATTTTTTTTGTCTTGTTGTGGTTCCCACCCGCTCATTCACCCATGCACTTCAACCTCAGAATGATTTCCTATCCTGAGTTCATGGGAATTGGGAACAAGGGTAGCTGTTGTCATAGCCATTGTAAAAGCCTTAAAAAAAAGTCCGGAGAGGGCGAACAAGGAACAGTTGTGTTTGATTTCTTGTWCTTCTGATCTTAAGGCAAATATTAAAAGTACTTAAGTTCAGAATGCTGGAATTTKACATGACTTCTAGCTTTTATGATCTTTCAAAATGTACTTTTTTGGCATATGACTTTCTGGTAGTTCAGCTTTAAATTTTGTTTTCTTTYGTGTTTAAATTTTCTCAACATATAAATCTGTTGTACTTTTGTATTTTGGTATTCAGAGTATTTCAGTTACCTCAAATGAAACAAGGAAATTCTGAATGTAATTAGTGGAAGGCCTGAAGTTCATCAAAAGCTTCCTTGCAAACCAATTTAAATCCATGAAATTCAGGTTGCTTCAATCAAAAGATTGAGGGTTCATGGCAACAATACTTGGAAAAATAAAGATAATCTGTAAGTGTGATAGGTAACTTCAGCCTGAATTTTAGGAGCTTTTCCATGAAGAGATCTGGAAATCAGATCTCTGTTCCTGTGTTTGAAATTACATGTTCAGGTTATGTGGATCTGAATTGGGAGTGAATGATGATGTACTGCAGGTTTTGTCTCTTCCTCATGTTGAGGGACTGTAGCAATTCCTTTAGRCTTGGRATAAACCTGTGTGTGGTGGTGATCRCTGCTGTCACTTTYATCAAATWTTGGRCTTGGAAAGAATAAGGGTGGGAAGCAGGTAGGGACTGAGGCTYGTGGATGTCATTATGGGTATATGGTTGGCTCCTGTTGTGGTTGCTCTGAGTGTTCAACTCTGCAGTGTTCCTGTGTTTTTCTTTGGCTGTATCAGATTCTTGCTTGGTTCTTAGATTATAGTTTTTAATTGAGGCAAATGTCATGCTGTGTTGCTGCAAGCTTAATCTTCTTGGTATTTTTTTAAATGCAGTTGATAACAGCCTTAGACTTGAACTATCACATTCTTCCGTGGTAGTTATGACCTGATGGTAGCCAATAATAGTTTAAATTCCTGAGGTCTTAATTTCAGAAGAGCTGTGGCATTCAGTGCTTACTTTGTGTCTTGTTTGTCTTTCTGGGCATTTGTACATATGCTGACATCTTTTAATGGAAACTGTTTGTGAAAATGATCCTTAATCTTTTTATGCTGTGGCAATACTGACKGTGAGTTCTCTTCCAGGTGCCCAGATTATCGATTTAATGATGCTTGTAATAGATGTGACAAAAGGGATGCAGACGCAGTCAGCAGAGTGCTTGGTAATTGGGCAAATTGCCTGCCAGAAGATGGTGGTAGTTCTGAACAAAATAGATCTCCTTCCAGAGGGGAAGAGACAAAGTGCCATTGAGAAGATGACTAAGAAAATGCAGAAGACCTTGGAAAATACCAAGTAAGTGAACAATAATATTAACAGGTAACTTGTGACAAAGTGTTTAACAGAAATACCAACATTTCCCTTCTGGTGTGCTTCTAAATAAACTGGCACAGCTAGCAAAAATGATGAGAGTTTGAACTCAGGTGCAGTTCCAAATTCACATTTGTAAGTATTATGTGTAGAGAAATATTTTSCTATAAGCTTTTCAGATTGAAGAGCTGCTTGGAGTTCAGATAGCATAATACAGAGCCAGAATATCCAGGTGAAGAATGATTTGGTGTGTATTTGGTTGGTTTTGTTTGTTGTGGGGCTGGGTGTTTCCTGGATGTTTTTGTTGGTGGTGGGGTTTTTTTTTGTTTTCTTCTTGTTTGTTTATGGTGGGTGTTTTTTCTCTTTCTTTTTTTTTCTTTTTTTTGTTTTGTTTGTTTGTTTGTTTTTTTAGCTTATAGGCTTTCAACTTTTGTTAAAGTCTTTGTCAAGTCTGTTTCACTCCAGAGAAAAAGAAAGTGTTGGGAATTTTCCCTGATTGAGGATGACAAATGTGATTGCCTCAACTAGGGAAAGCAGAGAGATGGAAGTTTATATAATGTCATGTGGCTCAGGCTGGCACAGTATATGTCAGCCCTGTTTAGAGACGTTAGTTGACGTATGTAAAGAGTGAAGTRCAGGGAAATTCATGATTGGAAATGTGGCTGTTTTGAAGTGGGAAGTTACAATATACACACAATATTTATTTAGTGATTACAGAAACTGCAGCACAGCATTGATTTGCTTAGGGATATAAGGGGATGTAACTGTTGTGTCACATTCTCAGTTGAAGAATCTAAGGAACAGGATTTAGAATGCAGATAAGAGAGAACCAAAAATCAGTTTCTGCATGTGCAGCCTATGCTTGATGGCACTTTTAAAGCAATGCAGACCTGGGTGTGATTGCAGAATGCTTGTCCTGTTGTGTCTTGGGCATGTGGAGCTTCCCAACAGCCTCTTTCCCGCTTGACTTTGAATCTCCAAATGCATGGTTTTTAAATTATTATCTATTTGTAAACTATTCTTATTTGCAGGATGTGTGCTGAGACCCATTTGACAGTTGCCTCTAACCTCAAACACATAGCAACAAGTTTGTTTTGTTTATTTTGAAATAGTTGTTCTATTTTTACTACACACACACATGTGCAATTCCATAGCAGTAAGCAAAGCTGAAGGCTGTTACAGTTGTAGAGTAGATGTTGCCACCAATGCTGGGGAAATTATTGTAGTGTTGGCAGGAAATTCAATGGAAAGAAAAAAAAAAAAAWAGGCAGAGGAAAGTAACTGTTATATATTTGAATAGTTTGATACTTGTAAATTTATCTAATCAAAACTTGGTTTTGTGTGAATTGATACCAAAACTAAAAGCAAGCTGTGTCTCTATGAATGGAATTTCTATTTTTTGTATTTTTTTTGCACATGTGAGCTTTTCCATTTGTCCAGGAGGATCTAAATTCAGCTGAGAGAAATTTGGTGTGATGGAGTTTCAATAGGGCTGGATAATGTTCAGAAGTGCCTCCAAACACAGTATACGATTACTTCAGTTTGTTCTGGTGTATGGGAAGAGGAGCAAAGCATCTGGTTCAGCATGAATTTCTGTTTATTGCAATACAGTGCCCTGAAATACTTGTATTAAAATACATTTSCAAAAGTTTTATGGTTAATCATGGGAATTTTCTTCAGTGCACATTTTTCTTACCCTTTGCCCTTAGATGCCTTAGGCTTATGGCATGTAAACAAAGAAAATACCTTGTGTGCCTGGTTACTGCTGGGTCACTAAGTGAGGTGCCCTTACAGAACTTAACATCTCTTTTTTTAGCAAGGCATTATCTCTTTGCTCCAGTTTGCCCCCTTTCTGAGGGAAAATCAGTGTGGTGTGGGTGTCCAGAGGATGACAATGGTAATTAATTTTGGTCTGAATCTGTTGTATAAGAATTAAGTACCTATGAGAACCAATCGTTTTTTTGGTGTAATTATTATTATTCCAATACTTCAATATATGTTTTATGTGGTTAATTCTGATTTTTGCAAAAATGCAATAACAAATATAAGGTTGTATTCTAGAGAGCAAAAGTTAAGTCTGCTGGCTGAATTTCTGAAAAAAAAAAGAGCTGCTGTAATTTCAGGGCTTGAAGAATAAAACAGATTGTAGGATAAAAGGTAAGCTGAGGTCAGCTGGCAGTACTGCTCCTCTCTGAACCTTTGCATGTTTGAGATTTGTGAGTTTTGCAGACTTTAATTTCAGTAGATTTAGATCTTTCTGTTGTCTATAGATCTTGCAGACTCAGGTAGGCATCATGTGGCATCTTGCATTTGGCTCATGTTTTGAAGGTTATGACTTTACAGTTAGAATTATTAATTGTTTTAATGAAAGTTAAAAATGCGCTAGTCTCCAGGTAAAAAGACTTTGGATGCAAACCACTGCATTAAGACTGTGTAACARCAGACATTTGCTTCTGAAATAAACTGAATCTTGCATTTGACTGTTAAAGCATTGAATCAGTAGCTCGTGTGGAACAGGATTGAAGCTTTCCYAGAGAAGTCCAGTAGTGCTGATCTGCTGGTAATTCATGAAGACATTGTCAGTTACTCACATTGTGGGATGAGCAGATAAATTGGAATTTGAGGGAGTTTCCTAGCCTTCAGATGAGCCTGGAAGTTCTTTATACTGACACATGTAGAAGATCTGTGGTCTAATTGTGAAAGTATTTCTCTCTTTCAGGTTCTCTGGATGTCCTATTGTTGCTGTTGCAGCAAAGCCTGGTGGACCAGAAGCCCCAGAGTCTGAGAATCCRTTGGGTGTCTCTGAATTAATTGAGGTACTTCCTGAAGAACATAATAACATGAAAGCATCCATTCTCAGATGTTCAAAACACTTAGTTCCGTGGCATGAAGTTTATCCTGTGAAGGGCAGAACAGTTAAAATAACTGAGAACAGTTTGTAGCTTGCAATAGACTTGTCACCCTTTCTGTAATTAGCTYAGGGAAAGGAACATCTTTGCCCTGSAGGGATTCCACTGTTATTTCAGACAGCAGAAAAATCATCCCAAAACAAAGGTAYCCTTCTTTAAGAACTTGTCAAATTCTGATTTGGATGCTGCCAAGTTTAAAGTACTTCTAAATTGCTGAAGTTAAGGTGCAGCATCCATSATCAAAAAATCTAGGGATGTGTGGCCCAGGGCAGCCAGGCTTGTATAAAGACAAGGATATTCCACAGTGCTGAACACTGTGTCACCTGCCAGGCTCCTGTGACTCARGATGGGCACAGGGATGGATGTAGTATGGCCTCAGACTAGATTTACCCAGARCCAATCTGCCCACAGCAGTTTTTAGAGACAAGGAGATATTCAAGTGATTACTTCTGCCTTCATCTGCTTCCTGGTAGATTTACTGGGATGTTTCCCGGGGTTAAAACCTTTGAAGCAAACACCCATTGCATCAGTTCTGTCAACTGAGACAATATTAGAAGAGCTGGCATGTGAACCCTGCCATTGAACTTCAAGCTATTATCCCTTCTGTCCTTCATAAGAGACTCTCCTTGTTCTACCATTACAACTTGGGCTCAAGCTGCAGTTTTTGACCTTAAAAACAGACATTAAAGGCAATACCAAGTGTAKATGCAGGTGGTATGACAGAAATCAAAAAGTGATTTGAGACAGGAGTGAACCAGTTCCTTTGAAGCGCTGTTTGGTACGACTGCCTTTCTATAATTAAAATCTTATGTCTGATGATATATTTTAAGAAGCATAGTATTTGCCAACAAAAGAAAAATGGTAAACTCACAATTTCTCTAGAAAATGGTCCTTATGTAGTTTTTCTTAGTGAATTAATCCTTCCAGAAGTGTARACAGAAATCTGAAGGGGAAGTTGACTTTGAAAACTTAACCCAGTATTATAGTGTATCTGAGAGGGAGGCAGAGATGGGCTTTATGGGGCACTAATATCTGTATATAAGTTCATTTTCACAAAATCCAAAAAAGCTGAAGTAGCAAAATGCACTGTAAAATTGTACTTTTGAGGGAGGGGGGAAAGGGGGGAGATGACACACGTACAGTTACTTTTTTTTCTCTTTGCTTTGCTGCAGTGTTTATATTGAGTTTGGCAGCAACTTTATCTCCAGTGAGGTTTTGCTAACCAAGCTAAATGTGCAGCACCAAATCTTTCTAAGGCAGAAAATCGAACGTTCCTGCTGCAAGTGTGCATCTCCTCTATGGCACACACAGTTAATTTGACATTGGTGAGTTCTAAGCTCATTGGGAGATGCCTGAAATCAGTAAAATTGCAAGCTTGTTCAATCAATCATCCGCTTGCCTGCCTTTTGCTGTGTCGCTGTCATGACTTTTCACCCAGGCATGGTGCTGCTTTTATCTTTTTTTTCAGGTCTTGAAGTCTCAGGCTTACCTGCCATCAAGAGACCCCTCGGGACACTTCCTTATGGCAGTTGACCACTGTTTCTCTATCAAGGGTCAAGGCACAGTGATGACAGGGACTATTCTTTCTGGCTCTGTTAGCCTTGGTGACAATGTRGAGATTCCTGCCCTGAAGGTGAGTCTCTCATTTTCATTCCTCCTGATTTTCCTGGTAGAAAGAGATACTCAACAAAGAAGAGTGTGTTCTCTTCCCATTTGAAATTATTCAATTATTTCAAATTTTTATTTTTTGTACTCTATTATAATCCAGTTTATAACAAGAAAATGCACAATGATTTTTAAATAAGGCAGTCAGTAAAGTTACCTGCTCAATAATTTAGTTGGATGAAGAGAAGACTGAACTAGATTAGCATGTTAGGYTTTGAAATTCAGAAAAGCAAGGTGGGCATGTTTCCAAGATGGGATGTGCCCAAGGACTAAACAAGGTTTGACAGAGGTTACTTTTATTTGAGACTGCTGCAATGAGAAGGTTTGCAAAAGAATGCAGGTAGGTAAGTTACCAGAAATGTYTGAAAGCAAAGGAAATGACAAGAAGAGGGCATTGAAGTGCTTGRTGCACATTCTCTTTGTTTGCTGAGGCTTTAATTGGTGTCAGCATATTSTGAGAGAACTGCAGGGATGCAGTAGGTGGCTTGCTGCCATTGGGCTCTTCAGAGAGCCTTTAGAAAGTCAAAGAGACCTTTCARTGGCCTTTGAACTGCTCAACTGTTGTTACTATTTAATTTCCTTAAAACATATTCGTCCTTTAAAAGAAAACAAAGTGACTTTATGCTTGGAACATGTGAAATCTAATTCACAGATGCTGATTTGCACTGTGCTGATTTTCCCTTAGTGTCAATTGCCAAAAATGAGTCAAGACTTGAATATTTTGCATCTACCACTTAAAAGTGGACCCAGCTGGTTACGTTCTGTGGGTGGGCAGGTTTTGGCCTAACAAGCCTGGATGGGACTCTTTTGATGCTGTCAGTGTTACCTTCAAGTCATTTTACTGTTAGGATCTTACTCTTCCATGGAGTGAACATGCTGTGTTCTCGTTTTTGACTCTACTGTTTGGACAAGTGAAGGACTAAGTGAGGCTTTCTGATTTCACCTGAAGTATTTGGCTGATAGCTGACAATTCATTTTTTGCCAGCCTTCTCAGTGGTATCTGTGGCTGTCTAGTTTATATCGTATTGTCCTTTGCAGAGAAGTCATTTGTATGGTATATACTCCATCATTTCTGCTTCCCCAGGGGAATTTGTCACTGACTATATTTTTACTTACAGCCTTTTTTGGGAGCCATGCTTTCAATTCCTGYAGGGAATATTTTTGCAGGGATTGTAGCTCTACCTTCAGCCTCCCCTGGTTTCCACTTGCCAGTGTTCTCTCCTTTTTCTGTCGTGTCCTCTTCTCTCTCCCGGGCCTGCCTGTGCTTGGGGTCCAAAGAAAGGGGTAAGAAGTGTGAGATGGCTGCTGCCCAAACAGGGCCTTGCATAAGGAGTTCACTGCTTTCTTTTTGGCACAGCATTTCCTGTCATTTTTGTKCTCCAGCAGATGGGGGAGACAGGGCAGAGTAATTATTTCTTGCAAAGAAAGAATGCATCACTAGATTATATCTAGAATAACTATTCTGCTTTTCATGTACAGTCCAAGAATGTTTTGAAGAAATASGYTGAGGWATAAGTCTGCTTTTTTGAGAATCCRTATGGAGGAAATGACAAAAATRTAGGKAATARCTTGTAAATGGGTGTTTAAAAGGACAGTGGAGAACACTATTTAGTGACTTTAAAAGATGCTTTCTTCCCAAGTGACTAGGACAGTGGGACCTGAAATGACAGGTCAGCTTCAGAGATAAACAGGTTATGTGCAAAGAAAAGCCAGATCACTTGGCTCTTATGCCAACAACTTCCCTTAGAGTTTTAGTAATTTTTCCAGTTACTRTTAATGAATTAAACCTTCCACTGCTGTGTTGAAGATGTGTCCCTGCCTCTGAGTGATGACAGCAGTGGGCAGAGTTTTGTGGTTTGGCACTAGCAATTTGTGGAGGTTCACCTTCGTATCACGCAGGTATGGAAACCAAGGCACRCTAGAAGGAAGCAATGTTTGTAAGCTGGAGCTGTGTGTTGTACTTACCCCTGCCAGCATCATGCAGAGCTGGGTTAGGATACCTATAAAAGGTCAAACCTTTCTCAGGCCTACAAGGTAACAGAGGAAGCACATTTCACAACACGTTGTGGTTTATGACTCTCTCTGACCTTTTTTTGCCCTGACCCAATGGTAACTGAGATTGACAGCTGGTACCCGCTGGGCATTTAGGGACATTACAARCCAGCTGCTTTTTTTAAATTTGAAGAACCCTCTCACCAAATGAAGTGGAATCACCTTCCAGTTCTGCTAATGGACTTCGACATCTTTGACCGCTTGAACCTGCACAAAGGAGGGACACAGCAATTAAAAATAAACAGTGACATTCTCAAACGCCCATGCTTRCTCTGATTGAGGCTGAGAGCACCAGCAGTGCATGGATTCCTTTATGCTTTGCCTATGTAAATTGCCATCTGGGGTTGATTATCCATATAGAGAAAAGAAAAATTATATATATGTGTTTGGCAAAAAGCTTTGACACAGCAAACAGTTCACTATCCAATTGMGTAACTACTGCTTGCTGCTTGGCACTTGAAATCCACCTTGAAGAGCACAAACCTGGGATTTCTGCAGGAAAAACAGCATTGGCAGAATTCTGAATGTCMTTTAAGATGATTTCAGTAGTCTTGCAATATCTATAGTGTTTGAGTTTATAAACTGTAACAACTTGTGACACTTGAATTCAGCTTTAGAAAAGTTACTGGAGTTCGAATAATAAGGATTTTTTGCAATTTAGTTTCATTTTGTTTTACTGAGGTTTTTATTTTATTGATATTCAAAGTATGTGTTTTTTAGGGATTTTAGTTTAAGTGAGGATGAATGTTAAACTCTAGTGCTGCTGGGTCTTTTTATAGCATACATAACTGAAAAAGGAAGTGTTTTCAGTAKGGGAAAGGTATCTTTTGCCTTCATTATCCAGGTGAAGGGGGAAATCAGAGTGATTCTAGCTTTGGATTTCACAGTTGCAAGCACATTAGAAATACTGGAAGATTGGGTAAAACTAAAGTGTATTAAAATATCATCTAAAGATGTTTTAGGGCACAAAATGYTCCAGTTTGGTTAATAAGAATCACTCCCTCTGATCTTGTGAAAGATCATAGAAGAGGTCAAGTCTGAATTGGGGGAGGAGGCAGAGATAGATGTACACAGCTCATRGGTCTGGTCATCCTGGAAGTGTCCACTCAGCATTGCCTTTCCCGTGATCAGGGACTGTGGATATACGAGAGCCAAAGCACGAGTGTGTCAGCCGAGTACAAAGACCACTGTTGGGCTCTATTTCAGAAATTTTAAGAAGCAGAAACTTTTCTTTGTCTTATAGTCAGATTCCTGTCTGTCCTGTATAATGAATTGCTGACAAATGCTGGAGCAAGCTGATGCAAACTGRGCAGCTGATGGAGGTAATAACTGAGTTGGAGATTCTGTAAAGTCCAGTGTGCTGCCATTTGTACCATGTGTGTCAGAAGCTGAGTGTCTTGAAGGCTGAGTATTTGCATTCATGTTTTTCTCTAGAGTATCATGTGGGGATTCTTGTTCTGTGCTGAATCTGAATAACACATCTGTTGTTGTATGGTAGAAGGTTGTTTCTTGTGTAATAAATCTCATTAGAGGGAAAGAGAAATATTCTTACTGGCTTCAACCTTGACCATCCTGGCAGCTGGAAGTAGCCAATTGCCATTATTAGTGTGGAGCATCTCAGTCTCCAAAGTTGTGAGCACATTTATGAAATGCTCCCCTCGTATCTGGAGAACAGTCATATGGATTGTTTCAGTGCTCTGGTGAACTTTCAAAAGGTCATGTGAGACTCAGATATGAAAAATGTGAGAAACTTGCTTCTGTTTATCCAGTCAAATCTCCTAGTAAATGAGAGTGTTGGTTTAAACAAGTAGTGGTTCTGTCTTGGCAAGGATCTATTGACTGTCAGATTATATTAACTTTATGAACTTTCAAGAAGCATCATTTTGTAGGTGTGATACTGAGAAGCCTCATGGCTTCATACACTTTCACCATATGAAAAGAGATATTTTATTCAAAGCTTTTTTTTGTTGGCTAGATAACTTTGGTCTACATTTTGGCAAACATTCTGTAGCTTTTATGGATCATACAACAAAAAATATTCTCCACTGTCCAAYAGAATAACTCAAATAGTATTTGCAAGACTATTTCCTTCAAACCATTGTAGCTATTAAAATTGTAACAGAGATCTGCTTTTGTCCATATGAATATTTCAGTCTGTCTGATGTCCCAAGGCCTCTAATTAGTGAGCTTTAGTATATATGTGGAGTAAGAATTAACTTGAGTTTACTTAAGGACTTTTGCACAATCAGAGTTGCACAGTTAAGCCTTGTCAGAGGACATTTAAATCTCAAAAAATGAATTTGGATCAAGCCCCACTGAATTGGATCCCAAAGATATTTCTATGTAGACTTTGATGGTGCAATCCTAAAGAAGTTTTTTATTTTTACCATTTTGAGCTCTTTGGGCCTCGTAATATGCCCCTTCCAAATTGCAGTTCATGCTGATTTCTTTTTGCACTGCGACTAGAGAGAACCCTTGTTGAATTTTCTGAGAGTRTGTCTGAATATTGTTTCTACATCTCTTTCTTCCTATGCTGCTTGGGTTTTTTTTTTGCCCAATACTGACATAAACAGCCCTTAAAATGCAACAGTTCCTCTGCTGGGAGGGGAGTTTTGTTTGCCTTGAACATATTCTTTGCATTGAAATGCTGTGAAGAAGAGCAGTTCAGAGAATTGGTTTGGGGRAAAATCACTAAATGTAGCTGCTAAAATTGTGAAAAGGCACTTACTTCATGGTGCATGGCACTTCATGGGTTCATTGCACCCACATTAAAAGATGTGGGTGCAAAAATGCAAGAACCTTAAATCCTAAAGCAATAAATTAAATGTATAAACATAATGTTATACATGCGGTTTAATTCMGTACAAGAATTAAACTGGTTTTTTATTTGTCTGCTGCTTCTAAAGCATGGGTTGTGTTTTTTTTGGAGATTGTCTTCTTTCCTAGAAAACACCACTGTGAAGCCTACTGGTTTTGCATCTGCTGTGGCATTACTTTAAAGCAAAACATGCAGGATTTGGCTTATACTGGGAAGTACTCTGCTTTCAGCATTTAGGATATTATCAGTTGTTTTGGAAGAACTAAACTCCTCAGCACAGTTCTTTGTGGTTAAGTAAAGGATTAAAGACCTGATCCAGTGCCTGTGGAATGAAATTTAGATCTGGCAGTAAAACTTCTCAAATCTTTTTGGCTYGATCTCTTAAGAGAATAAGAGTAGCAGATGCTGAGCTCTTTCTGAASATCAGTTCCCTCATTTTCGAGTATGGTTTTGTAACTTTTTACTGTGTGGTTTTTTTTTGGTTTTGTTTTTTATTTCTGTTTTAGTTCACATTTTAAAAAAATCAAACCAACACTAAGCCCTCAAACAAAAAAAAAAATCCAACAAAACCTCAAGACTGTGAAGCACAAAATCCATTTTAAGTTTGTATTAAAAAAACATTAAAAATTGTATTTAACTTTAGACATTCAAAAAAAAAACAACCCAGGAATAAAAATGTTCAAGGTGAGATTTGTATGTTGCTATTCATTCACTACCTGTTACTGAAGTACAATGTTTAGTTCATATCACTTGCAGTTTTTTATTGAGTATCATGTAGGTACAGTGAAGTGAGGGAGCAAGATAAAGGACTTTGTGCATTAAGGTTTGTTTTATTCAGGACCAGGGATAATACAYAATAGAAAGGGATATTGATATATATCATGGGGCTTTTAATTTTTTTCTACTTGGTCAGAGCAGAAGGGAAGGAAGCCAGGGGAGAGCAGCCAACCTGAGCAGTGTGCTAATCCAAACCATACACTGTATTTTTGGAGCTTGTGTGTCTAATGTGATCTCTGCAGGCAGAAAAGTGGCCTAGTCAGTGCTGGCCAATTAACTCTTCAAATACTGAAATTCATCTGCAGCTTCTCACGGAGATCTAGGTGTACYCTGCCACATAGAGACAACTGGGGTACAAGACTGGGTAATTTTTCTCATCCATTAAAAGGCAAAGCATACGAGATTTTTTCCTGCAGTGAGTCTGAAAAGGAAGAGATTTGTAACTTSTGCATTGCTTCTATCCATTTAAATCATCTTGAAATAACTGTTGAGATCAAGGCTCCAAGTGGACGTGTTGTGCTGGAAACAATACTGCTCTCCAAGGTAGACTTAACTTGTGCAGTATTTCTTGGCACTGCTTGCTTGTGCAGGTTATCTGCAATGCTGACTGGTAGTGGTTAATATGTGAGATTAATTTAGAGTGTGCTTTTTGTGCCATTGCCATGCAGATAATTTTGCCTTAATTGTTATGGCAGAGAGCTGTTACTGCCTAAGAATTAGTATGCTCTTCAGTGGGGTTGAGAATGAAAAAATAGTGCAAGATGATCTCAACTCTGAGTAGAACAAAATACTGTGTGATATGAATGTCACACTTTGATATAATGACTGATTTTCTTAGATACATAAAGTTAYATGTTTTCTGTCAAGATTTCAGTAAACATTTTGTCCCATGAGAACTGTTGGAAAAGCCAAAGTAAGTTGTGACAGAAGTACAAGGTGGGAAAGAAACTGAGCTGAAGAAGAAGAARCAATTGTACTGACAGGAAAATGATAGAGGCAGAGTTGTTCTGAGGTTGATTTTGGCACTGAACTGTGATAGTTCCATTAGTGACAGACAGCATGTGCTACCCCATGTATGTAGGCATTCTCCCCACCAYGTCACATTAGTGTCCTCCCCAGACTCCTGGAGGCTGCTGGCAGAGGTGACATCCACATGTAGGTTCTCATGCTCAGTGTTCTGTTGCTCTTTTGGAATTGCCAACGTGCTGGGTTGCTGGATCTGATGGTGGAGCCTCTATATCCCAGTGCACAAGTGTGCCACAAATGGAGAAATGGACTGTGTTCCTGTATGCTACACTAGTGAGCAAATTGACCCTGGTATGGCAATACATGAGGATAAACAAATATGCAGCTTTGGTACTCCCAAAACAAGGTTGAAAAGAAAACCAAACATCTAATGAACTGTTAAGTTTACTCTGGATAGCTGGATTTTTTTTTTATCTGCTCACTCTTGTTCTCCTGCCTGTCCCTTTTCCTCCATTTCTAGCTTCTTTTCCAGTTTCACCGTTTGCTCTTCAAAGTGATTGATCTTTTCTGCTTATACCACAGATTGAAGAAACTTTTTCTTTCTCCATTTTCTCATCTGCTCTCTCAATTTTGAGCCGTGATTGGAATGCAGGTGAACAAAAAGGCACATGTTATCCTGAGACTTAGTAGGTAGCATCTTTCCTATTGAACCATTGCAGCTGCAGGGTTCAATGTACTCTTGTTCTTGTGTTAATGTACTCTAGAGCTCAAGATCCGTTTGAAACTAAGTTTTTAGCTGTAGTAATCACAAGTTTGATCAAAATGCCTTCTTGTTTTAACTATGGTAACTCCTCAAAGCAAAGGGTGGCTGGATTGTGTTTGCATAACTTGTTTGCTTAAGTATGGCTGCTGCCAGATCATAACCTTCATTTTAATTTCTTTTAATTTATCAGGTAGAATTGTCTCAATGCAGTTCAATTGAGAGCTGACCCACATGCACGTACACAAACGGTTTGAGCAGGAATCTTAGTGGGATGCTTGAATAGTAATTGGGAAGGTGACCCTCCTGTGTGGTGAACACAGCCTCCACATGGCATTCCTGCTGGGAATGTAACCTTATGAGAAGGCTTAGTTAGGGCARAGAGCAACTCTCATGTTTTAAATATTTAAATTCAAGTGCTGGAGGCTTTGGCARAATTTCAGTAACCAGAATGAAGGAAGGGAATGTCACTTTTTCTTCTTCCTTGGTCATCCATGTAAAGTATAATTCCTCATTTGATGAGGCTTTTAGAAGCAGAACAGCTCAGCAAGTGCCACACTAACTAAGCTGGGGTCTGTATGTTATGAAGTTCTRCTCACTTCTGGCCACTAGCAAAAAAAGGATTGGGTATTGAAAATACTGCCTAACCATTGTTGCTGAAAATAATTTGACCAAGAGACAGAAGAAAATGGAGTAGTAAATAAGTGCCCAGAAATCTGTATTTATTTTATTACCAGAATACTTTCTTGAAGTATTGCTGTAACAAGTCCTCTGGATTTCATGCCTTGTACGGTGTGTTTGASATGGCTTCACTTACAAAACTCTCTACATTTTGTTCTTTGATACTGCTATGAAAATTACATGAGAATTTACTTTGCTTTTTAAATGTTTATTCAGCTCATCACCTGAATCTGTCATCATATGCCTGTGACAATAACATGTATTGTTGAAACGAAATGTAAGMTGCATCTCTTCACCGAAGTATTCCCATAACTTCATGTTATAATAGCTGGTGCAGCTTGAATTGGAAAAGTTAATACTAGAGAGAGCCAATATTTACAGTATCAGCTGGAATGATATAATTAGTTTAGCTGCCCAGATAAGTACTGTGATGAACATGATAYGAATGCCTAGATACAGATTTTCATTTGCAGCTGTCTGAAATGAAAGCTACAAACTCCCAGACTCTTCATGGGAGTAAAGATTAGCTTCAAAGCATACGACATAAAATTGGCTTCTCTTTCTTTCTCCTCTAATGAATAAATAATCAAGAATAAACATTTCACACTTTAGAAATAGGAAGGAAAGGTCAAATAGCCTTTTAAAGAGCCTCTGTAGCTAATACATTTTTAAATATTAAAATTGTAGCCTTAAAAACTGTCAGGTCTTTGTGAAAGTTAGATTTAATAGTTGAGCTCTTTCTCTCTAGGCAACCTGTATGTAAGATATATTCTCTCAATATACGTGTATAGGGTATGTAATAGATTCTGCAAAAGAATGGCAGAGGTGGCCTTTATCCTTGTGCAATATAGGTGGCAGAAATCAGCCATKAGAACAGATGAACTCATTGGAATAAATTAGCTTGGTGTATATATACAGCTGTCAAGGTTCCTTCTTCAAAAGAAAAGGGACAGAGGTATGGAAAACAATTCAGAAATTTGTTTGTCATGTAAGTTCTGTGTGGGGCTTCAGAATGTCTAGAAGTTTTTCATCTCTTTTCTTGGTATTCATCTAACTTGTTTTCTTCATTTCAATTACTGTGTTGTAGTTGCTTTTTCTTAGTATTATAATGATTATATCATGAATTTCAATATGCTAAGCATCCCTAGAGAAGGTTTTTGTSTGATAATGCAGCACCTCGTACATAGAACTGCAAAAAGTTCAATGGTGGCTTAGGGAAAAAAATATCTACTGTTATGARTCAGTTAATTTTTGAACTATGGGTATTATTCATGTGGTATTTTCTTGCCTAGTTGAAGACATCAATCCTCCTTGTGGAGATAAGCTGGCAATAATTTGAAGTCTTGAGGGAGTGAGGAATATGCAGGTACACCACAAACACTCAAAATAAAACCACAGAAAAGAAGGGAAGCTTGAAAAGATGTATTTATACTAAAGGATTGGAATAAATGCTCTATAAGACTAAAATTGATGTCCAGTTTGGCCCTTGAGTCAGCACAGAGCAACACCAGCTGCTTTTGTCTAATTGCAAATCTTTGTAAAATTAAAAGAAAGCAATAAATCCCACTGTAAACTATTTTGCATTCAGTTTTAGGACAGAGTTGGAGTCAAATGGTGATTGAACAGGAATAATGTTTTATACAACATGTGTTTCTGTTTCAAATGTTCCTTTTCTGTTGTTGACATGATACTCTTGTTTGGGGGAAAGTAGCTGTGTGTACAAAGTGTATTAAGGTGGMAAGGACCTTCATATTAATGCTTCTTTCCAGTCTTGTCAAAGGTTGCTTGATTGTTTGGGCTCCAGAGGAGGTTATTAGATATCTTCACCCCAGGGTAGGTCTTTAATCTCTTGTGGGTGGAGGTGGAGAAAGTTCTCCAACACAGTAATACAGAGCAAAGCCCCAACTTGTTCGGAGACCTCTGGTGAGTCTGAGATGTTCCATAAGATTGAAGTTCAACATAATTTATTCTGATGTGTTAATATTTTTCAGGCATGTATTTGCCTAAATAGTGGGAAAACGKTGGAAAATTCCTAGGTTGGTAGAAATCTGTGTCTGCTTTTCGTTCTTGCGGCAAGTGCTAACAGATTAGTCAAAAGTTCTAAAATACTTGTGGTCAAGCACTTTTGTAGTACAATTTTTTTTTTCTAGATCTTTCCTTTCACTTGTCTTTGCTTTGTTTTCATCTTCAGTTTTTCTGCCTACTCATCCTTTCTGTGGAGGTTGTTGAACTTCCATTTTTAAGTCCACTYTCCAGATGTGTGATCCGTGCAGGCAGCACATCCCTGGTTGTCAGAGCTGAGATTGCAGCCTCTGGCTGCACTTCTGGAGAGGTCCTTGGAGATTTTAAAGTCTTCAGGGCAGGGGGGAATTTTTTCCCAGYTTGAGATTTACTATTAGGAATAGAGGGATAATAAGAGTGAGGAGAACATGTTTAGGGAAGGCAGTTGTGGCTTCAGTAGCCTCTACCACTTTGAAACACATAYATGCTGAATTGATGTGGGGGATTACCAGAAACACAGAGGTGTTTTTTCCTAATTTTTAAGGGGATGTTTTTGGCAGGAAAATAAGCAGTATTTTTTTAAAATGACAGTAATTCTGTAGTAAAAACACAAATGTGAAGGCTGGAGCTCTGTTCATTGCATTTGTGGTGGATTTGTGGCGTTTGGTTTTCTTGTTTGTATGTGTTTTTAATTTTTTTTCATTTTTAGGAGGTTGTGAGTTCTGTTATTTTGTTTATTTAAATAAGGGTGATTCTAATTCTTGTCTGAGAGTTGTATTAAATATTGGCAAAATGTGTTGAAGGTGCATATATAGGAAGAGAAATGGGCCAAGTTTTTACATCAGATTTAAAGGGAGTAGGGGAGAAAGRAAAGTTAATGCTCAGGCATAGTTTTGTGGTTATAGTGTGACTCACAAGAAAGACTTAGTCCTTCTGACATGTACATTACAAACAGTTGTAAAAACATGCCATTAGRTATCCAGAATGAGGAGTAGGCTGAGTTAATGTTATTTTGAATCCATAACGTTCACGTTTTCTGGCACAGTGAGTGTAGCACTGTAAATCAAACATTGTATTATTGCTTTTTCTTTTACATGACTTTGTTGTCCCTGATGGACAAGGTCCCTTCTGATCAGCTCAGAAGTGAAGTTTTAATCCTGCCTTTCATTTGTTCCGTGTCATCTAGTRATGCTGACACCAACCAGGGCTTTTTATTTGAGTCAGGATTTAGATACACTTTGACAGAGAACGCATTGATGTGATTTAAATTTTTGTAGTTATGTGCAGTGCTTTACAGTACACACACAGTTTTTCTTGCTGTTTTCCTATATATGAAAAATCAAATTTGCAGGTTAGATTTAGGTTTGAATGTGATTATATTTTAAGTTTTCGTTAGTGTCTCCCTCAATCTCAATTGTATGGTGATAATTTTTCCCAGTGTGAACATTTGCATAAATATAGTTTTAAACCTATTGGAGCCATACCTATATGAGTGTGGCTAGGTAGAAATGAGTCTTGTATCTTCCTGATGTTTTTTAGACCTTTAAAAAATTCATTGGTAATCTTTGTTCAGAATTTGGATTCCTGTCTTTTAAGTTTTTGAAAGTAGTGGATTCCTTAGGTTTAGCCTTGAATCTGAAGGAGACACTTTAAACAGTTAATAGTTTCTTTTAAAACTTTTAGAAATTACAGTATCTGTGGTATGTGCTATATGTAAGAGGGCTTTTTATATTTTTGTTTCAGAAGAGTTGTGGGTTTTTTCCTAGAAAACTGTGAAGATGAGSCTTTTTTGTGATAAAGGATGGGCTTCAGGGTCTGTTTCAGATTCTGTTTAATCTTARCTTTAACCTGGTTAAGATTTCATTCTGTGTTTAAATCCCTTTGCCAATACAATTTATTCCATGTATTGTTTTTACCTGTGTTTGTAAGTCAGATACTGACTCCAAAAAGTTTATAAGAAACTAAGAACAGCATGTTGCAAAAAAATCTCCATATGCAGCAATTGCAACAAGTAGGATTTGGTTTGAGAGCTGAATGTGTCTCTTACACTGAGAATAACAGGAAAGGACTTTTCAGAGTGCACAGAGATAAGACAGCAAGTCTTGAAAACTGACTGTGTTGGGGTTTTCTGGTTTTTTTGKGGGGTGGTCGTGAGAATGTGACTTTTAGATTTTTTTAATGCAGATGCTAAAAGTTCAAGTCACAAAGGAAAACAATTCCCAGAGAGGCYGATTATCCCAGTTACTAATTAAATAATTTGCATCCACGAGAGCTCAGTGTTYATATAAAGCAGACTCCTGTGATTTAATGATGGATTTAGTTGTTTAACTGTAAAAAATGGCCAATGAAGTACTATGAATGTCTTTTATTTTGGGACTAAGATTTTCCCCCTGTTATATAAGGTGCATATTAGATGCATTTCTCATATGCAATTCTTCATGTGGCAATTTTACCTAGATTGAGYTTGTAGTGCTCTGATAATGATCAGRATTCTGCAATAATGAAAAATAAATCAGAGTTGGAACAGGGAAATATTTGTGCTTTTGAACGTGCAGGGTTATTTTTTATCTTTYTTCATTTGTTCATAAATAAAACAAGCTTTCGTTTCTTTGAAGCAGACATCTCTCTGCAAATGGGAGAAGCTGAAACCAGCACAGGCAGGTGTTGAGCAAATGTCTCCGATGAGCTCTCACCAGGGTTGTTTTATAGATTTTTGATTTTTTTTTCTTAGTTTGCTCAGATTCTCACTTTTCAGGTTTGTGCTGAATTGTTGGGTGATTCTGTGGCATAAACATCCAGATGTCTACCTGTTGTTTARACCTGATTCCAGCCAGTCTTCCAAGCAAACCTTGTTTACCCTCTGTGCATCCAAAGCTCACTCAGGTACCTCTCCTCAGAGCTGGGATGTTGTTGCTTCAAGGTAATTTTAACTGACAAATGTACAAGACCACGCATTTGGGGTATTTACCTGTACCTTTTGAACCACACTTAAGAAATGTAGGCAATTGTATGTGTTCCAAAAGCATGAAAGTTTGCAAGCTCMCCAATTATTTTTAATATTAAAGTCAGCAGATGGAGCCAAAGGCTTGTAGAAAAATGACTTGTGGTGAATGTATATTAAAACCACAAAGCCCAGTAAGTTTAACTAATGTTTCTACTGAAATTTATAACAGCAAATCTATTTATTTGCTGTTAAACCTCATACTAGCATCCCTTTTTCATTCCCTTGTCTCTGTGCAGAGTGAGAGCTCGTCCCTTCATATAGCAGGGGTCTAACAAGACTGAAAAGAGTGAAGTTTGAGTGGGAATCTGMTTTTCTTTGTAGATGTACATCTTTGTAGATTTTCTGCAGCAGCGTTCACTACTTTATCAGAAAAAAATGGTGATATATTTTGTCAATATTTTTCCTTCTCTTATGAGCATGGTAATTGGAGCCACTATTGAGGGTTAGGCTGGAATTCTTTGCAACCTCGTTGCCATTGTTGCATGTTTGGTAAGGTGCTGGGGTTTCGTGTTTTTCTTCTGAAACGACTGAAATAAGTCTTTGCCTTAGATTACATGTCAGACTTGGTATTCTTACAGGCTAACCGTATGCTTTTTGTTAAATATTAGCATCCTTTTGGGATTTAAAATAATATTTCCATAAAAATAACGGGATGGGATGTTTTCTAAACAATGTGCAATTTATCCCATTTTAATAAAATAAAAAAAACCCAAAGGCAATAAGTGGTACCTACCTTTTGCAGGGAAGGGGAGAAAAAACTGTCATAGTTATAAAATATGATATCCAAAGGGGATGCAAAAATTTATSATGGCTGAATAGAGAATATTTCAGTGGTTCAGTATTGCATTGCCTTTTAAGAAAGGCAGAAAAATGAAAATGTTAAGTGACTAATGGCAGCTGTTTTGTTGAACTTTATRTAAAAATTTCTTCCTCCTCTAAATCTAATTTTCTGAAGGAATATAAAATGTACACATGATACACACAGAATCTGGAGCAAGTGAGATATAMATGTATTAAGTGCATTTGTGTGTATATTTTTTTCTCATTTTTGTTTTACGGATTCTTGAAGCTTGGTCTCTTCAGTGTGAAGCAAGGATCTCCTTAGAGAGACTTGAGAAACTTGGCTTACTGGCCAAGTTAAAAGCTTTTCTTATTTTTCTGTTTATCTTTGTCCTCATCTCTGTTTAAATCATCTTTCCTGCACTCCTGCTGTTGAAAGACAGTGATAAAACTTCCACCAGTTGTACCAACTTGCTGACTGAATTTTCTCTAATGAGCATTGCCTGTAGTAGCAAGAGTTCYTAACACTGACGTTTTTCTTTTGAACGATACAGTCAGTTTTTAGTTTCAGATTCACTCTGGACTTAGTTGTAAGCTTTTCTAATAGACATTTTACTTCCTCARTGTGCTCAGTCACTTCCAATGAAATTATATTTTCCTTTCAAGCCATTTGCATTCTGCTAAAAAGCTCCCACAGGACTGGTGAGATACATCCCAAATTATCTCTTTATCCAGTCCCAAGTAACTGAATCTTGCAGTCTCACTGTCATTTGACTATCTTCTATGTTTACTGTAGAAGAGCATTAATGGATCTTTTAATGCAGAGAAAATAAACTGGTAACATAGGAAGGCATAGTGCTTTTTGCTATACTGGAACTATGAGAGCCTAGTGACTGTGGTGAAAAAAAGTCTGCAAATGAAGAAGCCTGATCAGGAAGAACTACTTTAAAAAATTCTGATGAAATTTAAAAAAATATATTAAAAAAAAAATCCAAGCACCCAACCCTAAATATACAGTTTCTAATAATGAATTTTTTTTGCATTGCTGGATAGGCTAGATAAGTGTAGTTGGACTGGATTCAGTTGTCTCAAAGAATTTTTTGTGGCCTGCACACTTTGGATTATGTATAATTTCAACTTTAATTTAAAAAGAAAAAGTTCTAGCTTTCAGGACTTGGAARGGAGTGACAGTTGCAGTTTTCCAGTCTTGAGTGTAGACAGAGTAGACACATGTGAAATCTTCTCCCACTCTTGTAATGTTAATTTTGAAGCTTAATTGTGGTACTTTGAAATGTCATTGRCCATTTTAGGGAAGTTGTCTCAGCAGGTGTGTTTGGGCAGCTACAGCCCTGAGACCTAAAGGACAGGAAGTGACAGATTCTGCAAGGAAAGAAATTGAGTGGAAAAGAGATAAATAGGAAAAAAAAAAAAAAAGGTAATGAAAAGCTGTTTTTTGGTGTGCTGCAATACCACATAAAGATTGTTCTTTATTCAGTGAAATACTTTTATATGTCAGCATTAACAGGCTACTGTTCTTTCCCCTCGTGTTGCCCCTCAAGGTTCTGTTCTTGGTGATTTGCTGTCAGGTGTTTTTGCTGATGGCTCTGGAGCTGCCTCCTCTGTTAAACATGCATGTTGCAGCCCCARTGAGCCTACTTGTAAGGTTTCCCCATGGACCACATCCAGCTTCCTTTTTAAAGACCCATAATGGATTAMAATTATTTATAAATTGACAAGTGTTTGTCATCTCTTTCTCCTGACTTTTTTTTATCACTGATATATAAATGCCCAGAACAGGTATTTCTCATATTTTTCGGAAAATATTCTGACAGAGTGTGTCCTAAAGCAAATAAATAAAATCACCAGCAAAAGCAAAATGGCATTTTGTTCACAGTTTATTCTAAATATTTTGGTAACATCACATTAGCCAGGAGATCCCTGTTGAGCATTCAGTTTACCTCAGTACTTGCACATCTCTGCACCATGGGCTTGTTCCCTTCCCTGAGTTGCAGCAGCTTTCCCGTGTTTCTGTTGCAGGTGTCTGTGATACTTGATGTGGAAAATGAGGCTGATTGTTTTAAGTAAGAAACTAATTTGCACAGGTACTCAGAAATACTAAAATATGGTGATGATCGTTGTAATTTCTTTGGATCTTGATGAAGGTTTTAAAAATCGTGTCTATAGGACTGCCACTAAGAAGTGCCTGTGTGTAAAATGTAGAAATATTTATTCACCTGATGACAGCKGAAAGGTTTAGGCAAATAGAAAGATAATAGAAGATCAGAAGTGTTTAGAAGATAATAGTTTGTACTTCTATCATTTGAATACAGCTCCTGGCTGTCATTGTCCGAATATACTAGGTGTGCTTGCAGCATGTGTCAGGAATCATTTCTTTTATAGTCAAA
Organism: Malurus melanocephalus; assembly: GCF_030028575.1. NCBI lineage: Eukaryota > Metazoa > Chordata > Aves > Passeriformes > Maluridae > Malurus > Malurus melanocephalus. The sequence goes on along the minus strand of NW_026623256.1, from coordinate 618,926 downwards.
CCWAGGGTTTTTCAAATTGGACAGCTCTTCCATAGCAAGGTAACAAATCTTCAAGAGGCAGAGAAGTCACAACTCTACATCTGTTGYAAGTGCTTGTTGTATTAGAGGTGAGGGACCCTTTCCATGAGTTAATCAAAAAGACCTATGCAAACAAGCAAGAGGATTTTTTCTTCAGTCAGTCACTACAGTTACAGAGCCTGACATTGTTAGCGAACCTTCGTGATCTCATAGGCTACTGCAAACTCTTGTGCACCAGACCTCTCTTAATAAAAATGTGAGGCACTGGATACACAAATTCATAGCAGCTGTCACAGCTGGGCTGTGGTGAAGTTTGGTCAAGACCCTTTGAACTTTTTATTTCACACTAATCCCATTTAGTGTGATCAATATACGGACCTCCAGCTCCTAGGTCTGTTAATTAGGTGTCAAGTGTTGGGTTGGCCTGTGTCAGGCTGTAAAATACAAACACAGAAGAGACTATCAGTAGGGAAGTAAAGTGTTTATTGTCTGAATGTATAAGAGCGAGAAGTTGCCTTCCTAGCCTGAGATGTCCTTAGGGATCTTAAGAGTCTTTTGTTTCTCTCAATAAGGTAACTGTATAGTTAAATATGCATTTTACCAAAAATAGTAGTGCAGTTGGGGGCWGCAAAATAATTTGAAAGATCCAATTCTGCTAATAATTTGATGCTGGAATAGCTCTTTGTCTATCTACGCCCCTGCCTTYCTCTCTGATAATAAAAATAATTAATTGTTCAGGTAACTATTTGCCTTGGGTTGCTCTAATATGGGAGTCCTTTCTTGTTTTGCCTGTGTATGTCTAAAATGAAGTTTCCTCTAAGACTTACCAATATTTATTTTAACTTGTGCTTTGTAGCGTTCATGGACTAGACAGGATAACTTAGATCTTCATTTCCCCATCTCAAACTATCTCAGGAGGTTTTTGAACTCCCCCATCTTTAGTTCTCTATCATTCAGGGAAGAGTAAATATGTAGAATGATATTTCAACTTTCATACATTTTTGGGTTCTTTTATTTCAGTCTTTCAGTGACAGAAAGGACTGGGGAGTTGTGAGTAGTTTGTTTCATCTCCTTTGAAGAAAACCTAAAATTTATAATCCCAGATCAGACCTTTCCTATAATTCAAGCAACTCATCCTGTTAACTGTTTTAATATATGGCACCGCTATTTCATTACACAACATCCAGGAATAATTAGTTCAGCAACGATGCCTCAGAACAAAAGCCCTTGATTTCGTTTAACTTTATAAGTTGGTCTCTTTTGATCTGCAAGAACACATCTGGGGCCTTTAAGAAAGCAGAAAGAAAAATATTAAATGTTTAGTAAGGCTGTTGGTGAAGGTTTCAAAGCACAGTAACCCTTTGGTACCATGATGTAGCTCAGAGGCAAAAAAGTGTGAATTTCTTATTTCATAAGCCATGACATGGCACCTYTATATAGTAAATGCAGTTTTTGTTAGCTGATGACGACTACATTTTGCCTTTATTTCCAGTTTCATAAGAGGGACTATCTTAATTCTTTCCCCAGTTTTTTCCAGACATTTTTCTGACCTTTTTTATCTCCATCTTCCCTTGGCTGCATTTGAATGGAGTAATCAGAATTATTACTGTAAACCTGATATATTTTTTACCAGGTATCTTTGCATGAGTATTTATTTTTGCTGCATCAAACTTTGCACTGTRCTGCTTTGTTCCTTTAATAGCTTACTATTATTTGCCAAGGTGGTAGGATAAATCCATTTGTTCTTTACTCTAGACTTAGCTGCTTAGATTTTGCAAATATCTTACAGTCCAGAGGATATAAATTTACTCGTCTAATCTTAATCACTGTTACTGACTTGTAATAGAAAATTGCTTACCAGTTGAACTCTTTAAAATTTGCCACTAAAAAAAATCCTGCCCTGAGGGAAAGCTATAAAAATTTTGTATGCCAATTGTTTTTTACWTCATAAACTAAAAAGTATTGTGAACAATACTTGTCTGATAGTAATTAATTCCTTTTTCTTTTCTTCTCATAGCAGAGGTAGCCTTTGTTTTGATTGTAATTAGCAGAAGGAATTCACCAGGAGTAGCAGCGTATCATTTGATTTGTACTGTTGTGCGTGTTGTGTTTGCTTGTTTGCTGTATTGCACCAGTGTGCTGCTGTATTTATATTCYAAGCATTTCCTAGAAAATGTACAAATCATCACGATTAATGTTAACGTTTGCCATAGCTAATGAAGCCTACCAGATCTCTCAGTAATTATTCATCACCTTTGTTTCATTTTGTATAAATCATGGCTTCTATTAACAAGCTCATTTCAGAGAAAGGACAGGAGAACTTTGTTCAGGAGAAAGAAATGARCAAAACAACTTTTTTATTTCTCTGCTTGACCTGTCAAAATAGAAGTGAAAAGAGTTGAAAATATTATTTTTCATTACAGGTTTTATTTTTAAATGCAGCTTTATGTTCACTCTCTGTTTGTTTTTCTTAGTGAGCCTTTAACTTCAAGGTTGTGACCCAATAATGACCTCCTTTTCCACTCTCAATTGCTTTTGACCTACTCCAATAAGTAAAAAGAAATAACCCAACAGAAGGGTAACCAGATCAYTGCTACCACACCAAGGAAACAGGCAGGCTTTGGGATGCTCTTCTTTAATCTCTCTATCCACAGAGCCTTCATTTTAATTTGCAAAATTGAACCCAGATCGAGAGCAGTAAAGCCTGAATACGGTAAATATTCATGCCTCAGTGATCTAGAGTGGCTCCATTACATTTCAGAGATTGGGAGAATTACCTTTTGGATTATGTATATTCATGGGCTGATTTTTATTTGAGATATAATATTACTCACATTGGGCTACATGTCGCATATTCTATCAAAACCAGCCTTCTCACAAAGCTCCAAATGTTCCTTACACGTAAAAGTTTTACTTATTTTCCCTATAGTTTCTTCCCTTTTATTCTTTTCAAAGACTGGTAGTAAACAAATTTCTTTTAAAGAAGAAGGGAAAAAATGCCAGTAGAAATTCTTCTATAAAACCTTCAACCCTGTGTTTACTGTGATATATTCTTTTGTATGTGACTTTGAAGTCTTCAGATAAAAGTATTATTATTGTTCTAAACCTAAATCTATTTGGAAAAAGTAATTCAGTTTGTTTCACTGGAAGAAGAAAATTCCAGACAGCCTTCCTTTAACCTATAATTTTGCATTGGTTTTGACTTTTTTTTYCTTTGAAAAATGTTTTATTGAAATATTTTTGATAAGTTGCAGAAATTTTAATTGGAATGTAAATGTTAAGCTGCTTCTGTGTCATAGTTTTACTATGGGTMTGACATTCTCTACATAGATGCTTGTTTAACCTTGACAATGCTTTTAAAATGCAAACTTTGTCATCTGTAGTGATAGGTGGCACAAGCAGTACCACTTAATTTGGGACACTTGTCACCTTAATAGTACTTTTTTGGTTACCAAAAAAAATTTGATGAGGTATTTTAGTCATTTGGAGGGGWTGGTGTGATTCAGAATTTACCTGAAATGGTTGAATCTCTGGGAAGTTTCACTGTAGTTGAGGAAAATTGCTATGGAATTATAATAATTCTGAAAAATCAGACATTTGCTCTCAAAAACTGGACATTGGGTTTTTTTCCTTGAGAATTTGGATTGTGACAAATGATGCAGTTGAGTTTATCTGCAGTGAGGCGTAATGCCATGTTATATCACAAGGGTGACAAGATTACTGGAGTTTACCAAATAAACACTCCAGTAAGATAGCCTACATGTAATACAGTGGGAATTTGATGGTTTACMGTAAATAATGAATTCAAGGCAGTTCAGTCATAAGAAGAAAATAAATGTAGGGGGGTTTTTATTCAGTGAGATTTATCCAGCCCGTACATGGGATAGATTAGRTTCTGTTGAAAAAATTTGGGATTATATATTTAAAGGCTGGAGGACACTGCTTAAGCATAGAAGGTAACTTAACTTTACCTGCAAAATCTTAATCTTAACACTTGCTAATTTTTGTTTTGTGATTGCATGAATATAGCATACATGTAATATAAATTAAAATTATATTWTTAAAGCAGAGTAGCATGAGAGTAAGGTCATCGATCTGCTTCTTTATTTACTGACTGTGTAGTCATATTTTAGATGCTGAGACAGGAAATAAGCTAAATGCATTTTAGTATCCCTTTTTATATTGCTTTATTCCAATGTTGCAGTGCAGGCTCTTCAGGCTATGGTGTTATTTTCTCCAGGAGGAATATATTAAATAAAATCTGATAGCATGTGTGTGGTGTTACATAAGCACCACAGTGGTCATATGGTGAATGCCCTTATAAACCTCACTTTAAAAAAATTAAAAGATTCATTCGATGTGAAATAATTTTTTCTCCAGATGCTGTATTCCTTTCCCACATGGAGGTAAGTGAGGCCAGGGAGAAAAAGTAGATTCTAGAAATATTCAAGGTCTTTCAGAAAATTGCTGCTCATCCACATGATCTTGCTGGAGCCCACAAAYTTGAAATTATTTCTGACTCCTAAGGTTTCTATTCTTTGTAGCTGGTCTTARCTGCTGTTGACAAAGCTCTCCACAACCTAAGCAGTGGTCAAAGTTTGCATCATGTGATTTGTTGTTCAATGATGTGTTATTGACAGCTCGTGGTTTATCTCCATTTTATGCTGTTTTGAAATCCTGGTTAAAGTTTCAGAACTAATGAGTTATGACATGAACCACAAAGGCATCTCAGAAAATCGAGAAAATACTTAGTACATTATTTCTTAAAAGATCTTTTTTTATTTGGATGGAGGATGTGACTTTTGATTTCTGATGGCTTGTTGTTGCTCTCTTGTGTCYTCACAAGCCCAAATGAGCTTTTAATGCTTTTGAGCAGGAGTGGTTTGCCAGCTTCACTAAATTCATAGCTGCTTGACCAGCTGTGGGATTTGGCTTTGCCATCCCTCATAAAGCAAAGAATTCAACATTCTTCATGTTTAGAAGAGAATTTTGTAAAAAGATCTGTGTACATGTAGGAAGCAGTTTTATGTCTGAAATGGAACTTTGCTTAGTTCAGTCRATGTGCTTAAACACAGGCTGACAGRAAACTAAAAGCTGTGGTAGCCTTTCAGACAAGAGGCCAGTRTAGTTTGGTATCTTCTGACCACCARGAGAGGATACTGAAGAGAGAAGATGATAATTTGTTCTTTGTTTGAATTTGTAGTAGATCAGTAGGGAGGAAGGCARTTCTTGCTTTCAAAAGCAGTAGGTATGGGATGTGTTTTGGTCATGCAGTTGGGCCTTAGTTTGCTGCTCCCCTTCTGCTTACAAAGGTGCACTTCTGGATGATGCTGTGGGATTTAGCACTTTGCTACAATGTATGGCCAGCTTATACTTCACAAGAGTGCTTTTTCTTGCTAGGGTGCTGATTCAGGCAGGCTTACACTTGCTGTATTTTTAAACCTCAGGGCTGAAATGATGCTTTCTTAATTTCAGTTCCTCATCTTACTTGCATGTAAGTTTAATGATGCAGTTCTTAGCAGCTGGGCTCTGAGGTGTGATTTTTATTTCTAAACTTGTTGGAGTCCTCAGTATTTGAAGTGGGATTTTTTTTTTTGTAATGCATATGAAATACTCCTTTTATATATACAGCACTAATAATCAGTATTTTCTCTAACAGATTATTGAGACTAATTATTTTAACTTTGCAGCTTCTCATCAGCATTACAGGGAAGAATGGTTGCTGTATTTTTCATATCAGAAAGATGCTCTCACACATTTAGAGGCAGCAGGATGGCTAGGTTTTTATCTAAAGAAGCTATGAGCAATGGCATATGGCTGATGACTTAATGGAAGCTGGATAAATAAAGGAAAAAAGGTTGAACATATCAGTGCAAAAAGTCATTAGTAGACTTTTTCTGTATCCTGTTTTCTATTAGTCTGTAGTAAACTGCTTTGAAAATCTTAGTGGGCTTTTCCTTTGGTCTTAAAATAACGGGTTCTCTTATATTGAATACATTTGTTTATCTCAAGGGCTGAAGTGTTTGGGTGCTTTTGATTTCTGTTTTGCGTTTTTCARTCTGCATTTGAACACAAACTTCTTTCTCACCCTTTTTGTGGCTCTTTACATACTCCTTTAGGAACATTAATGTGATTATACAAATAAGATTTAAAAAGGGAAGCAAATCTCTGCAAATGATGTAAGATTTCAACATGTGGCTCTTGATTTATATGTTAAGATATAATCAATTCCCCTGTGCCACAAAAAACCAAAATGTGAGTGAATTTCTTAGCAACGTTTGTAGGAAGTTATGTAATGGTATCCAAGTTCTCCATGTTTCTCTACATGGTTCACATGTAGTAAAGTCTGTTGCTTTAAAATTGCACACAATATTAATTTTCTGTGTCTGAAGACCTAATTTTCCAACTTTGAGTGGAATGGGCCTTGCACAATTTTCATGGATAATATAAGATAGAAGTTGTTTTCCAAACAGCAGTGTGAGGAGTAAATTGGGGTGCTTGAAATAAATGCAAAGAAATGCCAAAGATATTTGTCATAGCTGGTCTTGGTTAGAAATTCCTGTTGCTCAGGACAGTGCTCTGAAGTATTTTGTCATGCTGGTGGTAGATGGGTGGACTGAGGGTCCAACTCCTTAGTTGAAAAATCCATTGTTGCAAAGTTAAAGAAAATAGGAGAAAACGTAGAACCGTATTATAGCTTGTAGGGATGCCTTACATAGGGAAACTAGATATGAACAAGAGAAACAAAGCTAATTCTGGGGTTCAGCTGCATCCTTTTCAGTGCTTCTGGGTTTGTATTTTAAAGGCCAAACAAAACAAAGATGAATTCTAGTTATGTACTTGAACCTCTTGAAGAAAAACACTACACTTGGAGTATTTTAAACCATGGGCAAATGTGTTTGTCAGTTGGGGTCAGAGTGAAATGGAATGAAATACTGTACTGATGTTCATGGTCTGCTCAGAAAACAGGAAATCAGTGATTTAAAGCTACTCTGATGTTATTTGATCCAGTGGGTGCAGACCAACTCCCTGATTCACTTCTCTGCTGGTTCCATGTCTGACCTTTTGAAGGAGATGCAATTCCAACTCACTTTGGGTGTTCTAATCCATCCCCCAGTCACACTCTGGCATTGTTCTGGTCAGATTCTAATTCCTGCAGACATTATGCTCTTGCAGCAGAGGTTATGGCCAGTTAAGATACTGCCCTGTCTGCTTCTTTGACAATGCTGGCACTGAGAACATGAGGGAAAAAAAAAGGAATGSGCTTGAATGTGTTCTTCTTCTGATAGGTCTATGGAAATTTCAAATACAGTAATAGATACTAYTTAAAACAAATACAGATGGGCGGATTAAATAATCTGCTGGGTAGATCAGCATTAAGTGGTGATTTTCAGTAGGTTCAGTGATGCAGTGTAGTTTCCTCCTCATGTCTGAGGATGAGCAGAYCTGTCTGAAGGCCAAATGCAGCTACGATGAAATCAAATGATTCTGAGAGCTCTGGGTGAGCACAGCCAGAATGTGCAGGGCTGCCCTCCTGGGAGAGAGCTGCGGGCAGCACAGATAATCATTTGTTGGTTTTTGGTGGGGGGCAGATCTTTACATGGTTCTGCAGATTTTCAGTGTATTTTAAATTACGATAATATTTTCTGAAAGAGATTAGTCAGGATTCAGAACTGTTCCTGAACTGGCATTTGAAACTGTGAAGACCATTAGCAAACGTATTAACAGGAGCCTCATCCAACACTGGAAAATACTTCTGTATCCATACTCTTCTGCAGCATTTATCCTGCACATAGGAATTACAGGAAATTTTTTGTCTCAAGGCAGTGATGGTTTTCTACTGTATGTTGTTTAATGTAGTGAACACTGAGGAATGTAGAAGAGCACAGCTTATATTCTGATACAAACCTGCTCTATATGCTGTGGTTGAGAACTGCAAATAACAATGAAAAAAGGTTAATCATGTGAAGTGARTATCTCAAAAGTACTTGTTCGTTTTCCTGTTTATGGGCTTCATGTCAGATGCATCAAGCCTAATTTGAGTTAATTTAAGAGGAGAGAGTAGGCATAACAATGAAGAAAGTTTCATGGAAGCTCAATTAAAGTTCTGAGTGTATGCACACAATTGTGTTTTCTAATCACATTTTTTATCCTTTAATGATATCTAAATTCTGTTAAAGATACTTCAGATTAATACTTGTAGACTGTGTAACACCTTCATGCATCTGTTTAGGTGGGTAATTTCTAAAAAATAATACTATAAACTGGAATACTAATAATAAAGAAATTCTTTGTGACTTCATTTAAAATAGAAAACTGGACAGATCTCTTGTGCATTTTCTGGTTCCAGTTTTGTTTTGAAGAGKGACAATGCTGGAAGATTCCTTAGTTCTTGATAATATTTTGACCCTGTCCATGAGTGTAGAAGAGGAAAGATTTACTGCCAGCATTATCACATGTGAAGCCACAGAAGTCTTTCAGAATGGTTTGGGCTTTTTTGGTACTTATCATATGGCAGTCTCGTTCTTGTGCTTGTTAACATCTTTGAAATGCTTAGGTTTAGAAAATCTTAGGGTTTTTATTATTTATTTTTCTTCTCCAAGTCCTTAAACTATATTGGTATTGCCAGCATTGCAACTCTAACAATGATTGAAACTGGAGGGGGAGAGGGGAGTGGAAGAAAGAAGGAAGGGCTTGTGGAACCTTTAAAAATACAAATTTGGAAGTCACTAGAAAGCTGGAGGTAAATACTAAATTGTTTCTCTCCAGTTTATGTAGATGAGTAGTACTGGTGAGGAGGTTTAGCTAAAGGGGTAATGAATATATGTCTGAGTACAAAAATGCTTGAACTTGAAACTACCAAGTATTTACAATGGCCTTTTAAAGTCTGTTTTGACATTAGTTAATATCTTGACAAGCTATTTTGGTTCAGGCTTTTTTAGTGAGGGCTTTTTCTCTTACATGAACATACTTCTTGACCTCTTTTCTCATAATATTTTGTGGATTCTTCAAGAATTCACAGGCATTGATGTGGCRTTTGATTTGAAAAATGTTGCAATAATAACATTATAATCTGTAAAAGGGTGTTTCTTTTGGTTTTGGTTAGCAGCCAGAGGCTCAGGGAACCCAAACAATATTCATAGTGGTGAAGCTCAGGGGTATTGTTATTTATATAATTATGATTTCCAAAAAGAATACAAGGTTTTTGTTTTCCAGAGGGCATGTAGCTGATAGACTTTTTCCCCTTTTTTTTTTTAACAGCTTTCTGGATATTGCCTGTGACCATTTTTTGCTGACTTACTTGGAGACCTCTTTATATTTCAGTTACTGAAGGTTTTAGTTCAGCCAATAGACTTTTCAKCTGCTCYTCTATTTTGATCCAAGTTTCTGCAATTTGTTCCCCTCTGAGGCTGATGATGTTGGGAATAGGCACAGAAAGATTGTCTGGAGCCAGGTGAGATGTCCTCTGTACAGGGCATCAGGCTTTGTGGAAAAGGAGAAAGTGAAAAATATCGTTTTGTTTCCACTTATACTTTGCAGCTAAGATGCAGAAAAACCCCTGATGTTTTCAGCATTATGAATTACTGCGTAAATAGATCTGTGATTAAAATAATTAAGTTCCTTAGCGTATTCTGAGTTGTCCAAAGTAAAAGCTGTGTGACATCTGAGGATGAAGCCCAGCTCTGCTGATTTCAGTCCTCTGGTTTGGAATTCTCTTCATCAGTRCTTGCATATTTTGGAGTTTTCCTTTAGAAGATAAATGGATGGGCTGGGATTAGAAAGTGGGCTACTAATGGACATGCATTTGAGAACAGTTCCAGCTGAGTTAGAAAGTAAAGGCTTGAATGCTGAGAGTTGCACAGTAGCATTTAGCATGAACCATTTTGACAGCTATAGAACTGATGCTAGGAAAAGGGAGATGCAAGAAGAAATTATGCTGAGAGTTGTGATCTGTCCTTGCAATGTTGTTGTTCTGTACACATTCACAGTATAACCTACAGTATGTAGATAAAAGAATACTAAAAMATTATCTCTGGAATTGAGCATTCTCATGGAGAGTTCAGTTCTTGGATCAGAATGTTGAGGTTTCAGCCCTTCAAAAATGCTATGTATAACTTTTCTAAGTTAMAAGCACTAAGGACTCTTGTCCAAGTACATAATATTTATTTAAGAGGTTTTTTTATTGCCAGATGTATCATTTCAGTATTAAAAGCTATCTAATGTAGGGACTTGAAGCAGAGTGGTTACTTACCCAAGCATCCAGCATTAACATAAATGCAACAGGTGACACCATAAACATATCAGGAAAAACTTTTGCTTACATGCAACTTGAGGGGATGGGGATTCTTACTAAGGGTGGTGATTTGCTGAACTGAAAAAAAAAAAGCCAAAATGAATCCTTGTTAAACTAAACTGGTTTACACTGATCAAGCTGAGTCTAGACTGATCTTAAAAAGCTTATTTCATTCTTCTCCTTGAAATAAGTAGAACGGTAACAAGTCATTAAGGTCAAACTTTGATAGCATCTGGGAAATTTTAGTATTAGTAGTGATTGGTGCTTCACTTTCCCTATAATGTTCCTGGGATATGGAGCCTCCCATTTTAGTGACAGCAATGCTAGCTGTATATTTATGAACATTCAAATCTTCCTAAGAAAGCTTTGAGGATTTTTTTTTTAATATATAGAATACTATAGACTAGGAGAGGGTAGGCTTTGTATTAYTAATTACTTTGCAGTGATGGTTCATGAGAGTTCATTGTGCTTGGTGCTGTGTGAATACATTACACGTTTTTTTTTTTTTGCCCTGAACATTTTGCAGTTTAATTCAACCATGTCAAAGAAGTGTGAAAGGATTTTCATGGAAGATGTGGGAAAGCAGGCACATAGRTGYATGAATGTGTATTGTAGTGCTATAYTTTTGATSGTGTGGATGCTTGAGAGAGTGTATTTAAGCTATTCCATGGTGTGGGTTTATCTGATTCTTTGCAGATAGTATTGTGGATATTGCAGCAGAGATGATGTAAATATCAACAGAATGGTGGTCATGGTAATCTTTCAGTCTCATGAACAGAAGAATAAGCTAGGGGGCTCAAATATGTGGTAGTTTTAAAGGATGGAGTTCTCAGTGTATTGGTTTTCTGCTTTTTGAATTGTGGACTCTTCTAGAAGATCAGTCATTTTACAAGACAGCAGGGCGTCATATGTGGCAGATACATCACAATAGAAGCRCATACCATGTGATAAAAACATGTWTGAGTACTTGTGATGYACRCATGTACAATTAATTGCTTCRTTCTTTTTGTTCCCTTTTCWTCCACAGGTGACAAAGAAGGTCAAGTCCATGCAGATGTTCCATACTCCTGTGACTTATGCMATGCAGGGTGACAGAGTAGGTGTCTGTGTGACCCAGTTTGATCCCAAACTGCTGGAACGAGGCCTAATTTGCACCCCAGATTCACTTCACACCATCCACGCTGCCATAATTTCCTTGAAGAAAATTCAGTATTTTCGAGGAGCTCTTCAGACCAAGGCCAAATTCCATATCACAGTCGGTCATGAAACCGTTATGGGAAGAGTGATGTTTTTCAGTCCAGCCCCTGCTGACTTCAATGAAGAAATCCAAGAAAATGTTTTTGATTTTGAAAAAGATTATCTTTATCAAGAGGAATATTTGTCCAAGGACTCAGTTTCTTCAGAGGAGAACAAAGAAAATGACCAGGCAGGAGAAGTGCAGCTCCCAAAACAACAGTGGGCTTTGCTGGAGTTTGAAAAACCAGTCACTTGCCCTAAACTGTGCCTTGTGATCGGCTCTAAGCTGGATACAGATATTCATGCCAATACCTGCAGGCTGGCATTCCATGGGGTACTGCTCCAAGGCATGGAAGACAAGAACTACACAGAGACTTTCCTTCCGAAGCTGAAAGTGTACAAACAGAAGCACAAAGAAGGACAAGTGGAAAGGGTAAGCTRTCTCTCTAATGCTGTTTATGGGAACTGGAAATATTTGTCCTGTGTAAATACRTATGTTGGTGGGCTACAGCATTGTCACTGCCATGTTCCAGAGCCTTTCCACAGGTTTTTCTCATGTTTCTATACCCAGTGTATTCCATCTGGTCTGTTTGCAAACAGAAATCACTGTTTAAATCACCTTTTTATTCAGAGCAATGCAGTGATGAGTAATTTGATGCTGGTTTTTCACTGATCCTTTGATGTCTGATCAATGTGTTCATTCCAGAGTCTGGCTTTGTGCATCTTCTTGGAAGTGACAAAACTTCCAGCTTTCCACTGATGTATTTTACAGTCTGTAATATATTGAAAATGTAAAGACAATGGAAATCAGAAAGTAGCATTTGGTTAAATAACCCAGAAAAAAACTAGTAATTTTTCTTTGCATTTTCACATTTTAATAAATAAGAGCATTTATTTTAGTAGGCAAAAAAAAATTTCCTACAGGATGCCTTACAAGTGATAGCATGTTGAAGTTGGAAACAGGTTCATGACACGGAGAGCTTAAACCATGCCTAATCCATGTTGTTTTTATGTCACACAGGTAATACCAATAATAATAAACATCATCATGTGCCATAGTGCTTCTGTTTGATCCATCTCAGTGTGGCAGAAAACAGAGGTACTTTCTGGAGGAGTTAGCAGCTACAGTGAAAATTCAAGGGGATTTGTTTGTACTGTGCCATCAGTGCAGAGGTGCACTCTCTGTAGTGGTTGGTGCTACATTGCTGGAATAGGTTTGGCCTTGGTGGTGGTTACCTTTCAGTCAACAGTGGAGAATCACTTGTTTATACTTTGCATAGTGGAATTTTGCATCATGAATGGTTTAGGTGGAGGTGTACAATATGTAAATAACTTCACTGTTTACTCCTTAATGAAGAGAGTTGATGCAAACTTCAGCATTTGTTTACTTGATGTATTGGTGTTAAATATTGAGTAAAGAACTCTTTCAATTTTAATTTTCCTAACTCAGAACTTCATTGTTTGAACAAAATGTTTAGCATTCCTCTTTCCAAAATTCCATRAAGCTGAGTTGAGGATTGCATAATCCCTCTCCTTAATTTGCTATAGGAGACTAAACACTTGGCATACGATACCATGTTTGCAATGTATAGTGCAGACTTCTTGAGTAGTGTTTGTTTGCTTTACTAATTTAATAGTATGAAGATCCCTGCTGGGGCATGGTCAGTGGAGTTCTTCAAAATGCCTCACTAAATGAATTGATCAAATGGCCAATTCAGGTTTCTTCCTTTTTTTTCTGAGGTTTCTGTTGCATTTTTAGCTCTTAAAAAAAAAAAAAAAAAAATAGGATTTTCTCCTTTGAGTCACCGCTACTGATTTTGGAGGCCTTTTATTTCAAAGGAATGGGAGACCTGTGGCATTGTGTTGGTTTTTTTGGATGCCAGTTTTGTCACTAGGAAGGGAGGTAGTAAGGAGGTGGATGTCTGTAGCTCTCTGAAATTTTTRTCTGTATTTATATGAGTTATCTGAAATGCCCCAAATCCACAGTCACTCATCATAATTTTGGTAGGAGGTATATTGTCTCCTTTGCTTGACATGTCCAGCTGCCTTTCTCTCTGGCTGGTGAAGATACTGAATTAGGAGTCCAAAGTATTCTGAGCTCTAAGCTGCAGAGAAGCTCTTGACCATATAGGTATGTCTGTCATACTTCTGGTGCTCTGGAGCTTTCTGAACTCAAGAAACATTTGCCTTTATCTTGGCTAAAGATTGACTCACTTGTGCATGGTCCATCCAGCATCCTGCAGACCTGGCTTACTGTAAGAATAGGAAGAGAAATTTGTGTGAGCCATTGAGACAGATGCTTTTCTCTAACTGAGGTGAACTGGTCTCGCATTCTTTCTTTACTTTTGTTCCCCCTACATGGCACTGATTTGTGGGACTTCAAAACTTGCAGAGCACCAACTGTGAGTTGTCTGAAGGGGTTAACAGAGTTTGCTGTACCCTTGGTCATACAATTTTAATTGTTTTTATTTAGTGTTATTTTCAAACTGTTTGCCAGTTAATATATTCTGCTCTTGATTTTACTGTGTAAATAAAGGAATAATGTTAACCAATTACACCTACTTTTTCTGGCCCAGAAAATAACCAATGGATTATTTAATATTTGACCAAAAGAATAACTTATTAGGCTATGTTAGTGAACTGTTTTATCTTTCTGTGTCGTTTAAAATGTATGTCCGGGAGGTTTATTATTTTTTCCTGCCTTTTTCACACAGGGTGCCCTGTATATGTGCCTTGATTATTGTGTTTGTGGACACTAATTGGTCTGTAAAYGGACAATTGCCATCGAGCAGTCTCTGCAGCTTTGTACCCAGATATTCCCGACGTACTCCACGTACTTGGAGCTGGCATTTTCCCTGGTCCATGCTCAAGGGATGATGGAGTAAATATTGTAAGAAAGGCTCATAGAGCCTCCCAGGAGCACACAGGGACTTGGAARAGTTGGTGGGAAGAGGATTGTGCCAGCTCTAAGGGCCTGCAGGGGAAGTGCTCCCAGCCGAGGTTGCTGCTGGTTAAGTCTGTGCTTTGCAGAACAGCAGCAGGAACAATTGGGTGGTACAGAGATTTATTTTAGTACACAAAGTCACCAGCTAATAGAAAATCTGAATCAGCTGGTCCCACCCTGCTGCTGATGGATGGCTGGAGATTAGGATCGCTGGATTTAGGGTGTCTATTCTTGGCACTGATACAGGAAAATTTCTTTCTCTGTTGAGCAAGGAAGCTCCCCCCTCCTCACCTTCCCTGGGGAGGCATAAAATAATAATAATTAAAAAATACGTGTTACCTATACAAGAAGTGAACTTTTCCTTCAGAGAATACTGGTGGGGAAAATTAGCTTCATAACTTCCTGAAAGGCTGGGAGAGAGRGAGGCAGGGGCATGTAACGTCCGCCTTCCTGGGTTCAGGATAGAAATGTGCTCCCATAACTGGGATGTAGTGGAATTCAATAGTGCCCCTTTGTAAAACATTGCTGCTAATCTGATGTGGGGTCTCCCAAGCCCTCCTGCTTGCTGCTGGAATTAAAATAAATTCCCTCCAGTTTAACTACCAGTTTACCCAGGAGAAATCAGGCATTTATGGTTTGGCTTTTTGTTCCTATTCTGATTACTTTCAGAGCACCGAGCAATAGTAAGAACTGTAAATTCATTAAGTTTCAGCATCACAGTATTTTTCTTGTGTGCCCCTTGTGCATGGCACCCTTCTGGATTGTAAGGTTAATGTTTTTTTTAAATAAAGCAAGAACATTTATTCTCCATTTTTTTTTGTCTCTCTACAAGAAAGTGTGACATTTTTC
Organism: Malurus melanocephalus; assembly: GCF_030028575.1. Taxonomy (NCBI): domain Eukaryota; kingdom Metazoa; phylum Chordata; class Aves; order Passeriformes; family Maluridae; genus Malurus; species Malurus melanocephalus. The sequence continues at coordinate 603,585 of NW_026623256.1, read as the reverse complement.
CTGTTTCACATGCAAGAAACTGAGTTGCTGGGATTGCATCTTGTTTGTAAAAAGATGCATAATTCTACTGCAGTAATGGTTTTTATCTGGTATTAWATCATCAGATATTTTTGAGCTGTTATGGAAATGCGTGACTGCTTTATTTTGCTTTAGACCAGGTTTATTTTTTAATGTTAAAGTGAGTATGGTAAGTTCTAAGGAAAATCAAAATATATTATTCCATCAGAACTAAAAAGACAGTGGCAGAGGTTTGTATTTTCTTAACTTGATGGTTTCAAAACAGTGTGAAATACTAGTCCAGCCTTTTCTTGCAGAGAGGASTTGAGAGAGGGGAGAAGTTCAGTGGGAGGAAGTTTCTGTCAAGAGCATCTTTCTGGTGTGGTTATGTGGAGGCAGAGACTGTCGCCCTCTAGACAATTTATTTTTGCAAATCCTTGGCTGACTGACAGATGTGCTTTCAATAGGAAAAAGCTAGGCTGGCAACAAGTGGCTTTTACTGATAAAAAGGTAAAAGAGAGTGCTATTGTGAGCACCAGTGTGGCTCTAAGGAGTGTGTTATGGGAATCTTGGTGAAAAAAAGGGCAAATGAGTGTGAAGGAGGTTTGTCTGCATTCAGTGCTGGCTGAGGGTGTGGGCTTGCTTAACTGCAGCAGGTCAGCAGCTCCTGGAGTTGGAGACAAATTTGCGAGATAAACAGCAACTTTTGTCCTTGTTCTTGTGCTTCTGGAGACAAGCTGCTCACTGTTCAGTTCCTTCACAGTTCTGTGGGCAAAGAGTCTTGTATTAATCCAAAAACTATCTCTGAATTTCCTTCTCCTTGGAATTTAACCTCTGTGCAGCATTGCAGGTTAACTCCAGTCTGACTCATGAAACAGTTACTCARTTCCTGGGATAAATCCTTTCTATTTGTCACATTATTTGCTCTTTAGCTTCCATGAACATACAGGTTGAGTGCAGAGAGTTTCAACTGAAAGGTGAACMGTAGGAGTGCATCATGCTTTCCTGCATGACTCAGATATTCTGCCTGTTTTGAAAATGTTTGCACAAGCAGGATTTATCTGAGCATGGTTGTCACAGGGTCCTATTGTCAAGGGTATTCATAAATCAGTAGCTCTGTAGCAGAAACAAAAGCAGAAGGAAAACTTTGCATAGTGTGAGCTGTACCTTCTGCTCTTTTGGGCTTATGTAGTGAAAAATACACACATGTTGGCTGGAATGGTTTCCTATTTTAGCAAAGCTTTCCTATCAGAATGGGCTTGTCCTTTCTAAAGATACTTTATCTGTGTTCCTCTGACACTTAGAAGAATTAATTATCTCTATTTCAGTTTTTAATGTAATTTTCTCATTATTTGCCTTGCTCTTARGCTTTACTTGATGGTAATCATAGTGCATGATGTCCTGGTTTTGTTGATAGCCACTCTGTTCACAGGTTTTGTTGGTTCTGGAGAGTGAGTTTTCTTGTGTTCATTCTCATGGGGACTGAGGACATCATGTAGCCAGCATGCTTAGTTTCTAGGGATGGTTATTGCTTAATAACATGATGTTACTAATTGTTTGAATATTTGTTGTGCTCTAAGAGTCCCCAAGGAGAAGCKCATTGTTGCAAGATCTAGATGTGAAAGCAGGGTAAGTTATCAAGATCTGTATCAGTACATCTCATCTGACACCTGAATGGAAGAGACAAAGCTTATCTTTCAGCATCTTTTAAAAGTGTTGGTTTTTTTCCTTTTCTTAGAGCAGGATAGGAAGAGCTTTGTGAGAGCAAGTGCTGTTACCTGAGTGGATAAATGGAAGGTCTTTGTCACCATCACTTCACAGATCTTTCTGAAGGAGGATGAGATACTGTGGAGATGAGTGCCAGTAGAAAATAGTATTACATTTGTTGATGACCAGAGTGTCCCTTGGGGAGCTAGACATTTTCTAAARCAACAGTTTTGAAAATGGTGGGATTTAAAAACTATGAGCCATATTTTGTGTTCTAATTCCTTATGGCTTTTTRTGAGTGGAAATAGCAACATTTAGTTACTAAGCATGTGCCAAGTTTGTAGTAGCTCAGCCCCACACTTAACCAGACTGYTGAAGGAAGGTGCAAAGGAGGAAAAATGGACTTGCCCATGAGTGAACAGGAGCATCTGATGTGATTCATGTAAGAGAAGAGACCAGTTTTGTAGAGGTTTTGTTTGCTTGGGGAGGCAATAAGTTAATGGGGGAGTACCAGAGTATTGCTGTCTGGAAAGGTTCCCGGGTGGTGGATCGTGTATGAACAACGCTGGTACTTTTTTTCACTAGATTCTTTCCAGATACCCATAATACTAGAATTTGTTTCACCGAGTTGTGCCTATAGAATGCTTTTAAAGCACATGACAGAAATACAGTTCCTTGGATTTTCTTTTGTGTGGTTGTATGGTGCTGCTAGGAATGAAGAGTTAYATTTTACCTTCTGGGATAGTTGGAGCCTTCCATCCAACTTATTTCTAGGTAATGGATGTTTCATTTGCTTACTAGAGCTAATGTTGCATCTGCTATTTTCTTACAGTGACAGCGCAGTGCCAGGGGAATAGCAAGTAAAATTGTGCATCAWGTGATGATGCTGTGTGGGTGACTGAGGTGGGGTGTGCAGACTGATGGGGACACAATGTGAGTAGCAGGGCCAAACTGTGAAATCTGAGTTCTGCCTGCAGGCACAAGCAGTGACCTGGCTGTCTGCAGAACCYTCTGTGACTCTGGCTGGGAGAAGTGGTGGATGTCACTCCATCATCTACTGTAAACATGCAGACGCCACAATTAATATTTTTCCTGCTTTGAAGTCTGAACATGAGTTTGTTTGGTTCTGCTTGGCTGCTGATGGTATGCTAAATACAGTAATAATACAGAGATGAAGGCAATCAGGTGAATAAAAGTGCACAGCACATTCACTAGTTAAAATTCACTGTTTAATAGGAATATAAAAGATGGATTTATTTATTGGCTCTTGTTTAGTTTTTAAGTAAAAGAGTTTGAGAAAGCTTAGTGGGGTATGGGGAAGGGAGGGTTTACTGCCCATTAAACTGAARTACCATTTCTGCTTAACAGTGTTGAGAAAGGATGGTGATGTTTCCTGATATTTCCTAACTCAGCATATGGATTAACACAGTACAATAAATTTGTCATAAAAGTGTATCAGGTAAATTGCATTATCTACTTTCTTACTCACTGGAAAAAAAAATGTTATGTTCACTCACCAGAAAAAGAATGACTTGCTCCACATGACTGGGTMGTAGAATTTTGCAAGGTTTGAGTAACACCTATGGTTATTATTTATATTATTAAATTTAAAATGCAGACATGCTTYTGAGTCTTGCAAGTGTGTGGACAGCTGGTCTTGATTTTTCTGAGGTTGTGTAAGAGTCACCTGTGGGGGAATCAGTTTGTCAGCAAGGCAACCAATACGCTATTTTATTTATTGGATAAAAAAATAAATTACAAATGTTACTTAGATTGCAAAATCAAGAACTTGAAAGCTAGGAAATACCAGATTTACAATTGCCTATGCCACATTAATTCTGTTCCCCTGTGCCTCTACCCTGTGCTCTTAATAAGGCAAGGTTCCTCTGAWATTTTTGTGKATGTGGTTGTGTAAAGACTATATCGTGGGGCATATCAAAGAGGAGCRGGGATAAGGTTGTATAGACATCTGGCATTTCTMAACTTCTTAAGTGCCCAATTCTGCAACTTAYATTYATATAAAAYCTAAGTTATTTAATTTCCTCTGTMTTTTTAAAGTAGAAGGATAAAGTAAAACTGAACCTCTGTATTGCTGAAGCGCAGCCATCTCTTTACTGTACATCTTCACTGGGACTGGAGTTACAAATATCCAGCAGTGTAGCACGGGCTTGTATTGACAGCACAAAGCTTGTTATTCAAATAGCAGAAGGAAACTGTTACCTGAGCGAGGTGGTGGCTTTGGGCAGAAGATTCACACACTGGAGTTTGTGATCCTTAGGGGAGGGGACAGACTCAGGATGTTTGTATGACCGTGCTGTGTCTTCAGAAGGGAATGCAAGTCTGTCAAGGGTCAGCTCCCTCCTCTTCCTCAGCATCATTTGCCTCAGGCAGCTCTTTCCAGGCCTGTCCTGTTCCTGTTGCCAGCTTWATTTCCAGTGAAGATTTTGTAAGCCTCTGCTCTTCATTCCCCCTGCCCTCTTCAAACTATTTGTGGGCAGTTTCCTTTAGAAAGAAACTTAACCTACTGTCACTGTGCTTGACCTTCTGCTATGTACCAGGTCTATGCACTGTTCCAAATGAAACCTGCCACGTCCCACTGATGSCTCCTTTTGGATGTTTAGGCTCTAAGAACCTGAGATGATCACAGTTAAAATACTTCAAAATAGTGAAGAAATTGCCTGTGTGTTTTTAAGTCATGGACATACCACCAKTTTCCTCCTGGCTGCTCAGAATCCTCTTCTAGAGGTCTAGAAGAGAAGTCTTTGTAGAATAAAAGAAGCTGGAAACTTGATTGTTGGTACAATCCTCTCAGTTMTTTTCTCCTTCACCCTTTTGGTGGCCTCATGCAACATCATTTTCTCAATGCACAAAACTTTGTTTTGAAAAGAGCAGGAATTTGCAGCCTCAAATTATTCCCACTTCTGACACAGAAATGGAAAGTGCTTGAAACTGTTTTCTAGAAATAAATGAGCTGTCACTGATCATGATGAAGATGTCTCGAGTGTACTTTTTCTGAAGTGCAGAAAAGTAATAAAAATTCTTTGTATCTTCAGTGTTAGTCACAGGTTCTTTTTGTTCTTTTTCCTCTCCTGTTGTTTTCCTGCTTTAGTTTCAATGGACCTTTTATCAGTTTGCTGAGAATAATTCTTAGGCCCTTCAAAATATTTATTTTTAAACTCATGTAATTTTTTTATTGAATCAGAAAAGGTTATTCGTTCTCTGTATCTATTCTAATATTTAATATCCAGTGCTTTTACTTTCTCTGTCTTAAACCTTTTCTTTTTTCCCTCTTTTATTGGCACCATTTTCTTTCCTCTTCTGGTCTGATCCACTTTTTTTTTTCCTACAGATACATTGAGAGATGAGTTATTTGCTCTCAAAATGTGTGTGATGGATTGTTTGAGAGGGTGTTCAGATGRCAGTAATTTCTAAATTATCCTAAAAAGGAGGGTCGTTTAACAGGCTGGACAATATAACTTGCTGTCCTGCTCAAATGGGAATCATGGATTGTTTTTTCTTGGAATTAATGCTACAGTTTGCACTGAATTCCAACACATAACATGAACTGTGGTTTTGCAAACAGTCTGAGGCAGGGTAAGTACTCCAGAGGAGAATAGCAAGTTGGTTATTTTTTTATGAGAACTTGTTGGTTTTAGCACAAGGGTTATGTGCCAGAGATGCACATACTTCACCTATGGTTATAAAGCGCTGTTTACTTTTTTTGAACAAACACAAAAGCCAAGGGGGAAGGGATATTTCATAAACTCAGTGCTATTGTGTCCTCTGGTCTAAGCCATAAAACAAGAGTAACAGAGACGTTCCCTTTGAACTTGAAATCCCTTTCTAAGCTGCTGATCTAACCTAAGTGAGAGGGGGAGACTATACCAGCCAGAAAATTTCTCTTCTGGGTATTTTTCCCTTCCCACCCCTTTTCTTTTTTTAAAGTCCTTAAGTGAGTTTGATGCTGCACCTCTGCCCATAAATTTAAAAAAATATTATCGTAATGTAGGTCAGTGAACTGAAACGCCACTGTACACCATGGGGGATTAAAGTCAGAGAGGCAGCCCTCTCCCACTCCTACTAGGTCATATGACAATATAAACAAGAAATGCAAGGAGCCTTCAGCTTTTTCTTACCCTAATCCTTTGTTTATGCAGCACTTAAACTGACTTTTGGGGTCGTCTCTGTCTGGCATTAAAGCCCTAAAGCTTTTTGAAGTTTCCCTGAAGTTAATAAAATTAGTCTGCCCTCATTGCTAGGCCCCTTGCTGCTGCTTCAGAGCAGACTGCGTATCCCTTACTGTCTTTGTGGCATTTGGCTTTCTGAGTTCATAATATTTTATACTGCAAAAAAGAGTGTTTGAGAGAAAAGCAGAAAGCTCTCCCAAAAGGCTGTTCAGCTAATAGGCAAAGTGATTGCCATTGTAGATGTTCTGAGAACTCAAAGGGGATTAACTTAAAATCCCACGATTGGAGGTAAATTGCTGGTAAAGTAATTGGAAGTGTTGAGTTTCAGTTACAGACAACAACATSTATTTCTCTGCCGTTTTACAAAGGCAAAGTTAAACGAAAAATTTAATTTTTCTTTTTTCTAATGCAGTCCTAAAGTTGAGAAAATGAGCTTTCCTTCATAGCGATTCTCTCCTACGCTCATTTATTTTAATGCAAAGACTGATCCAGTTATCTTTGCTCCTGTTAGGCCAGGCATTCTCTTGTTATTTTGTCTCTGTCAGGGATAAATTGATGAYAGGCTCACCAGAGGGCATGGATGGCACAGGGTGGGATGTGTAGTATTCAGTGTGTGAGACTGAAACCTTGGGTCGTAAAGGTTTTATTCCAAACAGCCAGTCAGGCAAGTCACTGATCACTTATTATCTCAGCATCACTAAGGTGGTTTTGTTTCTAATGGTCTGTAGAGATGCCCAAGGAATTGTGGTGATACCTACAGAACATATTGATTGGTTAAAGGAGGGATTTTTTTTTTTTTTTTTTTTATGAATTGGCCACTGGAGCGAAAAGAACAGTGCAGCTGGAGCCCTTGGTTACTCTTGTACACTGAATGTACAAGAGCAAGACCCTAAAAAGCACCTTTCCTTATATAAGATAAAGATTTTTTAATTCAAAAGGAATTGAGTGTGGCATAACTAAATGGTGATAGATTTTGTTTCTGTTCTAATAATCAATTAAAGGTTATCATTGCTGGTTTACTCTGAGGTATGTGATGCCTGTAACACTTGTTCACAGAAATCATTYGAGTTTTTTCTGACAGCTTTGCTGGGGAGTCTCTAAACTGAACCAGGCTAGCCTAGTATGATTGCTTACCCTGTAATTCCATTTTTAATTAAGTTAAAGATAACTTTGAAGTGCTCTTGGAAAAATAAAATATGTTTATGTGGCCTTTAAAGTTGGCTTCCTGTGCCATTTGAGGGATAACTGCAAAAATAATAGATATATTGGAGATCCTCCCTGGAGCGTGTTGTACCATCTCTATTTCAAGCACGGGGGAAAGAAACATGCAACCAGCAATGGACAAGAGGGAGGAGCAGTTTTGAAATTCTTGCTTTAGGAATAAGAGATTTATAGGATGAGGTAAAATTTTAATTTTTCCAGCTACTGCAACTGAAAAAAAATGTAGGTTTTGAGAATGTAAGTGCTTCTTCAGGCTGGAATTAACAGCTTCTTTTTCTTCCAGTTTCTTGTTTCAGACCTAAGAAAGGCAAGTGTTCCTGAAAGCTTATCTCCCYCTCTACCAGCACCTATTATCAGGGGTGGTAGGAAAAGACGTCATTCAGTTTTACATTTAAGCCAGGATGGTGCCAAGCAGTAATACTGCCATTAGTGGTTCACAGACTATTTTAAAGCAGTGGGAGAGGACACATCAAAAAAAACAACATATGTGTCCTTTTGGGCAAAGGTGAGGAGTGGATGTTGGGGCAGTGAATGTTGTTGAAACATCTGTTTCTGCCTTAGCTGCACCCAGCCCAGAGCCCAACCTCCTGTCCTGTTGTCATCTCCATGTGACAGAAACAAGAAGGGCTGTAGATATCTCTAATCCTGCATCTGGTCTGGGACAGAAGGAGATCCTGCCAGTGCTTTCCAATACCACACAGCCCTTTCAAGGCTGTTTATAGCTGARCAAGTAAGCTCTGGTTAAAATAAAACAAAGATGAAATTTCTGATSCTAGGTTTACTACCATACTAAGATTGGCATTAAAATAGAGGCATAGATGTGTAGCAAAATAATAAGAATCCTGGGGATTTGAGTCTGTATATGCATCATAGTTTATAGAGGAGGCTTCAGGAAAGGATAGTTGCTTAATAAACCAGCAATACTTTGAGTCATTTAAACTGAATAAAGGGGAGTGTTGGAAACTGGTTGTAATTCTTTACTGTTCTAAGTCACTTTGGTCTTTGARACCCTTAGGTGTAGCTAAAAATGGCTTCAAAGATATGAAGAGGAGCTGCAACTTTTACTACGAAAAGTAATCTTGGAAAGATTTAAGTAATATCCCCATATTTGTTCTGATAAATAAATGTTCTTTCCATGTCTACAAGGTAGAGTATCTCCAGGCATTGGGTATACAAGGATATTCACACCTACAGGATTAGGTTCACTTGACTGCACCTTATACTTTGCAGTGCCTAAGGGAGGGTTGTTTATCTTGCCTTACCCACCAACCTCACTGCCTCTTGTTCCTGATAGCTTAATTAAGAATTCAACTTGGAATGGTTCTTCCCACTGGGTTACAAACCTTGAAATTAAAATTGGACACAATGGTCATAAGGCTCTTGGTGAAACAATCAATATGAATATGAAGGTGAATATTTAAAAGACTCTATTTAGAAACTCTCTAATTTCTTTGGAATTGTACCTGTTGGAGTGCAGGTCTGGAGCTAAGAGAAAGAATGTTTWTGTAGGTGATAATGTACTTAGCTGTGGGATAAATAATGGAATAAACTTTTTGTGAGCATAGGTACTAAAGTGACTTTCATGGAAAGGTTTCAAAGCAGAAAAAAGATTTTAATTAACTGRTATTTACAGCACTTTCTGATGAGGGTTTTGTTCTTCCTGTATTTTGATAAGGGAAGTAGAAGCAGAAATTTGTTAATTCTTGAAGTTGTCTATGGTGTTAGACACAAATTGCCTTAAWATCAGCAGTTTAGATGACTTCTCTAAAGTTTTGTTCATTTGGGGGTAAATGGTTTGTCAAAGGCAGAATGGTAGAAGTTGCCAAACTTTGCATGTATCATGGAAAATTTCCTGTCCCTTTAGACTACAAATTCATGAATCCCTAATTCTTTTGCAGGTGATGGACGATTACAGTGTAATTGGTCGTTCATTGTTTAAAAAGGAAACAAACATCCAGATTTTTGTCGGGCTGAAAGTGAAACTGTCTACAGGAGAAGATGGAATAATAGATGGCGGTTTTGGACAAAGTGGTAAATTTAAAATCCGAATTCCAGGTAGGTGCTTAGCAGTTAACAAATCTGTGTCAAGTGTAGAGGATCTTTCTGTATTGCAAGGTGAAGTGCTGCCAGTAATCTCCTGAAGTTTTGAAATCGGCTCATACCCCGTTAAATCTCTGATCTGGTGGGGACTGAGCCTCTTGTAATTACATGATTGTGGCACTGACTTACAGTGTGAGACCGAGTGGCCCGAAGCCACATCCCCTGTGTCAACAAACTCAGGTCTCAAAATRACTTCTTGCTAAGTGGCAGTAACATAGAAATCATGCTGTGCCCAGAAAGGTTTGTGGTAATCTCTCCTCCCTTAATGTATGTATGATTTGCACCAGAGCCCTTCTGAACAAATAAAAGAAAGCAAACCTGCAATCATTTTTACCTGTAGCTACTTATTAAATGTAGTATATTGGATGCAAGTTCCTTAAATTGGCTCTGTTCTGCATGTTATTACCCCAACTTGCCTTCAAGCAAAAACTGCTTGATAAATGGGGTTTTGGACATCTTGAGAGTTTTTTATTGCTTGTGTCTCCTGGTTTTATGATATTATATATGACTGTATTTTTCATCCCTGGTGAATTACAGGAAGGATTTATGCCTCCTTAGGTTAGAGCATGGGAAATGATGGGTGCTAGAGTTTAKAAGTATCATTATTGGGGTTTTTTTTCTCCTTCTTTTAAGGCAGGAGAGTAGTTCTGAGCCTTTTCAAAAGGCAATAATAGGTGTTGTATTTAACTCAGATTGCAGGATAAGATTTTAAGGATACCAGGCAGTACTTTTGTATTTCTGTTGTGTCTTCAGCCCATTTGTCACTAGTTAATCCCCTGCCCTCTTAGGGAGATGAGCAAGATTACTTCTGTTGAGTAAGTGGAGAAAAGAAATTATAATGTTCTATGACAGCAAACAATCAACATAGCAATTGATCTACAAAGAAAGGGGAAGTTTCCTGATTCCTTGTGGAAAATGGACTATTTTTCAATTTAACTTAGAGTGTGATGCAGCTGCTCTAATTTTGACACTCTACAAGTTTCCGTTCTTCTTCCTATTACAAGATAAGAATTTCTGACTTTATAAAATGTCATGTGCTCTATCCTAGCTATACTTCTAGTTTTGTCAYCAAATGCTAGACTTTGCAAATAGGTCTATTTAGTGCCTAATTAGCAAGCATCACATTTAAAGAAAAATGCTGTACCAGATACATGTTTACTTTTAGTTTTCTAGTATAGAAAAGCTTGTAGGAATTCAATGAGATACCTTTAAGTAGGTGATGAAATGATGCATAGATCACTTTAAACCTGAAAATCAAGATAATGTCTGGCTTAAAAATTTAATTATGTAATGTTCTTAGTAACTTTTCTCTCCCAGAGGCAAAAGGTTGGTGAAAGAAAAGGAGGATGGCATTTACTTAGCCATTTCTACATTTTTGGATGGAGGAAATGGTTCTTCTTGAGACAGGGAGAAGCCTTATAAGGAGTCTTTGGTACCCTTGTGGATATAAGCAGGAAGTGTAATTGTGAACCAGCAGTTACATGAAGAAAATTGTATATAGATTTAGATAATGGCATTTGGCTCTGTGTGTTGATTTAGTGGGAAGAAATGATACCTTTCACCAAGGTTTTCATTATCTAATCTTGGTTACGCTCATCTGATGTTTAACAGCARACCTTGAAACAGAGGACCCTTTATAGTTTGTTCTTTCAATGAGAAGAATATGGAGCAGAATGCTCGAATTTAATACCTCTCTAAGGTAGGCAGAATAATACAGCTTAGTTTGCTTTGCTTTAGTCTGGGTCAAACTTGGGTACTCTTGTTGTCTGGGAAGAAAAGGCAATAGGTTAAATTAACTCAGGTTAAGAGTATCAAGGAATGGGAGAGAAGCACAGAATTTGAAACAGCCTAAAAACCTGTGTCTTTAAGAGTTGCAAAGATTTCTTTGTAGGGGGAGGGCCATTGCTGTGATGCTGCTTGAGTCAACTGCAGTTCACATTCCTTTGTTAGATCAGTGTTGCTTTTTTAATGTGTTTGCATCCTGTTTGTGGGTTGAGTTTTTTTAAATTTAACTGGGCAGACTTTTCTCTCCCTTACCCCTGCCCCATTCTTCATCCTTTCCTCCTTTCATACAGTCTCTTACAGATATTTTTTGTGAAGGGTTTTTAAAAAAATTTTCAAAAGTTGTTTTTTCTGGTATTCCTTCACAAATGTATCAAGGAGTGGGAGGAAAGGGAAGGAAATGTCCAGGCTGAAAACTGCCTTGTACTGCCTCAGCCTGGCAGTCAGTCAGTGCTCTCCTGTTTAAAACCAGTCTTAACCTCTACAGCTGAGCTAGCTTGTTCAGCTCATTGACTTGATGAGAGCTGATGGCTGGTTTTAGAAACAAACCTCTGCATAGCAATAAAAATCTAGTAGATGTGTCAGATATTTGAATCCTGACTACTAAAGGTAATAAGGCACAGCCCAACTGGTGCCAACAGCACCCACTCACACGAGCAAGTGTTGGGCTCCCCAAGTTGATCTGTACTCACTTGGAAATGGCTTGTGTTTGCCTATAGATCAGCCTGGRAATATTGTCTTGTGTTGTCTGTGGGCTGAAACTTGGCAGGCCACAACTGGGAATGGCAGAACGTGGATCTGTTTCTTATTCTGGCACTGCTTGTGTGCAGCAATAAGTCARATAATTCTCTCTGCTCTTCCACTCTGTGAAATGGGGATAATTACTCCCCATTCTGGAAGAAACTCCAAAATAATGAAATCTCTGATTTAGATTTATTCCAGGCTTATAGCATTAATATTTCTTGAAAAGGCCTAATTGTCTTTCTTTAGAGTACGACAAACACATCTAGAGTACAGCATGCAATTGGAAGTTCCTCAGTCGCTGAAAGATGTCAGGAGCTTGGAATAAATTCAGGGAAGAGCAGCAAGAATGCTTGAGAGGCTGAAGGGATTGATTTATGAGGGAAAGAAGATGAAAAGAAATTCATGAAACTTGGGTAAATGCTGTCTAAGTGGGAGATATGATTATCTGAAAGTGTTTGAAAAACATAACGGCAAAGAATCCCGTAGGGTGGTCCAAGGAGGTGGAAGCAAAGTTTAATAYGAAATAAAATGAAGAGTTACTTGACTATTAAGAGATGTTATTTAGCAGAGATGTCTTGCACTGCCAGATCATCTTTRCAGAGGAAGATGATGTATTCCAGTTGACAATACTTGTGTGTAGTTTCCCTGGATGTTTGCTAGTGCAGGGTACAATGGGCTGGCAGCACGATGATGGGTGGAAGTATCATTTATTTTTCATCTTCTGATTTTGTGTCCAGGTGTGATTTTATTGCTGGAATGACAAGGTATAACATGCTTTCTAGAATGTTTGCAGCAGCCTCTGGTTTAAAGAAAAAAACAAAAAGTTTTTGCTGGCAGATCTRCTGTTCTGTAGGGCTCAGTTGTGGAGTTGCTTGTGCTTTAACTGAGGGCAAARTTTCCAGGTCTGTTAATTGACAGGATGACACTTCCTTTCCAGACTGGTTGCATGATCAAATGCATAAAAAGGAGAACATAATCTCTAAACTCAAAGAGAGTTTTGCTGAGTTTAACAACCTGCTTAAAGAGCAAGCAAGATTTGAAAGGCAGTTTAAACTACACTGCTTTAAAAGTTCTGCTTTGTGTGAATGAGGAGTGAGCTACTGATGGGGTGCTGCTTGCTGAGGTGGGTGATATGTGGCAGCTGCTTTAGCTGTAAATGGAACTCTGTATATGGTAAATGAGTGAAGAGTATTGTGCAGGAACAAGTTTGGGGAGGCTGTATGGAACYGTATGTTTAAGTGTCTTATTCTAAAGAAGATAAAAGCTAACAATGACAGCCTTTGGAAAATGCTTATTTCACCATGCCTTGCACCAAGGAATGTTGTGCCATTTGATAAGAAATTTAGAAAAAAGTTCAGCGAATCATTTGAATAACCTAGTGCAAATTGTGATTTTTATTTAACTGTCTCACCCAAGAATTGGCCCTGTAAAACTGTGCTTGGTTTGCAAAGTCATGATCTGTTGATGTGTGTCTTGACATCTGTTAAAAGAGTGACTTTAGATATTCCCATTTCTTTGGTTTCGGTTCATTGCATTTCTCTTGTGCTTGATCATTGTGAAACATAGCAACTTTTTAAATCTAACTGGAGCATATGTGGTATCTCGGGCATAGTTCACTTTCCTTTCTCTCTTTCTATCTAATTAGTAGTGAAGTGTTCATCCTTGCTGAGGCAYTACAGTGTGTTTGGCTTCCATTCTCCTCTTTTTGACTAAAAATTGCTATACATGTCTAAAGAGCTMCCTTATTTCTTAATGTGAAAGAAGCAGTGCATATCTAACATTCTGAAGTGCTGAACACATTTCYGAATTGAGCAAGTTTCAATGTAATAAAAGACACTTTTCATAAGAAGAGATACAAATGAGAATATTGGAGTACAAGCTTTGTGACTCTGCAGTTCTTTTTACCCATACAGGATAACAGGAGCTTTAACTTTCTTAAAACAGGTAAAGACAAACTGGTTTATGACTTTGTCTTTTGTTGGCAGTAGCTTTTTGCCTTGCACTTGAGAGAAGAAATCTGTTTCACTGTTTCTATTGCTTGTCATGGTGAAAGGGATTGAATGTGTCATAAAAGTCTGTTCTGAAGTGGCAGATGTGCTCCCTAACCCGGGACACAGCACCTCTGGGATCCTGCAGTGTTGGTATAACATGACATGAAGTGGTCAGAATTATGCAAAAGTGTCATATTCCTGAGAAATCCTTGTATTCTTACATGTGAAATTAAGGGTGGAGATGCAGAATATGTTTTCCTCCTAAGTGTATTATGGATTTGGTGCCTCTTTGGTGTTTTCATATTTTRCCATGTACTTTTTTCATTGGATGASATCCCACACTGGTGTGCAGAAWACTTAATGACATAGTGGGAGAGCTATGATATAAGAATTGTAYGTCAACAGCACTACTCTGCATAATTTCAGTTCCAGTTAAAAATTARGGATTTAAAAGTGGAATTCAGGTTTTTTCAGCATTTTTTAGCATTCCACTGAAGCAAGGAAGCTGGCTAGAGGTTAAATAATATAAGGGAAATTAAAGTTATGCAAAGATGGAAAAATGCAACAGTAAAATAATTTGTGTATTAYATTTTCTTCTGTAACTTCCTCCTCAAGAGCTATCTTAATTGTATTATTTTCTGGTTTTTTGTTGGTTTTTTTTTTTTTTTAATTACTATTCAACACATGTGTCACCTTGTTCAGGTAGGTCAACACGCCAACACAGCTGGCATTTGTGGAATAATACTTTCAGGGTTTTGGGTTTTTCTTAACAACTGTAGGAGACAAGCTTTAAATAGTTGACTGTGGATAAATGTCATATTCCCAACTGTGATTTGGAGGGCACTCCTTACTGACATCAGCAGGAATGGGGCAGTCTAAACCTTTTCATTGCACTGAGAATAATTAAACACCCTGTCACTAAGCAGCATACCTTTTTTGTGGGAGATCTTGACATTTGGAATTCTTTGCTTGTGTTGCATTAGAATAGGATAATCTTCTCTTAGGCCAAATGGAATTTAGGCACATTTAATGTCCTTGTTTTCTCAGCCTGGCTCCYGTTTTAATAAAGGAAAATAAAAATTGTTGGCTGCAAGGGTCTGGTGGGTTGCCATCCCTGTCAGTATCAGGTGAGGCTGAGCAGGATTTCAGTCAAGAGGAAAAACAAAAGCCCAAGGGCAAAGAAATCTGTGTAGCTGTGTTTTATTTAAAAGCTGGAGATTAGCTCTGCTTGTTCTTTCACAGTCTCTTTTCCCCTACCCTCTAAACCAAACAAAACCTAAAATCCTTGAGGGGTACTTCAGGCATAAATCTCCTTCTCTCCTTTTTGTGAAAGTTGGCTGGTGCAGTATGGACAGAGGCCGGGAGAGGAYTGTTGCCAGGGAGGCATCACTTCCTTGTACATCCCCTCTTGAGCAGATTAAACTGTAGTGATGTGGAAGTCCTGGTGACCACATAGGAACTAGGAATTTGTACTGCATTTACACAAAAAGGCTGGCCTGAAGGAATCAAGTCTACATTTGGAGTGATGACATTATGTGAGCCCATATTGACCTTTGAAGCTGAATTAGCCAGATTTATTGACCTTAGAGTGTTCTTGTGGAATCAAAGTCAAGATTTGTGCACGTTGCTTCTGAATGAAAACAAGTCAAGGAAATGTTAACTTACTTACTTGTCTGCTTCATTCATGTTAGGATTGGGAGATCCTGGTTTGGTTGGCAGTGACGGAATTGCAGGATGAAATTTTTAAAACTCAGAGCTGTGAGGGTGAATATATTGATAGTAAGGTTGATTTTGCWGGCAGCAGGTCATTGCACATTAGAGCAGATGCTGTGCCCAGGAGAGGTTATGACTCTTCTTTGCATTTGAAGTTTCCATTGGAGTGTCTGTCCAGCAGGTTGTTTTTCTGGGATCAAGCAGACGTGGATTACGGAATCATCGGGCATCAGGTGGTGTAGCAGCATTTAAATGTGTCTGTGCAAGGAAAGAGTCCAGCTCCTGTGTAAACGCTTGTGTTGGGTACAGTATAGGTTACAGTGATCCTCTGAGWCATTGGAAAGAGTGAGAGGGAGCCTTTTATTTTACTGCCTTTCTGTTCTTGTGCAAGGGGAGCTTCATGAAAGTGTCATTAGTGCAACAGAATGAACACTGGCAGTTCTGCACCATGTGATGGAATTGCAGTGTTACCTCCTACTCACCACATCTCACCAGTGACCATCACACTCTCCGTGAGGGCAGGGCTATTGGTRGCCTCCAGGAAGAAGCCCTGTTGCTCTCTGACTACTTTCCTTATAGTAAAGAGCAGCGTGTACTGAGCCCTTTTTGCTCCCCTGAGTAGCAAAGCACCTCACACTTGCACAAGTGTGAGCTCAGCCCCAAAGCAAACTGATGGTTCACTCTGGGCTTTGCTGCCTGCTGGGTTCATGTTTAGTTTATTTCCATACTACTCAACAGAGCATGTTTTTCTGAGCTTACTGCCCATCTTTCTGSGTCCCTGAAGCTGGGTGCCAGTAACAGCTTATTTTGCCCTCAGATATTTCTACCAGCATTTTCAAGCTGCTGTAGAGATGTGCAAGGTAGAGGGGATTTTGCTGACCTGTGGATGTTCTAGTGTTGCAATGTTGTGAGCTCTTGGAAGGGCTGAAGAGAAAATCCAGTCTAGCTCTGTGTCAGAGATTGCCCTCTGCAGATGGAGGCTGTTGGAAATTGAGCTGCCAAAATAGTCTGCTCTAAGTGYGTTCTAATTGAGTTTCCTTTTCTGCCTCCAAGAACAGCAATTGCTCTACTAGTTACCCTGAAGTTAAGTTTCAAATCCCTGCTGCAAAATAGAAAGATGCTATAATAGAATTTGTTTATCTTAATTTGAGGATAAAATCGGGATCTGATAGTGCGGGGAGAGCTTGGGAGACGACTGTGGGTTTTTACAAGTTTTTTTGAAACGGAACAGTTGTTGTTTCARTTGGCAGTGACATTGGTAGTCAGCTGTCCAAAGTACTCATGATGGTAAGCCCCCAAAGAATGATTTTCCTTTTATTAAAAAAAAAAAAAAAATCTGTAAAGATTGTTTCTTTTCTTAGATAAACCCAGGTCGTATATAAGATTCTCTTAAGCCACAAGAGCTAGATACATAAATTAAACAAACTGAGATTTGCACTCCGTTGCATGTTTTTAGGATCTGGGATTTCAAAAGAGGTGCACTTATCTAGAGATTTGTGGTAAAACTGAGAGCTGAAAATGCTGCTGTGTATAATAACCTTACTTCTGTGTAGAGTCTCTTGTGGTCATAAGTCTTTCCAGTTAATCCAGGCTTTGTTATTYTGGGGAAATGTAGTTATTGTGGAAAGTTGCATTCCCTGGGTGAAAATAAGCATCTTGCATATTTGGGGCTGTTACTTTGCTGAATTTTGAATAATTATAACATCCACTGTAAGCTCCTGGAGCCTGTTGCCCAGTCCAGCTCTCTGGCMGGTCATGTCTGCAGTGGATGTGGCCAGACAGGCTGCTCTGTTTGCCTCTGTTTGTTCTGTGCTTGTATTTGCCATCRCAGCACCACTCACTTCCTTGGGTACCATTTCCAAATTATCTAATACCTTTTGGCTCCATGCTGCTGTTATGTAAACTGCCCCTGTCAGGCTGTCGTWAGTCTTGCCTCACGTGCTTGGGAAATCCTTTGTTTAATGGGGTTCCTTTGCTGAAGGTTACATTTCTGAAGGAAAAAGGGAAAAAAACCACCTTGTAGTTTGTAGGTGGGAGGCAAAATGAAATACTCAAAATGAGGAATTGAATGAGCTTATTTCCCCTATAAAAGCAATCCTACCYTGTTTTGCATACGTGATGGTTCCATAAACACACAACTGCAGAASAGAACCATATTCCAATTTTTAAAATTTATGCTGCATTTCTATTGTGGGTATTTTTCACTTTAAGTAGAGATGCTTTGCTACAGTCGCTACAACCCAAATATCCTGTTCCTTATAGATGAAATTCTTCATTTAATTTTGGCTTCACTGGGTTTGTGCTGCTGAAGTTGCAAACAATTTGGATTAGAACATGGCACGGAACAACACGATTGCTCTTACTTTCATGAAATAGTACAGAAGTTTAATGTACCACACATTCTGCACACAAGAGCAGGATGCATGTGTTGCCTTCTGTCTGTTTTTTTGTTGTTGTCCTTTTTAGGTGTTTCATTTTGCAAATTCAATACATGCTTGCTGTAATTTCAAGTGTGAAAATATTTTTTTTCTTGAGAAAGACTATAACAGTGGGTTTTATTATGTGTATATACAGTCTGGCTGAGCAACCTTAGAGCATCAAAAAATAATAAGATGATAATATCTTGTATCTCCTAGAACAAATGGGAATTTTTCTTTTTTWMAAAAWTTTATTYTCATATACTTGCMTTTGCAGGTTTGGGGTGCTTCAGTGAGTGCCTTGGAAAAAGGTGGAGAAGGAACAAAATAATTTCTTCTGAAGAGTAACAAAATATAGATATCATAAAATTTCTGTTGGTTTACTGCTGATCAGTTAAGCATTTTCCTGGGAAGGAAGGGCTCTTTTTCTTGCTGAGGATTTAGTTGATGTGAGTACAGCTAAATGTGAGGGATTCAGAGGATCCCCGTGGATTCAGGTGAACTGCCCAAATGTACTTTTTAAAGTGAGCCTTAAATTGTCAAAAAAGTGTGCAGAGGCTTTACATGAYTTATAATTGTTTCTTTAGATRTTAAAGGTGTGATTTTACTTTGAARGGTTGCATATTTTGGTGAGAKATGGCTGAAATACTCTGTGCACAGGTAGACCAATGGTTTTGGGGTGAGCTGGTCAGGAGGAACTTGCTCTATCCTGCTTGTAGTGGGCAGCTTTCTCCAAAAGYCCTCTTGTTTATGTAGAAAAAGGAAGTGGAAGCCATGAATCTAAATTTTGTGTTCCCAGGTCTGTCATTTATTTATATAATACCAAAGAAGAMATTATTGCCTTCATCTTTATTTCTGCTTTCTTGTGCGAAATGGGATGCTAGTTTTTGGATGTTACAATTCTCACTCATGGCTTTCCAGTATTTGGGTGGAAAATACTTCAGTTCCAAGCCTTTACATAACTTTGATCTTATTAAAAGTCTCCACAAGGGTCATTCATACATTCAGGTTGCCCCCTCGCAATGAAATTTCTCTCCCTTTCTGTAAACTRTTTGTGCTCGTTTACTTCATTTTGATCGTTCATCCCCTGGGCCTTTCACCTTCCCTTTCCACCAGTGTTTGTTCTGATAGCTTTTTGAAGTCTGAGTAAAAACATACACCACGGGGGCTTCCTGGAGGCATAGAGCTTTGTGGTTTGCAAATTGTAGAGTATTTGAAGTATTGACTCGCAACAGTGGCCAGCGCGCAGTGGATGAGAACTGTCGTGTGACAGGGACGTTAACCTTGAGAGCCTGATCCATGTTTTGAGTTCGGGGACAAAAAAAAATAGTTGCTCTTAATAGTGTGCATTGATTTCAAGGAAGTCTGTGTAAAGCAGTCTTTGGTTTGTGTTTTCACAAAGGGATTTGAGTGTTTAATAAAGAATAGGAAATARCTGGAGCTTCAATAGACCTGTTTTGATAGGGGGGGCTGTGCTGTAACATGATTTTGTATAATGTTATACATAAGCAACAAAAGCATTTCCTGCCTCTAGCTACAGTATTATTGCATTTTTTTTAAAGTGCAAAAAATACTTTTAAAAGTACTTAATACATGGAATAAAAGTTATAGGTAAACTAGAGAAGACCATCATCCTGCTTAGAAAAGTCTTTCATATAATATCTGAAGTTGTAACTTCAGTCCCAAGGATTCCACGTTGCATGCTTTTGTGCTATGGGTTTTATGATAATATTTTTTTAAACATCTGAGCCCTCAATTCCCCCCACCCTCATCCCCCTCAGCTATTCCAGATATTAGCAAATCAAGACAATTTGGTGATTCAGAGAACCTGTTCTTTCCTGTTATAATGATAAGTTACCCAATTTGATTTTTTGTATGTTTTACCCTAATCTGTTTCCACTCTATCTTCCCCATTCAATTCCCTCTCTGTTTGGCCGATTGCCTTTTCTTCCCTCTGTAACACCTTCCCCTGTCCTTTCCCACACAACCCTTAGCTGCTTTTTAGGGTTTATATAAATGAGGTAAAATATATATATATATATATATATATATATATAATATGCAGAGCCCTGAACCAAGAAAATGGACCTGTGCCATCCCTTTGATTAGTTTATTGTGGTGTCCTAAACTGGACCATTTGATGTTGTTAAAGAACATTGTGTGGTGCAGGCTTTTGCTGTGCATTTGAGGATTTTTAATTCAGTACATGAGTCTGCTGCCAGGTATGTATTTAGTCCTCAGTGCCTTTGTTTACCTTCTCAGTTTTCTGTCTGTGAAAGAACAACCTTCTCCCTAATATGGCCAGTTGATGTATGGATGTGTTAGGCAAGGGGCTTTGCCTGCTGCAGTATCAGCTCATCAGGATCGGTATTACAGCATGAATGCAGCCTGAAGAATATGCATTTCTTTGTGATTGCAATAATTATCTTTTCATGCCCCTACAATGGTAACATGGGCTGTGCCAAGCAGCATGTGCCAGGAGTAAGAGAAAGATGTGTTTTGAGGACTGAAAATGTGCTAAAGAATGCAAGTTCCTGCTGACAGGAGAGCAGGCTGTATATCATGAACTGGGGATTTTCTTTTCATGGYTCATTACAATCGACTGTTCTCACAAGTACCTCCTCAGAAGATGTACAGAGATTATAGTCCCTTTGGAGTTCATGTGGAAATTGATGCTTGCTTCCCCTATCCCTGACTTTTTTCCCGTAGTTTTTCTTCATATTTTCCGTGTTGTGCTCTTAAGCGAGTTGTTTGAGGATGTAACTTAATTGGATTTAGCTGGGGTTTTTACTTTTCTGTCTGGAAATTGTGCATATTCAGAGCAAGATTGACTTATTCAGTAAATTATTACTGTTTTTATTTTTTATTTGAAGTGAAATGTAAGCTTGCATTTATTGCACCAGGTCTATGTTGAGCTACTCTTCCTTTTACRAGAAGTTGAACATTTTTAAGAACACTTTTCCCTTGACCAAGGCCAAATAGAAATTTTTTTGAGAACTTAGTAAAATATGTATATAACTTAATATTTGCCAATTTATTCTTGTGAAAAATCGAATTAATTTCTCATATCTGTGCAAATACAACAACTCGACTATTTCTGTTCAGTCGATCATTGTGCAATTCACTGGTCTTTAATCTTAAATATGTTATTAGGTTTCAGAGTAAATGTATGCTGGAGAAAAAGGGGTGAGTAGTTGTAGAACTTACTTTTTATAAGCACRGGAAAAACGTGTTTTATTTGGCATTTGGAAAAAATTATAGGTAGATTAACAACAGATTTTAAATGTCTGTTCTGTAAGATTTTGAGCTTTAATAAATACTGATACTTGTAAGAAGACTGCTGTAGAGTTTTGCAAATGAGTTGGGTTGAATAACCTTATTTTCTCTAATCTTCATAAAGAAAGGATGGATTTGTAATATACACAAACGATTGCCTTTTGGGTGGCTGTGAAATCTTGTAAACATGGTGGGGAAGGGTCTGTGTTATTCAGACTCCGAATCAGTTTCCTGAATTTGCTTGCTGATGGCTGGGAATCTTCTGTTAAAGACYTGTTGATTCCCTCTGTATTTAAAGTCATAGATTGGAGATTAGGTTTTGATTTCACRTATGCATATGGATTACACAGAGAATAAGTTGAAGCATGTTATAGATTGCCTGCTACTTTTGTTGAACGAGTAATTAGAATATGTTTGGGGAGGAAAAGGAGGGAAAGACCATCTGTAACCAAGTTGATGGAGGGTATTTCAGTCCACCCCTGCCGATTCTTTCTGACTGAAGCTGTCTGAGCCATTCTTAATACAATTTAGTTATCGCCAGCCAGAAGGATTTTATTTATGGAACAGGGCCTGTTGGAACTTCCTCCGACCCCAAAGAAGCTGTGAATGGGAGAGAGCTGATCAAGCAGGCATGCCTGGCTAGCGTATGCATTTCTTTAATAAGGCAGGGATTGATGTCTTTTGCAGTTCAGGGGTTAGGTAAACAGCAGTCCCTCGGTTCAAGGCTCTCCATGTTCAGTTGTTTGTTTATACGGATCTCAGAAGGTTAGTTTAGCCCTCTTGACATCCCCAGGGAGCTTTCCTGACCATGCTATAACCTCATCTGCTCCAAAGTTGCTAGGAGGTATTACATCTCCTTTTAGGAAAGGTATGGGCTGAGTGGAGTGTGCAGCTTGTGCCTGGTGTCGAGGAAAGGTGGATATAATTAGAGTGGTTGGAACACTGGGTCTGTCTTCAGGAACTCATAAATAATTTGCACATGTAGTGTATKTAACTACTGTGCTTTCATTCTCAGACTTGATATTTGCACACGGAGATGGCTGCAACATGCAACTCAGGTTCTTGCTGAATTGCAGTCTGAGAAACCAGTGACATATTTCACTAATTTCACCAGAACTTTGAGTCTTACTAATTTGTGCTTCCATTGACTTGGCAGAGGTAGTTCCTTAAATTGAAGAGGATAAATGCCAAAAWATAAGTAGTTATGTTAATAATTTATTTTAAAAATTAGTGATGGTTGTGTGTTGAACAATGCAGGGAGTTAAAGCATGCATTTCATTAGGTTAATTTCCATAGCTRTTCTATCCCAGCTTTCCTCCTCCACAGAGGATGATGATGGTCACATGAGAAATGAGAAAGGAATAAATAGTGCGAATTCATCTGGGTCTTACTGCAGTGGAGTTCTGATGAGTGGAGTTGTTCTGGAATTTGAGGATGACTTTGCTTGGGGTTAGAAGTGTGCTTTATCACRTGTGGGACTGGCTGCTTTTAAATTGTGACATGTTATGGAGTTGGCTTAAATCCCAGAATTTGTTGAATWAGTTTTTGCTGATTTGATGTCTGGCTATTTGTACTTCATTTTTCTGCAGCACYTTCAGTCTGTARCTGCGCAGATCCAAACAGACATTAATAAAGTGACTGCACACCTACAGCACAAATTGTGAAATATCCTCTTGTASAGATGAGGAAACTGAGGCACAGACATGGKCTGTGAATTGCCWCTGGATGTTYTTGAGAGAGYARAGATCTSTACTGACCCTTCTTGTCTTGTAAYCCCCAGTGCTGTGCTGCTTGACCTKCARTGTCTTTGTTTCCTTGAGATCAGTTTGTGTACTCTGAGAACTTCTCAGGAAATCTGAACTTTGTCTGGTGCTCTCAAAGTAGGGCAACGCTCTTAAAAATCCTGTCCTGTACAAATCCATATGGGTGGCATCCCAGCTGAAAGGTGTTCAAAGAGGGAGGGGGAGGTCACTTCCATGCTGGCTGAGGTTTCAAAGTGCCAAAATATGAACATCTTGTCGCTTTTAAATAATGTGTGGGGTCTGACTTCAATGTTGGGTTTCGTATTTAATCAGTATTAATATGATAACAGGAATGTGACAACTGAAGCGAACACAAAGAGATTATCTTCTTAGCCAAATGCATCCATTAGCTAGGAAATATAGGTTTCTATTAAATGAAGCGGACAGATGGAGTATTGGAGGTGACTGAGAACAGGAGGGGGAGGGGGCAAAGAGGTGAAAGTTGAGGTTTAGAAAATCTCTATAAAAATAAAAACAAACCATCCATCTTGATGGCTGGCGTTTTACCCTCCCGTTGCACTTTGAGGATGGTGCTCCGATTCCTATCAAGAACATTATGCTGAAATTTAATCTAACAGAGCACTTACTCCTGCCAAGCTCTGGCTCAGCAACTACTCCACGCCCCCAGAAAGAAGTGGCCAACAAGGCTTCAAACACAGGACAGTGTTGTGCCATCTTAAGGAAAACTGCTACTTTGAGATCCCAGGGGAAGACAGATTGGATYTTGTCCCTCTAGTTGTTGKKTTTTTTTTCTTTTTGCTAGRGAAGCATGTTGGGGAAACAAAATCATGTTCCAGCATTTCAGAACAGTTGTAAAGTAAATTATTCATCTCTGTGTGTGTATGTRTAGGAACCCCAATCTAATAACTGTTGTAATAATGTTTATAACCAGTGTTTGAAACAAAGGTTATAATAGTATAAATAATTTTAGATAATGCAGATAACACGAAGAAAAATAATATCATTAGAATTTTACAAGCTGGACAATTCACTAAGATAGATGGAGTAACACAATACATTTAAAAAARTAAATCTGTTACAGCACAAACATGACACTAGTGACAGGAAACATCTGCATTGCCAACCATCCCTAGGCTGGCCACAGCTTCACATCTGCAGCACCAGCCTGGGAGCTGTGTATGCTCCTTTCCCAAGAGAAGCTGGCTCTGTTCTGCCACAAAGATTTGGGTTATTTTCTTTGGGGGTTTTGCATTGGTTTTAAGTCTGCAAGTGTTTTACTTGAAAAAGAAATGGAAGAAATCATRTAGGATGGTGCTGCCTAGGAAGAGTGGAATAAGTGTGAACAAACTGTAGTTCATTTTTTTGAAAGCTGTTTTGAATTGGACCTAATTACTGTCGTASCAAATTCCGCATGTGAGTGGTGAGAGTCTGGTTGGCTGCAAACAATTTTTCATTGCCTGTTCTTATCTTTTGTCCATTTTGATTTTGCTGCCTGTGATTATTTCYCCCCTAGATTTTGAGGCATGTGCCAAGCTTCCTCTGGCGAAGCATTGTGTGGAGCTTTAGATTTGGTGATGGTGGGGAATGGGAGAGGAAAAAATATGTGGCAGAAAGAAGCAGCATCCGTCTTCTGCCTGGTGTTTCCAGGCTTCACACAGAGTTTTGTTAATGAATTTAATGTTCTTTTACATAAATTCCCTCTTTTTGTCTGCGTTACTTCTGCTTGTTTTTTCTCTTAAGCCTTTAAGGTATTAACAAAAATAGGACATGTGGAAGTCCACTGTCCATCTCTTTAAGCTGATGCCAAATTCACAGTGATCAGTTCATTTGGGCAGCACAAACCATATGTTATTACAGTCTCTGCATCCAAGATACTTTTAGAAAGTAAACTTCAAAACCAGATTGGCTTTGTATTTTCCCATAGTGCATGGTGTTCCTTATTTATATATACTGATATATTTTTCCCCCCTTCCTCAACATACAGTGGGTAACAGGAAAGAGAAAAAGATCCCGGAGAAGGTGTGTAGGGATGGTTGATGGTGCAGAGATGCCTGTGGTAGCAAAGGARAGGCTGTGGCAGGTTCCCAGCAGGAGCTGTGTGCTTTGCTGGCTCCATGGCGGGGTGCAGGAGGTGCAGRGCCATTTTTCAGGCTACCCTGTCATTCCTGCTTGGGAACCTGACACATGGGCCTACTTTCTTSCTTGTGTTGTTTTTTTGGATGGAGGGAGGTGACTGAGTGGCTAGCCCCTTGACAGGGCAGTTTTAAAACATTCATAAAACTTTTATTGGKCTGCCACCCTTGCAGATAAATATTTTCTGAGTTTATGGGCTTATTTTAAGGATTGAAGCTTAATAGCAGCTTTGTAGCCCTATCTGTCCCCAAAATAGCCTTTTGGCAAGCCCCATCTCTGGAGGCTGCCATGCTTTTCTAGGTCTTTGGAGTTTCTTCATCACTAAATTATTACCCTTTTGCCTCCTTCTAGCTTTGTCTGACTAAATGTGACCAACTATAAAATGAGTCTTTCCCCCTCCCCCAGCATTGCTGAAAGCTGATGCTGTGTACCCGTATTTGGTCATCATGAAAGGAGAAAGACTGCAGTAGTTTTAAATTCATTGCTTTTATTAAATTGGGTTTGTTAGACCTGTTTTATATGAGTCTTACTTACCAGTCTTTTCTTAATGCTGCAYGTGATTTCAAGATGGTACAGGCTAGTGACATTTCAGACACGTACTGGCACTTTTCAGGCACTTTCTCAATGTGCTTCCACAAATATAAAAGCTTTACAGCTCATCTCGGCATTAAGTGGGAAACCAGCGGGCTTACAGCCAAAGCTGTACAAAGGAATGCTGTATTTAGTGCTTGGAGGAAGATGGARCTGCAGTTTGAGCATCCCTGCCATTTGATTTCACTGTGCTGTGTCCAAAGAGGTTTCATGGATTTCAGAGTGGGCTTTTGCTCAGCGCTGACTCAAGACAGCGTGAGCATTTTGGCTGCCCTGGGAGAGCCATGTATGATYCCTGTATGTTCCAGCTCCTGAAAACTGAGTATTTTTAGCACCTGGAGCACTACTACATGTTATGGTCTCTTTGTATCCAAGTGCAGTTGCTGATCTCCCTTCTGTTCTTACCAGAGACAGCTGTAATACCTAGAAGGAAAGTATGTGACTTTTTTCCATTTGCTCAGCTGTGTGTTATGACACTGCTTTCAATGAGTGATTTCCTGAACAGCAATCCTCTGGCACACGGTATTGTATCATGGCATCCTTTGTCTCATCCCCAAGTTGCTGGGGGCTGTGAGTCTTTTTCTGTGCAGGAGCYCCTTTTCCAGCATGTGTGATTGTTGGTTCTTCAGACATGCACAGAAAAGTGCCATRGGTAGGAAACGACTTCAAGGTTGGGTTCAGGGATACTTGTAAAAGAATAGTCTGTAGAAGTGACAAAAATAAAATAGGAGCTTCARGACAACTGAAGAGATTAAAATAGACTTTACCTCCCTTAAGGAGGGTCACTTGGTCCTAACAGATGTAGAAGAAAAAAGAAAACCAAAAACCAAAACAACCCACTTGCTTTATTTTGGGTGAGGTTGACAACTTATGTAGACAGGGAACTCCCTTTTCCAGACCAGTCACAGTTCAGCAATACATTTGCTGGTTTGTTTTTTTTTTTTCTTCTAAAAATAGGAATATCTATTTTTGTACAAAACAATGCCCTGAGACTCTTGTGTTTCCATGACTTTTGTTTTTTTTATTTCAGCACATTTTGGGGCTTGTCCTAAGAATGGAGTTGATATAATAATAATGGTTTTCTGGACATTGTAGCCATCTGATTTGTTGCTTAGARTATGAAATAGTTTGCTTTTGCAGGACTGTTTTTCTGCAAGTTTTACCCTGATGAAGAAAAATAACATAGGAGTAAAAAAGGTGATATTACAATGTAAAAATGAATTCAAACAGCTTATATGCTCAAATAACTCAGCACAATGTGCCTATCTCAGTACAAGCAAAGAGGTTAAGGCTTTTTTTTTTCCTTTTTTTTTTTTTTTTGCAACAGACCACTGAGTTCTGGCAGTGTGCACATTATATGCAGAGTTCTTGTCCAGCAAAATTCTCGATGAAGCTGGACAGTTTGAATTTTTGTACATTCACATGTGAATTTTATTGCTATTTCCATTATGTAAGTAYGAGTATAATGGATTGTAACTGTTTCAAGTTCTTTCTCAGACATTTGGTAGTGGTAGCCCCCAGCTAGTGTCTGTCTCACATCAGATGGAGTTTATTCTTTTTTCCTCTAGAAAGCCCTGGAGCAGAGATGTAGAGATATTAAATAAGTTGCCAGCAAATTTATGGCAGTACAGTGAAGAAGACTCCGGAGTTTTAGCTTACCACCAGTGTAAGTCCATCTCATGGAGCTTTTGCAGTGTCTTGTCTTTCACATTAGTTATTGGGTCAGCCAGAAGCCTCTTGGCATTGACTGTTGGCAATTTATTTTTTTTAATTGCTTGTTGTAATAGTGTGTTTTGGTCCACTGCATTTGTTGTCTATTGGGGATCAATTTTCAGAAGAAAACTGGATGTTGTCTAATTGATTTGTAAAAGAGTCTTGGAAGGTAACCAAAGGTGTATTTTCAGGAAATATCCCATCTTAAATTGAGGTGTTCCCTGGATGATCTAATAATTCTCCATATTTATATATACATCTTATAGTTGTAAGGACACAAATAGATCAAGTTTTTAAACAAATACAACTTACTATTTTTTGTGGGTGTTTTTATTCTTTCTTTCTGGTACCTTTCTTCTACCCTACCAAAGCAGTARGTTTTTGGTTTGTTGGTTTGGCGTTTTTTGCCAGCAGCATTGAAAGACCCACAGCTTTGCAAGTTGAGAGATACTTTTGATTCTTATTTGACTTTTGAACTCTGTGTCTATGTTTTCTTTTGTTGCGGTTTAAACTTCAYGTCACTCCAAAGTTAATGCTTCTTAAGGATATAATTTACCTTCAACATGATTCTTCTTGCTGGTGTATGGATGRTTCAGCCACTGTGGTTCTGATGGGAAAATATGAACTGCAGGCAAGAGTTCCTGCTCTGGAAACAGAAAYAGTGAAACAAGGAACAAATATGGCTTCAGGGTAAAAAATACACTTCTCAAGTTTTGTTGTAAAATAATTAGCCTTCTGTGGAGGCGCAGAGACCATAGAAAAAGCACAGGAGCTGCTCAGTTGCCTGTGATTTGACTTAAAGTTTATGACCTTGAGTAATGTGCCTGCTCAACCACACTTAACAAAAGCATATTTGATGAAATGTTAAACTCATGAATTACATCTCCATGGAAAGCCTTCTTTAAAATTTGTAAAATCAGAAATAAATCAACATCTTCAGACCTCAGCGGAGTTGTTTAAACATGGAATTAAAAGGAACAGGCTGTTTCATCAACAATGACACTTTGTGAACTTACACAGAATGTGTAGCTTTTCTTCAGATTAAAAAAGAACTCTSTATTTCAAGGCATTGTATAAAGAACTGTAGCATTAGTAATCCTGCTTTCTGAGTGGGGAAGCTGAGACAGAGGTGAAATAACGTTGTGAGCTGACAAGGTAAAGAAACAAAACTGCCTAGGTTTCCTAATTTCCAATGTAAATGTCTGTCCATTAGGTCTGTAAAAATTTGAGAGCAAGTTGTATGGTAATTTGGAGGCTTCTGTAAGGCAGTAYCTGTCCCTCTGCTTTCCTTGGTGTGAGCAACAGTTACTGGTTCAATTGTCCTCTCATTTCAGCCATCAAATGTGTAGAGTTACCGCTAGTTTATACTTATAAAACAGAATTTACTCACGAGAGAATAAACATGCGTCCCTGCTCACACAGCAGCAAGGGTTGGTATCCCTTGCATAGAGCTGTCAGTCCATGGCATTGTGAGCCTGTTCTTATATCTTTTATTGCTTCGTAACTTGTATTTATCTATTTAGTGTAATACATTGGAATTGTTATAATTTATTTTTTCATTTGTTTGAGGTTTTTTTAAATAGTTAGGTACTGCTGTGTTGAAACAAAAGTAGAAGTTTTCTTTGACTAGATGTGATTACTGTATAACAATGAAAACAGAGGKTTTGCTTTCTTGGAAAGCTTTTACCTTTATTTTTCATATATTAGGCATCACTTCTGATGCTAAAGCACTGTATAAAGCATCTTTGTTGAAAACCGGAAATTTCCTTGTAAAGTTGGATAGATTTTTTATTTTAGGTCACAAGTAAGTTTGAAATGCACAATAGCTCTGAACATTAACTTTTCAYTTTGTCCCTGGAAGTTTTGAAGAGAAACTTGCATTTTTTGGCATTGGTCAAGTAGTCTGGTCTTGATAGACTTGCTGTCTGTAGTGTCTTTGTGTTAAGTGTTTCCCCTGGGGCACCATCTTGTGTTTTAATTCCCAGTTTGTTGCTGATGTATGGGCTCTTCTGTTAAATAACTTTTATTTTCTGTGCCATTATGCCTACATACTTTACTTGATTTGTGTTGCATACAAAGTGCTTTCCCCTTGTTATGTTTGGAACTGGTTTGTAATAGGGTTATTGTTATGTAATTCTGACTGAAAGTTACAACTTTATCAACAAACACAAAGTGCTTGTTCTGTTTGAAAATTTGTGTTTTACACTCATCATGAACTATTTATCCATTATGTGCTGGTTTTTATCATTTAAATARAAGAAACCACTATTTCATACATGCTGCAAGTTAGGAAGTATTAAAGATTCACTGGTATGTAGAGCACTTACTGCTGTGAATACAAGTGAAGAGCTTCTGTAAACAATTGATTCAAGATTTCAAAATAACACAAGTGCTGAGAAAACTGCTGCACTCAACTATACTGTCACATTTCCATGGATTAATGAGTTACTGTTTGTTATCTCAGTGATAGTGACTGAGTGCTCAAACCCCATCACAAATGTGCTATAAATTCATAACTGAGATCTCTCTTTAAATCCCAGTGAAGATGTTCTGTTGTAATATGATGTGCTGAGGAGCATATTCACAGTTACTGAAGCTCAGCTGATAGGCACTGACTTGCTTCTGTATCTGAGCTGTAAAATGACAAATGGTTGAAAAATATATCCTTTGTGCCAAGATCAGAGCTTTCTGCCTGCAATTGTAGAGTGCTTTAGAGCAATTCAACAAAATATTCAGATGTTGGCTGGAGAATACATTCATTCTTCCAAGTTGTGAATATTSCACCAGTCTGTGACTCTACTTTTGTCACTGTTACTCATAAACTTACTGTGCTCAGCGATCCCCAGCCTCTTCATGCTTTCTAGTCCTGCCTGTCTTACTTAACCCCTGCTTCACTTACACTTTTATTTTGCAGTGTCTTTGATGGGAAGCACTGTAAATATGAAAATAACTCCTGGTCTGTCAAATCCATTACTGCAGTGTACCTGTGGTGGGCATGTTAGTGTTTAAGTCTAGTTGAGCTTGCAGAACTGGTCCGTGTACTTTCTCTGGAGCTTGTTCAATCTGTTTTGTCTAAGTAGGTAGTATTGCTATTAAAATTTTTTTTCATTAGTTTGTCTTAGTGAATTCATGCTTCGAAATTCCAGAAGCTTTTTGAAATGCAGAGGCTTGGGATGGCTGAATGCTGCACCCAGTRCACATCACTCCAATGTACACTGGATGATGTTTTGGCATTCAGGAAGATGCAGCATGTTCTGTGTGCAAACCCAGACACATAAATGCTCACACACTGTGTCTATTGTGGCTGCACATCTTCAGCTTGTGTGGTATGATGGACACACTGGTGCACGCCCACACACTAAACCTTTGCAGGTCAAAAAGGGAGGATAAACTTTTGAACCCAGCTGCTTCCAAATTAAGTACATGTGCAGGGACCACCAAAGCTGGGGTTACCATATTCCAGAAAAGTGCTGGACACTGACACCCACATCTTGTACTGCAGGAGACTTCTTGTTCTTCCCTTAGAGCCTGAAGGATGATGCCTTGGAAACACACTGTCCTCTTTGCCCTTTCTTGTCACCAGAAAGGACAGGCAGCAGTTTGGTGACTTCTCCCTTCGTTATGGAAATGGGACTGATACAGTAATCAGGATGCTACATATGGAGCTTTTTAAATTACTGCTCTTCAGTCTTTTGTTAGCCTTCATTATTCCTGAAGATTTTTTTCAAGTCATAAAAATGACATTTTTAATATGCAGAATTAAAAAAAAGGCAATATGAAGAATACATTTTTGTCAATAAGCTTTTACCTTTTAAACCAGTTATCTTAGTTTCTGCTCTAGGTATTTTAATTGAAGATTAACTACTGTTAAAGAGTATACAAATTTAGGTAGTATATATTTGAAGTAGTAAAATAGGACTGAATAAAAGCTGGGAATAAAGTGGCCTGTCCATTATAATTTTMGATTGCAGAGCACAAACTAACCTTCATTTGAAGTCAGCACAGCCGACTGAGAGTCTCTTCTGACGTTAAGGCTGTTTTAATTTTTTTTTTTGTTCTGATGGAGTTCACTAGAAGTATACTTCAGAGTTGCAAGTTGAGCAGGTCTCACCTGAACATTTGTTTTATTTCTGCTCCTCTTTTAATAAAAAGTTGTTAGGTCAAAGCTGATGTATGTAAACATGAAACAGAATGCTAAAAATAGTTTATGCTTCTTTTGACTTCTACTAAAATGACCTAGGTGAGCTCCTTTTTGCCCACTGCTGGAAATTCCTGAGACTGGTTCATTTCTGTCTGCAGACTGATAATTTCTGTTGCACTTTGAGGAGCCTTGGGTACCACACGAGTTATCTAAAATACAGGCATTCAAGACATGGAGGCTGATTTTGTTTGAGAGGGAGGGAGCTGAAGAGACTGCCTCTTTGTAACCACCTGCCTTGTCCCTTGGGCAAACTGCCTGGTTACCTTCCAAGCAGAGAGGCTCCTGTCTTCCTCATGGTATCCCATATTTCTTCCAAGGATTCAAGGATAGCTGTCCTCGGGAAAATCTTGTTAAGACTTATTGTTTAAACCTCCTTGGAAGGGAGTGCATCTGGTAGGTTTTGTAAACACTCAGATTTTTCTTTCTCCTCAGAGATTTTTACTAGAGCTTGAATTTAGCTGCATAAGTATTAATGTGAACTTCCTGTAGATTCACAGCCTTGATGAACTGCATGTAAAACACACACTTTTTATGAATTCCCTCATCATCARTATGCAGGATGAGGGAATGCTGCTGCTTGCATTTAGATCCCTGAAAGCTGCAATAGTCTAATGAAGGATAGGGGTGCCTGTGCTGGCACATTAACCTGCCTGGAGATGGGATTGCTGGCTGGACCCTTCCCTTGTGCAGTGCCTGAGGTAGCCCTGCACTGTGCCCCAGTCTGCAGGGCATGGAGAGTTTTAAAAGTAGTATAAGGTTCAATATTGTGCTGTGCTGCAGGCTTCCCCCTCTGCTGCCTGCCTGTAAGGAAGGAGCCTGGATAAGACAGGACCTTGGGCTTGACTTAACAGTGTCACAGTCTCTCTGTTCCTAGCTTTGCACAGGCAAAGCTGTTTTCGGCCAGGGCTGTGCCCTTTATCCATGACACTTATCCAGTCCTTCCCTTTTCTTGTTTTTCTTGCTTGTTCTTGTTGTTCTCCCCCTCCTCATAAGGAGGGAGGGTTTGAACCACAGATTTGCCTTGATTCTGCTGCAAAATCAGTAACAGCTGTTGSAATTGTAAATGGCTTCTTGGTTGCCGTCATAGAACCTGCAGTTGATCAGCTCTGCCCTGAGCAATAACTGGAGACATCAGGGGTCTAAATAGAGAACACAGATGGGTATTGGAAGGGACACAGTTTCCTTTTACTGGATGACTTTTCAGATGCTGTGAAGCACAGAGTTGACTGGAGCAGTGTCATAATGGGAGCTACAAGGAAGATGTAGAGGAGCTGCCAGAAGAAAAGTAATTTGAATGTGGATTTTTCTTATATTTGCCCCTTTCAGAAATCCGGTATTCTAGGGAAACTCAGTGGGAAAACAATATTCCATGCTTTCGTTGGGTCACTCTACAAGTTATTTCTGTTGATAGGCTAAATATGTTGTTTTTAAGTTTAGKATATCATAGACATTGATATGTTAGTACATGGCAAATGTTTAACCATTATTTGTCAAGAAAAATAAATCTTGAGCTCTGACAGTCCCTGCTCCTGAAATGGACCGTGTTAGAACCTAAACTTAATGAAATCAATAGTCATCACACAAGATGCTGCCTTTGTGGTTTTGGTAATGGGGCTAATTTATTCTTAACTTGTTTGTGTGTTTTGGCTGGTCATATTACATCTTCTGTAATTTAATTTTCYTCTCCTTCAATGCTGCCTTTTACTGCACTCCCTGGAAACACCAAATTTATTTGTGGGGGTTGGATTTCTTTGCCATGCAAGTCAGAGTGAGTTGGTGTGTTAGAAATGTGCAGTGGCTCTTCAGTTGAGGTCATCACTCCACAAAGCTGTGTTGGCTGTTGTAACAGCCTGCAATATAAGTTGTGAACCTTTTCCCTTTCACAGCTGGGTTTGGACCCAGACACTCAAACAGCTTTGCATTGGTAWTAGGAATCTTGCACGTTAGGTTGCTGTAATTTGTTCTGTTCCAGCCAGCCACCTGCATCAGGGCACTTGTTATTAATTTCTGCATCAGAGCCCTGTGAATTGCCTACATCTTATTTCTAAACAGTGTGATCAGCACCTGGAAATTTCAGAAAGATGAAAAGAGTCTTTTGGGGGGATGCTTCAGGAAAGCTAATCTCCTTCAGCCTAAATATGATYTGCTTCCCTGGACTTGGACAGAGGCTGTACCTGTGTTTTCTGATATTTTACTTGACTGGGTTTTAGAACAGTCTGTGCCCCAGGAAGAGTGTAATGAGGAAGGAAACCCAGCCCTTGGGTGCTTGCCTAGAAAAATGGAGGTATTGCTGTGGCATGGAGAGAGGAATTAAGTTATTAATATGTGCTAGGTTTGTGTCACTGTATCTCTGCAGCTTGTGCTATCTCATTTAAAGTCTGATTTGCTGTGCCTGTCCCTTTATAAACGTATCACTGCTTATGTTCAGCTTTGTTGGCTTTGCTGTTTATTTGGAGCCTGAGTACTATAAAGTAATTATTAGAAAACATTAATTTTGAATATAAAAGTTTTGTTTCTGGTGTTTGTATTTACTGAGAAAAACCTTAAAAACATTGAACCAAGTATGGATATTTAGAAGGGAAATAGAAATTAGGTATTACTTGTAGAACAATGCTTAGATCAATTTTTTAAGCATTTTTATTTGGAAAGTGGACTGATGAATTTGCATTTTTGAAATAATGATATTGAAGCTGCATACAGAGAGTCCCATTTTGCAAATCTCCCTCCCACCCCAATAATCATTGGCTAATTTATTTATATAGGAACATTKTAAAATATTGCAGTTAAATAATACAAAGAGAATCCGTTAAGGCTTAGTAGTGTTCAACCAGCATGTGAAAGGCATAGTGTCTTAATTAAAAGAAATGSAGGAAACTTAAGTTATTGGAAAGTATTTTTCACTGCTAGAGGACTTGTGGGTGACTAAGAAATTTATAGACTTGAGTTTTTTTATTTTTTAAATAAAAGCCAGATACATGTCTTCATCRTTTGGCTTGTTGACTCAATTTACTTGGATGGAATTTTTCAACATTTAAAACAAATTAAAATTCATGAATCATTTCTGCTTAAAGGCACAAGGCTTTATAGATACAACAGTTAAGACTTAACTGGTTACATACATAAATCCTGTTTTGCATATGTAAATTTTGTACTTGCTCCCTTCAGAAATGCAGATGAAAGTTTTAATAGTTGGGATACAGCCAGGATTACCTGTTACACAATAATTATTGTGCTCGAATAACTGTTTATTTTAGCATTGCATAATCTCTTTCTCTCTTGTTTCCTGCAAAAGTGGTGACTACTTTGCAGGACAGCCGTGTAGAAAACATCCCACCACAGCAGAAGGCAACAACGTGATTTATAAATCTGTTTTGTGCTGCCTTAGTCGCAGGCTGCAATTTCTTGGTTCTTAGTGAGGTTTTTAAGTTTCGTTGTGTTGTTCCATATTCACTCTTGAACTCAGGTTTTGCTGCTCTGTGCTGGTGTGACTCGTTCAGGAGGGGAAGGTGTTGTTTCAACCAGGGTACCTCGGTGTCAGATTAGGATCAGCATTGTTTTACTGTATGGTAAATGCAGCATGTGAATTTTTTAATTGTTTTAATTAYTGAGGCTGGTTGATTGCTAAGTGAGCTTTTCCACAAACATTTTGTAATCGTGGCAGGCTTTATTGTGAGGTTTAAAATTGTGCTTTCCTGGAATTTTCTTATAAACATGACTCTGGGAATGTAGGTAAGCAGTCAGTGGATGTTGACAGAAAATGACAATTGTTCTAGATCAAAATGTCTGTTCTCTTTCAAATCTATTATTTTAAGAATTTTTCAGTGATTTTATGCAGTTCAGTATTCATTCAGGAAGCTCATTTCTCTGCTGCTGTAGAACGCCTGCCCTGTAACACAGCTCTGGGTACTGTGTTGGTGTTCAGAGAAGTACCAGCCAGGGCTTTTTTTAGTTTTTTTTTCCTCTGGACCGTTTTTGCAGAGGAGAACAGGGAGCAAAGTGAGGTTTGCCCCGTGGAGCTGCTGCATCTGTGAGGGAGTTTGAGTGCTCCTTTATGGTCTTCACCAATTTCGGTGTTGCTGTTCATCTTTGCAGACTGTGAAAGGCACTGGGAGGGAAACACACTGTGGAACTGTGAAGAATCATTTTAGGGAAGAAGTGCATGAACAGTAAAGGAGAAAGAACTGGAAAACATTTGGATTTGTCTTGGTAAAACAAAATTACACAAWTTTTTATGTATTTTTTCTTTTTGGTAGAAAGCCGTAGAGGGAAAATTTATAGCTTATTAAAAGACTGAAAACTTCATAGTAACCCAAAAGTCTCATGCTGTTTATTCTTCTCCACCTCCCACAACATTTTATTTCCCTTGTAATAATTAGTTTGAACTTTCCTCTATTTCTCTGGATCAAGTAATTTTCATACAACTTTGGGATTTTTTTTTCATATGCTTTAAATCTTTCTTCTAAATAATKTTTTTTGTAACAAAAAAAAGCCATGAATACATTATAATTTCAATTTTCATGGTGTGTGAAAGATTTCTGCACTAGGTCTTTATTGTTTTTGAAGAATTCATCACCCTAGTTAAGAAGCTTAATATAAATTAAAGAAGGTATTAAGGAACATTAAGACATCAAAATGTGGAGCGTTCTTTTCCTTTCGATTGCTCCAAATGCAAACAAGTTGAATAAAATGCAATCAAAGGGTCTGTTTGGAGAACATTGAGTGGCTTTACAGCTGTGCTGTAGAGAACCTCTGGTAAGAGCATAATTCAAATAAAAAGGCCTTTCTTTCCTCCTCCTAATTCTCTTTGTTGTGGTGACAACAGAGTACAAGCCCGATAAAAATTTAATCACCTTATCTTTTTAAAGCAAATTGCATATTTGTTTACACACAATATACATAACATGAAAAAGCAAAAGCTGCTATCCAATCCCCCTCCCCTTCTAATCGCATTAAAGGCCCTTGCCTAGAAGTTTAAAAAAAAAAATATTTAAATGTTTTATTCTTTATTCTGAAGTCCCATTGTTCAGGATTGCTTTATAAAGGCGGCCCAGGGGAAGATGAATATCACCAAACTTAAACTGTGGRCCAGGGCTGAGCAGCAGATGCCTGGGATATGTCAGCAGAGTGGGTCCAGCTTAGCGGCTGCTGCGCTGCCTCCTGCACATGGAGAGTTGCAGGCGAGATGGGAGGATTACAGTCAGCCTGTGCATCGAGAACTTTGATTTGGAGCTGCTTTGTAATGAATTGCCTTTGGTTCTCTGTCAGATCTGCCAACCTGAACTTTTCCCGCATTGTGTGCATWTGTGAGAGGCTGCTGGAGGAGAGATTGGGCACTGATGCTGGTTTTGTTGTTTTTGTTGCCTTTTCACTGGGCTGATGAAGTTTTAGTCCCTTGTGTTGAATGCAAAACCAGCTGTTTTCAGTTGTTTCTGCTTACCTTGGTGCGCACAACATGAGCATTGTTGGATTTGTTTATTTACTGTTTAATAGGTTCTGGAGTGCTGACAAAAACACAATCAAAAGTATCTTCTGGCCCACTGCTGATTGTCTTTGTGTGAGAAACTCCCTCACTGGGTGAAAATTTAGTGCCAAAGGGATATTCTATGGTTTTTAATATTATGAAAGCCCCTATGCTTAGCAGTTCCTTGATCTATTTTTACCTACCCARCTGTATTCTCTGGGAACATGTTGGTGATATTGTTCCTCTTGATGTGAGAATTTATGCAGCAAGGCCTACCTCAACAATAAAATTTGTGAAAATCTGTCCTATACAACAGTTGTAATAGACTCTCCCAAATTCTACTCATTTGTGTTTATATCGGCATGTTTCGTAGTACTCTCCCAGGAGAGAGAGAGAGAGAGAGAGCTTAAGAGCTCCAGTGACAGTAATTGTGATTTTAAGACATTGTTCTGACTTTTGACTCTTTTGAATGGTCTTAGGTATTTCATGCTGACCTGCCTGTGATGTTTCTAGTGTTGAATTTTAAGAAAGAGCCTGCCTATAATCTTAACCTTCCAACATTACATTTATATGTATTAATRATTTGATGCCCTTATTAGTTCCATTATTTTTTCATAGTTGCTCCTGTTGTGCACTGGGCGTTTTCCATGCACTCAGTTTTTGCTTCAGGGAGCTTGAAGAATGTGTGGACTGAAATCACAGCACCAGTGTGAGAGGTGCCTCTTYCTACACCTATGCTGGGGAGAGTGAGCACAGCACCTAAGCAGGATCTTAATGGCTCTGTGGACCTTGAGTGGCCATCAAGTRAAAATAGACTTTTAATAATTGCTGGTATGATATATCAGCTGCCATAATTGCAACCTTGTTACTGTGCTGAAAGCCCATGCAGAAATTAATTTGAAAATTTCCTCTAGGCTAGTGGAATAGTGTTGGATTTGAGGCCAGAAATATGATCGTAGTGGTTGTCTTTTAGCTCTGACAGTTGATCCATTGTATTTTGTGTACGCTTGATTTGTGTAGCCTAGACATAGTCCATGGTGCCCATGGAACCTGCATTAAGGTTAGTYCCTGCTGCACAGAAACAGGAGGTTTTGTAGAGCACACAATTCATAGTTGTGTTCCAGGAGTGCAAGGTAGAAAGTCCTCTGCTCTTTAGGGCAGTTGTTCCTGGAGGATTTGGCTGGCACATGGTTGTGGTGCTCTGTGCAGCAGCAGCTGAAATGTGTCGGCCTCTAAAACGGGGTTGGGTTTGGTACTCTCAACTAATTTGTGTTGTAGGGTGGCCAACTGGCCAAGGAGTGAAGACCTCAAGTATGTCACTTTATGTCCATGTTGTCATTTAGGGCTGAAGGGTATGTTTAATTAGGCTTAGGAAAAAACCCACTATGGGAATTGCAAATACCCTTCTAAAGTGTGTGTGGGCTTGTATAGATTTACTTAATTATTGAGATGGATGCGGAGCAGTGGTGTGATACAAGATGGGCATTTGTCCAGTTCAGAAGTCTGTCCTGCTGCATGGCTTCAGGTGGCAGTGGTCCATTTGTACCTGGTGTTAAACAGTTAAATTTTATTTAAAAAAAAAAAAAAAAAGGTTTAAAAAAGTGGTTGCATTATGTAAATTTGTGGAATCAGATARTATATCCTGGTCATCTTGCTGGAGATTGAGGTGTATAAAGCTGAATGAATGGCATACTCAATGCACTGTGTTATGCTGGGTCTCCTCAGTGTGTGTGACAGGTTTAGGATGGAGAGATGAGAGGGAAGGTGTGGGCAGGGCAGGTACAGAGGAGTGCTCCACTGGTACCCAYTCAGCAACCAGCAGCTGTGGAGTGGTGCTGGAGTCTGTGCTCCTTTTAGCATTATGAAAAATATCAGACTGAAAATCAAGACGCTGACTTCATGTAGAGGGTATGGCAGACTAATTAAAGAAAAAAATGTGTAC
Organism: Malurus melanocephalus; assembly: GCF_030028575.1. NCBI lineage: Eukaryota > Metazoa > Chordata > Aves > Passeriformes > Maluridae > Malurus > Malurus melanocephalus. Next base: position 564,646 of record NW_026623256.1, on the reverse strand, counting down.
CAATTGAGCCTATAAAACTCTTCCTGACCTTGAGAAAACTCCCAGAGAGCTGTGGGAAACTCCAGTCTGTCCCCTCTGAACTTTTTTGTGTTGTTGTTTAAATATAGTAACTGCTTTTTTAATTAAAAAGAAAAATTAGATGGCATTTCAAATTGTGTCCATGGTGCCTTGGGGACCTATTACAGTACAAATTACCCTCTAGTATTTAGTGAGGTCTTGTTTACTATTGTGTGAAGCGAGGGTTACCAGYGTAAGGATGCAGGACAAGAAGGGCCCTTCTTTGAAAGTCTGGCTCTGCACATGAAAGTGACGCCAGCAATTGGAAGCAATTTGTGGAATTGTTTGATTATATTAATTATGGCACCAGCAAACAGTGCTTGGGAAACAGTTTTGTTTTCTTGCATTCTTTCTTGATTGCTTGCAGCAAAAGCCAAGATACAAAATGTGCCTTTAAGGACTGCCGGAGAGCGCAGTTCAAGCCATTGTGTGGAATTGGCACTGAGCTTGAAAGGGTTGTGTCCAGCTTGATGGGAGAGTTTTCCAAATACAGCTTTGGCCTGAACTTCACCCAGGTCAGCTTCTTGAATTAAAACAGCTTCTGTCTTTCTCATCAAGGAAGATTAGCTCTTTCCCTGCGAAATAGGAGCCCATAATGAAATCCATGTTATTTCCAGTAGTGCCACGTCTTTCAGTCCAAAAGCCTGTGTAAACTTAAATTGATACACGAGATCTAGTTCTGCTCACCACTGAACTGCAGCCCTCTCTGATGTGGTACAGGGCAGCTGTTCACCAATTTATGGGAAGATGTTTTATTTGTTAAGGATTTCCAAGCAGTCTGCCWTGCTGAGAGTGCAGGAATAGCTCTGCAGATACAGGCTGGCTGTCACAACAGTGTTTGGTTGGGACATGGGGCAGTTTACTTCTGCTCAAAGTGGCTGTAAGATGGGTTTTTTTCTTGTCTCTGTCATCAAGCAATGAATTATGGATGTTTTGCCTAGATCCCAAATACCATGCTGAGGCATTAGCACATTTGGAAGGAAGGAGTCTCCTTTCTTGTCTCCTTGGAGGCTCTTTGCTCCCTGGCCAACTTCTTGCTGAAGCCCTATTAATATTCACAAGCCAGGCAAGATGATAATAGCTGATCTTGTACTGGCCAGAAGAGAAAAATGACTCTTCTCTGGAGTTTGAAACTCTAGCAGAATATCTGAGAGAGCTGACAAGAGATGTGGGAAAGGTGGTGTGAATTCAAAATAGAATTACTGGAGAATTGTGAAGGGATTTACATAAGTAAAATTCATTGCCTGCTCTGTGAGAGTAATTGAAGCTCAAATCCTGAGCTCCTGAGGGTAGCATGGAAAAGAGTATCCCTTGTTTCTTGAGTGAATCGCTGGTCAACTATTACACTGAAATTGTCTTGGTAATCATATTATACTTGTTATTATGGTGGTGAACACCTAGGAACAGAGTAGATTGGCTCCTGGGAGAGAACTGTACTTAAATCTTTTGCCTAGGAGCAGTTTGTAGGTGTCGATCCTATGTCAGGTAGAGAATTCCAACCTGATCCTGGGCTCCAGTTAGCTCAGTTCACACTTTCACCCCTGCTCTTTCTAAAGCACAATATATCAATGACAGGCAGGTGGAATGATGCCAAGCCAGGTAGGAGCAGCAGTCTCTAGATGACCCATCATCCAATCTACACTGGTATTTAGATTAATTTTGATGAAAACCAATGATAAATTTATTATTATTTTAAAATTGATCAGAATGTGAAACAAATGGGAGTGCTGCTCTATTTGAACCTTGTACCCTTCTTTGGACATAGATAGCTATGTTTTYTAAGGATGGATGAATGTATACAGCTGTTGCAAGAAAAGAAATATGAATTAGTTTGTAATTATGTTGTGCTGAAGTGCAGGATTCTCAAGCCCCACAGTACTGGCAAAAAGGTTCTATTTCCTTTCAGTGGTCCATCACTGCAGTAAGCTGAGAGAGAGGCTGGTCTTTGTACAGTGCAGCCCCTTTACATCAGACTGTGGCATGGATGTCTCCATCTGGGCCTCTAATTATTTCTGATTTTCAGATCAAGCAGCTTTTTTACTCTCTGTTAGCAAGAGAATTGGTGCAGGCACACACTCTCTAACTGTGTAATTAGGGTTCAGGTTCTGAGAGTTCAATTTAAGGAAATCCTGAAATTGTGCAAACCAGCTGTTACGAATAATCCATTGTGAGTGAGGATTATCCCCAACACTTTACCTCTTTCAAGTTTTGCTCTTTTTTTCTTCCCTTGGGAAGAAAGAAAAATGTCTGCCTGTCATATTAAAAGGTTACGTTTGCCTCGGATAAAAATTATTTCAAACATCCAGTGTGCTACGTTAACTTGTTCTCTGATGATCAGTCAATTTTTAACATTTGAATGTTGGCAGGCAACAAGAAGTTGCATGTAGCTGACTCTTCTACCTGCAGCATTCGAAGGAAGTGAATAGGATATTTTGTTTAAAGAAGGGAAAAGCAAGCTCAGTTTCCTACTGAAACTCTGCTCACAAATTCCCGAATGGAATGGGACATATGGTAACAGTATCAGCAAGTCAGGAATAGTTATTTCTTAATATGTAATGCAGAAAGGAATATTTTCTATTCCCGTGGTAGCTGCTGGTGTAGCCTCAATGTGCTTTTTCCTAACAGCATGGTGTGGCTCCTGAGCCAGAGCTTTTCCAGCAAACCATGGCAAATATCAGTGCAGAGTAGGATGAACTTTTAATTTTGGCCTGAAAGCAAAGTTCTTAATTGGGAACATYGAAATTTTTAATGTGATTTTTCTTCTTTCCACTGCAGTTCTTGATGCTGTAAGAAAACTGTAATTATCCTTGCAAATACTTTGATATTCACCAGCATAGTTAGCAATAGGCTTTTTTACAAGTGTGCACATGAGGAGGGAGTTGTTGAAGTTCAGCAAAATAAATTATTCTCCCTGGCTGTGCTGGAGAGCATGCCCTGCACCTATATTATTACACCTGTTTTCAATGATGGGTTTATCAGTTGCTTTAAAAATTACTCCTCTCTCTGGCTGGGCTACAAGGAGATACTGTATTATCTTGATTCTCATCTAAAGTGCRTCTGGCATTCAGTGTTTAAAATCCTGCATTCAAACACAATGTTTCGTTAGCTTTGAAGGAGAAAGGACTATTCCTGAATATTGAAGAAAACTGTGAAAATGGGAAATGTGGAGATGGGAAATCTGAAAAATTAAGTTGGAAAAGGGGGAGAGAGAGAGAGAGATAAAACTCCTGAAGGGCTGAGTAGCAAGTGCAGTTGGGAGTCAAGGAAGGAGGAGCTGGACCTTAGAAAGAAAGAACAGAGACCACCCTTGGAGACCTTTTGAAGGAGCAGGAGAGCAGAAAGCTAATAAGAAAAAAAAGCCAACAAATCTGACAAGGGATGTTGATAAGGAATGACAGTATTAGGTGAAGGAGGATGTGAAGTGGGGAAGTTATGTGAAAGGCAAAGTAGAATCCAAGTTTACAGGTAATAGATGAAATAAATATGTATATGGGRCAAAAGCACAGAGGTGCTCTGTCACCCTGCTGTTGGGTGAGCAAAAGGAATTAGAAGAGCAGGTACTGTGTCAGCTTTCTTCGTCCTTCCAGCTGGAGCAGTAGCAAAAACAAAGCAAAAGTAAAGCAGGTTCTGGCCGTGTGTGTGCTGTGATTTGTGTCGGGCCGGCTGATGTGCAGCCTGTCCCGGGATCCATCCTGCTCAACCTGCAGGGAAAAGTGCGGCCGTGGGAGGGAAGGGAGCAAAACTGATTCTGCACAGATAGAATTGGATTTTATCTATACACAAGAAGGGGTGCAGAGTTCTGCAATGTGGAATTTCTGTGCGAAGTTGTAGAAATCTTTTTCTACGCAAATTTCTTGTGTAAGTATAGTAAAACTGCAGTTCATTTAACTGTGTAAGATACTGCAAATTACTAAGCTGCTAGCTTTTTATTTGTGAAAATTGTRTAAAATACTCTGTTTCTCCTTTAGTTTGTGAAATTGTGTTTAGACTTGGAAAAATATTTTTCCTGCTGTGGTATTGCTTTTCATTTGAATTTGAAAATTAATTTTAAATTAATGTTATTTTTATATATTTATGTATTTTTATTGATATTRTTTATAAATGTATCTATTTGGACTAAATCCTTCAGGCCATTCTGAGACAAAGGATATTAAAGAGTCTGTATTTTTATTTGTTAGTTACTAGCAGTAGTTGAAATTAAAAGACTGAAGTAAATTAAACTGTTTTACAACTAGAGTTTCATATCTAACCTGAGTTAGTGGATGCTCAAAGTACATTTTGCATAARACCTTGTCTGGGCACTACTTCTTACAGACATGGTTTTGATGGGTGGGAATGAATTTGCTAAGCTTTCACATATCTTATGTGCCTTTGAGGATGGCCCATTAATAATACTAATACATAGGTATTTTCCATTGTTGTATGYGAGGCATTTCTTAGAACTTTGAAGCGAAAGTCTTTTTTTTTTAACACACGGACCTTTTCAATTTAATCCATTACCAACTTGGCAAAATAAAGTAATTGTCCAACAGAGGAAGAAAAAAAAAATCTATTAACATTTGCCACAAATCCGAGTAGTACAGGCAGCACTTAATTAATGGAACAGATTTCTCACTATGTGTTCAAGCTAACATAGCTATTGTTCAGWAGAGATTAGACCCTTAATGTAAGTAAGTTAAACTAGACCTCCATCTAAAAATATCCGTCATTTCAGCTATTAAAGGTCTGATGTCTTCTTCGGTGACAGATATATTTCCCTTCATTTCCTTGGTTTTGTAAAATGTAAAGTATGCATTGTGTGTAATGCGAGAAATCCACGGAGGTAGATGAAACCCCGATTGTGCCTGTCTCTCCCTGCCTGCTCCTTTGTGCTGCTCCCTGTCTCAGTGCCTCCTCAGCCCTGAGACCTCCTGGCACCAGAGCAGAAAAACAGAAAATGCCATTTGTCAGGGTATGATGCCAGCCACCTAATCTGTTTGCAGAATGAGGGCCATGGGATCTGATTAGGTAATTTAGATACCGTGTGAGTTTAATAATACCTGAGCTGCCTTTGGCTGTCAGCCCGTCACTTCACTGCTAGGAACCACCACGTTCTGCCATTTCTTCTGTAAACTTCTTACCTGGAATACCTTTGTTAGTCCAAATAGGTGTTAAGGGCTGCAGGTGAGGTATACCTTTACTTTTTCTATATGTAAGTTAGTGATAGGGTGGAGGRGGTGAGATGGCTCAGTTTTAAATGCATTTTCCCTGGTAGAGTTCCATGTGCAGCACATCTTATTTTTTTCTCAAAAACAAAATTTTTCAACCATGAGMTGCATTGTTTGAACAGTGCAGACGCTGTGCCAGGTTTCAGTTGTGCTGGGCCATCCTGGCTGATGTCACTGGCAGGTTTTGAAGCCCAGTTTATCCAAGGTGGTTGTTTCATCCTCATGGCTGAGACTTCCCTGAATTGCTGCTGCAGCTGAGGGTCTTTGTGGGGTGAGAGGCCAACATCCCCCAAGGGCTTGCAGAGGCAGCCTGGGTACCTCACATCAGATACCCATAAGGGAAAATTTTGGCTGCAATTTTAATGCCACATCTCCTCCCTTCCTCTCTCCTTTCCGCCAATTAGCATTTTTTGGAAATTGGAGTCTCGCGAAGCCTGCTAACATAAATAAAAGTGTTTTAGAATTTGTTTGCTTTAATTAAAAAGTGTCTTTCTGAAAGGATTTAGTTAAACATCTTTCTTGAACAGTTACTGCTGTGCCAGTAACAGCAACATTAGTAATAGTGATAAGACCCAGAAAGGGAAACCAACTAGAAAGCAAAATGAAATGTTTCTTTGTCCAAAAAATAAATGGTCATCTCAGGAAAGCAGAGGCAACCCTGTGCAGGGATAGTTACAATTAGGTTGATCRAAACAGTAGAAAACATAAAATATTAAATAAATTCTGCCAAGGTAGATAGTGGGCTGCATGAGGTCACTCTTTTTGCTGTTTTTGTTTTCCCCTTTTTTGACTGTTGCTATTTTTCTTTCTAGCAGCACCCAAGATGTTCTCAGAGCTTTCCAAATAGGAACTAAGTTGCTTTTCATGTAGTGGTAAATTATTTTTTGTAGTAAAGATGGAGTGATTGTAAAGGTAATGATATTAATGGGATTTATATGAAAGCATCCAATTAAAAAATCGAAACAGCTGCATCAAACATGACTCCACAGTGTAATAAAATCATATAATAAATATGTGRTCCTGCCACACCATATTACCTACTCTGATTAATTGAACCTTACATGTGCAAAKATAGTCATTATCAGACCTCTCAGCCATCAAGGAAGAACAGTCTCAATTATTTTCACAATGAAATAATCATTGCTTTTTTTGGGTTCTGCCATCTGGAAAGAGAAAACAGCAGTTACCATGAGTGTTAAATACATGATCTTGCAGAACTGCATAAAGTTGATTCTACTTGCTGCTGGACTCCCACAGCCTTAGTGTGGGCTGCAATTTATTTAGTTATATACAAAACACATTGGTTTTCTCCTCTTTTGGACCCTTGCACTTCTTTTTCTCTTTTTTTTATTTCTTTCTTTACAAAAAAAAAAAAAAGACGACCTCTCTCTCTCCAAAGGTCTCCTCACTGCAGGGCCTTAGGGATGGTTTACAGCTCTGCTTGTGAAATGGCAAATGAGCGTTTTCCTGGTTTTGCTTCAACACTTCCTCATTTCCTCCGTTCCCTTGGCCATGCAGTGGGAATGCTGCTGGAACAATTTGCTCCCTGGCACAGCAAGATGAGAGGGTGGGCTTTGGGGCCACGTCCCCCTGCCATCAGCTGTGAGTGCCTCTGATGTGTCTGAGCTGGAGCAAACCCTGTGCCCGTAGACCTCCTGTCTCCAGTAAATCATAASCATCTCAATCTTTTTGTCAGGCCGTGATATGAGAATCCGCATCTGAATTTCAATATGAGGGGAGAGAGGCTGATTAAGTGTTTGAGATAAGGTTATGTGACACCACAGGTTAAAAATACCTGAACTGAGTTTGGCCCAGTGCCTGAGAACCACATTGCAGTGTATTCAGGTGGTGCTGAAAAAGCTTCCGAGGAGTTTGTTGTCTTCTACTTTGTGCAAGCTCTTCTTCAGGAGTGTCTTTTAGGAGCTGCATCTCTCTTGTTTTTACAGCATTTCTTTGGACTTTGCTATCTTGTATTTCTTATCTAATATGTTGCCAATGTGTTGAGTTGTAAGRAAAAATAAAAGTGTAACAAATCCTGCCCATTTAGGAAGAAAAGGACGAATATTTTTRTTGGGCACAAATGTCTGGAGAAACATCCCCAAAAAAATGTGCAGCTTAATACAAGTTCTCCTAAGCAATGCGAGTTGAACACCCAACAGATACTTTGTCTTAGCAAAATAAAAACAAAACAAAAACCTGACAAACAAAAAACAAACCAACACAAAACTATATAATTTACAATGTGCAAGTTATAAAAAAAAGCAGTGTGCTTCTGGTAGATCTGGGAAATAGACTTAAAGAAATTGAAGGATCTCCTGAGTCTTATGACTTTATATAATTTTAGTATTTTACCAGTTGTTTTTTTATTCATGACTTATATTTTTATAAATATTCTTAGTGATGACAAGAAACTTGGGGTATGTGTCTGCATAATAGGAAAGGCCTGCCAAGTAAAAGGCCTAGACTAGGCAAGCTGGTCTGGCTTGTTTATATTCTTGCCTGTGTTTAATATTTTAAAAGCTATAGATGGGCACAGAACAATTCAGGAATCTGCATTGGATTTGAGATATCACTATTGTGAACTTTACGTTTAAAGACTCCTCTTATTTTCTACATATATTGCCATATTCCAGGAGTCTTACGCAGAAATGTGACTTTCCTAATGCATTTGATTTACTTTCTTATTTTCTTTGGTTGATTTCAGATGTAAACTTGCCTGCTCATTTTTTCTGGTTCTATGAAATGTGATGTTGAGTGTGTTCCTGTTCTTTTACAGATGGGCTGAAGCCAGATACCAAGATGCTTCTAACTGCTGCCTCCAAGAAGAAATCTAAAGGAGGGAAGGGGGAGATGACCAAAGAGGATGAAAGCAGCAAGAATGATGCAGCCCAACCTGTTACTATCTCTCTTATTTTTAAAAGATATGTTTTTGACACACAGAAGAAAATGATTCAGTCCTGAGAAAGCAAGGGAGGCCTCTGATCACACSTGAAAGTCCAGACCCTGAAGTCAATTGAGGTGGAATGTATTCCTTGTGAAAACATATTAGACCTATTCCTTCCTCACAGAGCCTGGAAGCTCCTGCTGACTATATGCCCCCTTCCAAAATCTCTGCAATCTCATATTGTTCTGTTCAAATTTGCTTRTTTTGTCATCTCTGTGATGTGAATCTTTATGTCATCTCAGAGAATCTCACCTGCCAAATGARCACATTTGGATGTACATTCTAATTGCACTGTTCTTCTGGAGAATTGTGTTGAAGTTTCTCTTGATTTAGAAGTTTGCCACCAATATTATTCTAAATCAAGTCAAGATGTGAATTTCATGTGACCCACAAAGTGAAGCTGATTATTCTAGGCTTACTTCCTTGAGCAAAGTGGGAGACAGAAAGCACACAATTTAATAGGTGAAACCTAAAATGGATGTTTTACATTCCTTCAGTTGCAACTATGTAAGATGCTATCTGAGAAATGGTATGGATGTTTTTTATAAATACGATTTATATCTAGAAATGTTTTTCATATTAAACATAATGATCTGTGCAGCTGAGAGTCTTAATTGTACTGTTTGCTGTTCCAAATGTTCAGAACTTATCTTCAGTGACATTTTATGCAACTTTTCTGATTTTCCTGCCTGTACTGCAATGAACCCTATTTCAGAATTGTTTTCTTTCTCTTTTTTTATTTTTTTTTTTTGGTAACCAAAATGCCTTCTGTGTGTGAAAGAAAAAGTTGCCTTTGGAAATAGTCAAGGGCTTTATTTCATTAAAATAATGATAGAAGATTGCTGCATAAGCCTTGTAAAATGAGTATCTCCAAGATGCTTTAGAAGCCATTAGTTGTTTAATAGGGATTTCATGGCTGCTTTAGTTCTTTCTCTCAATTTCATGTCCTAGGCTCATAAAAAGGAGAGCACTGGTAGTATCCTTTCTTTGTTACCTACAAAGTATAGGACAGCCTAACATGAAACTAACAACAATTCCACAGGTACGAAAGCTGCAGTCTGGAACAGAAAGTGGACTCAGGCTTGGCAGCATGGAAAATGTTAGTTCCTGCCTTTTGAATGAAAAGAATACCTGCTTGTTGATGCTAAATAGCAGCCTGTGACCCATTTGCTGAAGTCAGCTATAGATGGTGACCACATGTATAATGTAAATGCATTAGCTGCACATGGAGGTAAATAATTGCTACATTCATTCTTATTAACCATATTATTATATCCCTTGATGGGCATGAGTCCATCATGTTAACATGATCCCGATTTTTTCTGGTCTTTTCCTTTTAATTTCCAGGTAACCAAAGTGGCTACAAATGGCGAAGCTATCAGCTATTGAGAGGATATTTGTGAGACAGGGCAAACCTGGTGTCTAAACTAGGCTGATAGTGCCCCTTTAAATCAGAACAGAACAGAATTAGTGCTTTGTGTAATAATCCCAAACAGTTTCTGCTGAGTGAGTCCCAGCAAAGCTTTAGCACATCCCTTAAGATTATGGGGTATGCTTTCAGTGTGATCCCAGAGGAATTAGGCAGGCAACTTCAGCTATTGGCTTAACATGACTTGTGCCAGCCTTGCTGGAAAAATGTATCCTTCTGTAATGGAAAAAATGTATTTCACACCCCTGTCACCTCTCCTTCCCCGTTTCCCTCTTCTTCCCAAACATTCCCAAAGGCAGTCTTTGGAAAGAATATTTATAATGTTATCTTTCTTTTAAGCCTTTATCAAATCCTGTTTTGTACTCTGCACTGTTACCTCTGCCTAAGATACTGCAGTGATGGAACATAGAGAGACAGATGACTAAGTAGGAACAGTGTTATTATCATCTCAGGTTAGTCTAAGAATTATTAGTATGAAGAAACCTTGTAATTACAAAAAAAAAATTATTAAGGAACTTACACTTGTATCTGTATAGTTCTAGTGTCCTTGCCAAATTTTAAATGGGTTGCTAATTTAGAGTATTGGAAAGGAGACTGATCAGGAGAGGAGCTTCCACAGTTGTTATCCTTGCACTTACAGGCTTTTGTCTTTCTCATTTCTAAGCCAGTTTTCAGTAGTTCTGGAAAGGAGGTTGTMAGTGTGAATGGGGTTATGTATTTTTACAAAGGCCTATCTGATGAATGTTTTCCCCCCCCCTACACCGTGGATTGCCCTTAACAGGATCAGTGAGTCTGTTGTTATGGAACTTGATCCCTTTGAAAACTCATTAACCCTGAACACTTAGATTTGCAGCCCTCTGCTTGGCTGAAAGGACTCCTAGTKCAGAGAGTCCCATGGTTTATTTCCTTGGGGTACTCCCAGAGAGGGAGCAGCAATACTTCCAGAGTTGGACCTACATCCCTTTCTCATCCAGTCTCTTGTAAACATATTTTTAAAATCTTCCCCCTATCTTCCATCTCATTTCCAGGCTAGCATACTAACTCAGCATTTTGCTTGATCTTCTCAGTCCAAGACCTAACCTCGTCCTCAGTGCTCCCATTTCATTCTTTGCTCATTGCTTCTCCTTGTTCTGGCTCTGCTCTTGCCCTGGAGATCTGTGCAGGGTTCCCACGATGGTTGCTGGGACCAGCGAGGTGGGGAAGGCTCTCAGCCTGCAGCTCACACCAGCTCACACTGGCTCCTGTGTGCACCGTGGAGCTGCCTCTGTTCAGGCTTTGATTCAGGCAGAGATTCCTGGATGGCTCTGCTGGACCCATGGGAGGGAGCAGGCTGTGCTTTCACCTGCCACCATACCCTGTCCTTGTGCCTGGAATCTCTGGACAGCCCCTGTCACAAAGCCCTGTCCTCTCATTTTGCTCCTGTTGCCGAGGGTTGTGTAGGATACACTGCTGGGAAGGGATCTCTTGAAGACTGGGGTTTGGTTTTGTGTTTCTCCCAATGTAGAATTCCAAAAGGGGAACCTAAGTGTGCCCAAGAACTTTGATTATAATGTGCTATTACTGCAGATCTCTGGCTGCTGTCCTGAGGCTGTTGGATACACATTCGAAAAAAGGGTGAAATGGTGGAACAAAATGATTATGAGAAAATCAAAGCTTTTAAAGACATTTGTAGGATGAACAGATGTTCAAACATTCTTTTATTTGGTTTCCAGACAGACATAGAGACTTTCCTTTCATCCTCATAATCAGTGCATTATGCTGTAATTTGTAAAAATGGCATTAAAAAAATATTAACAGGGTCATATTGTGATCTACTGACTCTGTGTCATTAAGCCGTGAAGTTAAGAACGGCAACTGGGAACACGGGTTAAATGTTGCAGAATGTACTGTACCAGCATATATTGTCAGACTGTATTATAATGAATCCAAAATGGAATAAAGATGTAAGGAGTTCTTTTAATACTGCTAAGGTTGTCAGTGTTGCAAAACTAGAAATTATTACTGCTGTGCAGATGTTCGGTGAGTAATACATCTTCGGTTGTGGGGAGAGTAGCAGGGAAAAAAGCTTTGTTTTTACAAGCCTGTTTTCTGCTTTTCCTCGGAATTTATTTTGGGACTGCAGTCTGGTTTGTGATCATGCCAGAGGTCTGGAGCCAGGAGGGTCAAAGCTGTGCTTCTAGTAGCAAGGATTCAGTAGGTGGCATCCTTTGCTTGGAATCAAAGCTGAGTGTCCCCACCTTAAAAGGGGGTTTTCACTGGAACTGAGACTGAAGGGTTTGTATCAGGCTTGCAACCCAGCTCTTAAAGAGCAGCTTCTATTAAAAACGACAGTGTATTTAATGTAACTACAATGCATTTAATGTCTGGGACAGAGCCATCCACTATGTTGACCAAACCCTGAGGCATTGATGTCCTTTCTATGTGTGTGTTTTGGCTCAGCTGAAAATAGCTCTGTCTCTTAAATCCTCTGTTAGTTGGTTGCAAGTACCTGACAGTGGAAAACTGAGCCACCTGCACCAGGGGAGTTCTTGATGTGTATAAGGCATCTCTTTCTGGGCAATCACATTTTGTTTGGTCATTGTACTCTGTAGTTGAACAGCCACGGGGTGGCAGAGCAAAGTGAGAGCCCAGCACAGCTCCTGGGGAGTTGCAGTGGTGCAGCCACAATCCACCCCAGGACTGTTTGCCTCTCACTGCTGGGARAGCAGCTCTGTGTTTACATCTGCAGAGTGCTCTGGGATCTTGTGAAAAGAAGGATGGAAGGCAGCAGAGGAATGCTGCCTTATTAGCAGTTTCAAAAACCCTTCACATTTCCCTTTTAGTTATATCCACAGTGAGCTGGAAAGCTCTTCATTTACAAACACACAAGTTTTAAACAAACTTAATAAGGATATAAATAGRATAATTTTAAGACAGAGCCTAGCACTGGAAGCTAACCTGCCGAGCCTGGGAGAAGGACTATATGACTGCAATTTGTGGTAAGGCCAGTTTTGCTAGGTAATGGGCATCCAGAATGAATCCATGGCCTTGGGGAGGTTGTGTTTAAGCAAGGTACTGGTAGTGTTCTGGGATTCCCCACAAATTCTCCTGCTGTTCTGTGCAAAAATGGGTTCAAACCATCATTTTACACAGTTGTACACAATATGTGAGAGGAAAAAAAGTACAGTGGATCTTCCCACTGTCAGTGCCAGAATATGGAATGTTTTCTCACATCTGCTGCTGTGCATGCTGTGCTAGTTCCAGTTGTTGGGTTTCCATTGCTCAGTAAGTGTTACAGTCCTTTATTTTCATTTATATGTCTGATGCAAGTGCTTTTTCAGGATGGCATAATCAGTCTGCAAGATTGGGATCATCGACTGCCTCCTCAAGGTGACTGTTGCTTGTCAAAGGTGAGTCCTCTCAGGGTCATCTAAGCCCCGCATTTCTGATATGCATTTGTATGCTTTTCCTAGGAAAGAACAGGAGAGAGAATCAGATTCTTCTCCTTTTGTGTTTCACAGTCMGCTGTGAAAAGAACTGGTTGAACAAAATCAGAAAACTCCACAAGATCTTTGGTAAATCTCAGCCCTGCACTGCTTTATGAGACAATTCTTATAAATGTGACTGTCTTTTTGACTATTGAGTCCTTGCCAGTCCTGCCTGTTCTAGTTCATATTTCTTAACCAAAAGGTAATTTGARGTCTGGATCAAGTGCTGCTGAACTGACAATCCCAGTAGTGGATGAAGTGCCTGCTAACACCCTTACATTGGCATTTTGGCTGAAGTGATCTGATTACTTGTGATCCTTTAAGAAAGCTGGGCTGTTCATTAGCTCTAGCATGTTCTGTTTAGATCAATTTCTTCTCCTTTGAGTGGAAGTCATGCAGTTCTTCTTGTGTTTTGGTTGATCTTTCTGAGATTTCTCAAGGGCCTCATGTCAATCAGAGAGACTCCATCCTTTTTGGACCACAAAATTGCTTTTATTAGGCTATATGTGGCCCCCATTCAGACATGTAGGAACCAGTTCTTGTATACTATTTTCTGTGAAAACTGATATTTTAGTGCCTATAACTTCAGTCTGACAGTTAGGAGTGATCCATGCCCTCATGGTGAATTCATTCCCAAAGAAGCATTCCATAAGGACAAGCTGAAACTTGGACCCCACACAGAGGTTTTGCCTAAATTTCTTAAGTTTTGCTAAAGTAAGCGATCTGTCTGCTAGTTTTCTTTCTTAAGCCTCACTTCAACCAAAGCTGACTTGAACTCTGCACTTTCTGAGAACACAATTTTGTTACCTGAAAAGATCAGGGTCTTTCAGAAGCCTTCTAGACACTGTCAGGTTACTGAAATACTATTTGCACTGGTGCCCACCTCTGTTAAATGGATATGGGATTTTTTTTCTGCAGTGTTGGTCTGTCAGGACGTTAGAAATGCAGGTGGGGTGCTTCGTTACTCACTGTGCAGGAATAATCCAAATTATTCCCCAAAAAAAACCCCAGACATTTGAGAAGTGTGTTTTCTCATGAACATCTTATTTGCCTCTTCTTTAGATGAACTAAGGTAGGCTTCAATTATTGATGAATATGGCAGGGGAAAGGAAGGGATGGTGTTTTGTCATCTTGCCTTTTAAAACACAGTTGYGGAGCTCTGGCAAGAGAAGCAGTTTGTTTGAGGAGAAATGCGAACCACTTTATACCTCAGTGTGARGGGTTTCTGTGTTGTTTTTAACTGTGAAGATTGATCTGTGCTTAAAACCCCACTGGGCAGGACCAGTTTGGTCTCCATCCGGGTCTAAGTTGTGTTGTAAATCTCATTTGCCATCTGCAAAGTATGGCTTGAYTGGGCCATTTCAGGAGAGATTTGGGATTAGAACAGGGGAAGAACACAAAAGATTGCCAGATTGGAATGCAAGTAGAACTGTCAGGAACACAAAACTCAATGAGATGCATGGATTTAGGCTGACATGTATTTTTAGAAACCWAGAACTGCTGTAATAATGTATCAGAGCACATTTATTTAGTAATCTGTTGTTGCAACAGGTACCTGTTTAAGCATCACAGTTTAAGACATACAATTTCTTTCAAAGCTGAAGTTGCYGCAAGATCAGTACTGAGAAAAGCTCTTGCAAAGCATTTTGATTCCTCAGTACCTAGTGCTKACAGAATTTGATCATTTTTGCCACATCATCATGTACAACCTACCCTCACTGATGTGTTTGTGCAGTGAGTCCGTGCCCAGCTGATGGGTACAAAAGTGAGAGAATGAATTTGGTCAGTTGTCCACTGTCACATGTGGGATGTCACGGGGTGGAGCTGAGTCTTCAGACTGTGCCTCCTGCTGCTTCTTCCCACATTTCCCTTGCTGCCATGTGAAGGGCACTGATGCTTCTGCTGTTGCCAGCCTTGYGGGTAGTTAGTCTGGACCCCTCAGAACATTTCCTTTCTTTCCTGGGACAWAAGGAAGAGGAAGTCTGTCATAACTTTGTCTTTCATAGGCAATGCAGAAGAGTTTGCCCCTATGGTCCATATTCGGTTTGGTCCACCTTCCAAAGGCAGATGCTAAAATTGTTTGTCTATGGATTGCCATCCATCCTGACACACAAGGCTCATGTAGGAGTTGGCACTTGTGTCCCACTACTGAAACGGGCAGAAGTGAACCTCTAACTTTGTCAACAATTGTTTGCTGAAAACACTAACAATAAAGTCATCCATGAAAGAGCAGCAAAGACTACCTTCAATTTGTACGTAAGGTTTGCTAATTTGCAACATTAGTTTTGCTGGTTAGTGTGGGGTGTTTTTTCCCCTTAATTAGAAATTTTAATTAGAGCATGCCGTGTATTAAGATGTTAAAGCTTTGACTGGCAGTTGGGAATTGCAGAAGGATCAGCTGTCTCTGTAGGGCTGCAGCACAACAGGGATTAGCTCGCACCCTCCTGCCTGCAGGTGTGTTTTGCTTCTTGAGTCGGATCATCAGGAAATGTTCCTCAAGGTAGGCAGCATTGTCTGTTCTGGGGGCCTGAGCTTATGGGAGMGCTGCAGATTCACAGATCAGACACGGGGTATAAGGACAAAATCTCCAGCCTGAATGGCAAACGAATCAACTGTTGGAGTGTTTCACCATGGCACCTTTGCTTACTCCAGTTGTGCTGTGGCCAGTGCAGGAAGGTTCCTTGTCTTTGGAGATCTTTTGCTATGTTGGCATTTCAGCAGCTCCAGTTTTCAGTTCTGTAATGCAGAAGAGCTGCCTGAAGAGATTTGCCCATCGCTCATGTGCTGATCTGGGCTGTCTGTCACACACCATGCACAGCGAGCTACTGGCTCTGAGGGAGCCCTGTGGGCTGATGTATTTTAACTTGCTCCCTTACCTCATTTTCCTTCTTTCCTCCTGTAAAGTAGATTCATGGGGAGATAGGATAGAATCTAAAACATTAAATGCATTTAATTTTTCCAGCATCACAGTCCTGGAAAGTACAAAAACTTCTGCCATAGATAATTATGGAATAGCCTATATGAGGGAGTTGTTTCCCCAGACTCCTCACACTTGGTGGTTCCCCTCMCAGGGAACTGTTTCTCCTCACACTTGGTGGATATCTTGTGTCCTTTGAGCCTGAAAATTCATATTTTTGTTCTGTCTAGAGAAAGTGTGGGTTTTTTCTGTTAGCCAGACAAATACACAATCATTTTAAAAACTGCTGAAATGCATTTTCCAAGATATCTTGTGGCACTCTAACCCACAAGCTAATTAYGGTACTGCAATTATAATTTGCTATTTTGAGTTGATTACTTGTTCTGCTGGAACAGAAGTCGTGATTTCCCTTATTTCTTGCTGTTAGTTTGTTTAKCAGATGTCATCCATCTTCAGAAGTGCAAATCTTTGTAACCTTTGTTGGCATAGAAAACTATCCATGCTTCTAATGGTTTTAGTAAATCAATATGCTCTTCAAAATGAAGACTGATAAGTAGCATTTTAATAATTTCAATATTATCTGTCCCTTTTAAGCATCCATCCCGCAGAGTCCTGCTGTGTAGGGTCCATGTTCTTTTGGGTGTTTGCATTGATGCCCAAATCTTTCRTGGATTCTTCTGTTTATGTATCCATGTAGTTCAATTTATAYGTTATTGGTGGTTAACTTTCACTCRTCAATACTCAATWTCAGCCTAGTTTTGGAGGTRCTTAAGTTCCTGCCAGCTAAATTAACCTTCTACTATTTGCAAATCTTGGTCCAGTTATATTCTTCCCTTTCTGGAGGGTCACTAGTTAAGCAACACTGAGTTAGTGTAGACTTTTTTAGTGCTTGTTTAATCTTTCATTTGATTAAAGCCAGATTCTTACTTTACTTCTGTCCTTTCTTTACTTGCAGAAAGGCTTTGGTAAGCCAATGGTTTATGAATGTGTGTGTGTAATTCCAGTATAGTGGAGGTGCCCAGTTTTGCTTAGAGCTTGGTGCTTAGTGAATGGCATTGAGCAGGATGACTGCCAGCCTGGTTTTGAATGTTGCCTCATGGTTTAGTTTGGCATTGAAATCATCTGACACTGGTCTGTAATTCACTTGTAAGTTCTGGTTTAAAGAAAGTGATTGACTGTAGTTAAAGCATGTATGTCTTTCAGTGTGTAAATCATTTAATAATGCTGTCAATAATCAGTGAAGCGTTTTATCAGTCATTTTTTCCTGATTGTGCACTTACTTAGTGGACTTGTCATTTTTATACCGATCAATAGAAGTGACTAAGTTGATAATTAATGAATGTTATTGAGTATMTCCACTTTCTGATGAGCAGTTCTAGTTCAAAGTTGATTGCAAAATTGGTTCACACATCAACACAAGTTCTAGAGTTTCTTACTTGATTGCGAAAGCAAATTCTGTTTTAAATTTGTAAAGATGAAATTTTTATTTTCATTTGTACTTTAAGCTAGCACAGTCAGAAAGCCTCATGGAATTATTTTTTTTTGCTGGAAGGACTTTTGCACATATTATGGATGTTGAAATGGGCAACCCTTGAGGAGTGGCTGAGCAAACCCAGTGTCACCATTCTGCTCCTGGCTCCTGCCTGTTGCAGTAACTTTGAGTCCAGCATTTCAGTGTCTTAAAAAGGAAACATCAGGAGAGGCTTTGCAGCAAGTTGAAAATGAGCAGTGATGTAGAAAATATGCCATGATTGGAAAAAGGCTGATTTAATTAAATGTTTATGGCTGAGACATTCTGGTGTAAACAGCCTGTGGCTCCTGGCTTGCAAATTAGGTGTATTTCTGTTTGTGGCAAATCTCACTGTTTGTGCTTGTGGTAATGGAGTTTCTCTCACTCTGAGCTCAAAATATCAAATCCAAGTGAGTGAATTGCACATTATGGGATAGGAGAATCCCTTCACCTTAGCACAGGTGTACAGCCTTTGCTGGAGGGGAGGTCAGCACAGTGCAGTGAGTTCCAGAGCAGCAGAACCACGTCCATTCCAACTTGTGGCAATTGTGTGTGACAAGAAGGAGCTCTGCTACATTTGTGATTTGGAGGACAATACAATAGTGTCTGTCGAAGACTGCACCAAATCCCACTGAAAGCACTCTATACTGACCTTCCACTCTGTCTCTGACATCTCCATTTTTGTCTTGGAATCCTGTAGCTTTCTTTGTAATCAATATAAAAGTCTTAAGGGAGCAAACATTTTTTCTCTTCTGTTAGCAAGATCTCTTTAGAATGTGTGATTGATAAGCATCTCTCTGTGCCTTTTCAGTAAGGAGCTGTCATCTGTTAGATGTATATAGAATGGCAGGAACTATTACATTTTGAAGGAAATCCTAAAGTCATCTTGTCCCTCTTCCTACCCAAAGGAAGGATCAGTTGTATACATGTTCTTTTCTGGTGTCCAGCTAACTGGTTTTTAGAGATTTTTGTCACTAGTTGTCACAGGACTTCACTATGATTAGAGTTGTTTGGGATTGCAAGGGAACAGATTTTTTCCCCCAGTATTTTCCTTGTTGCARTGTAAACCTATTTATATATATACATATTTTTAATCCCTATCCACTGTTATACAGAGAACAGTCTATTCCTTTTCACTTTGCAGCATTCTTTATGTACTTGAAGAGCATGGATGTGATCAATCTTCTTTCCTCTGGACTAAATGTTCTTTGTTGGTACAGCCTCTCCCCTTGGGGGCTGTGTTTCCTGGACCTGGCCTTGTTTCTGTCTTCCTGAGTTTCTCCAAATGGTCAGTGTCTTAAGTACATTTCTCTCAGCCAGGCAGTTCTCTAGCTGAGACCTCACTGGTGCTGACTGATCCAAGCAGGATTTTGGGGGTGTCTCAGGACATCTTCCTGTTTATGCTTCCCCATCTGCAGGTTTTGCAGAATCAGGAGTTTATTGTCTTGAGTTTAATGTGTGAGCTCAGTTCATGATGCCTCTCTGCAGGTTTGTTAATATCAGCTTTCATTTTTCATTCTGTATTTACACATTTCAACATCCCCTCTTAAATAGCTTTTTATCTTTTCAGWCTACTGTCCAAATTTGCTGGATTCAAACTGTAGTCCTTTCCTCCAGCATACTCATTCCCACCTGATCTATCCAGTCTTTGAGACCATTAATTGAAATATTGGATAGAATTAGCTCAAGGACAGGATTCTGTGAGCCACGCTTAACACATCCTCCCTAACAGCATACTGTTGAAAACTTTCTCTTAATGTTCTTCAAAAAGTCTGAGTTCAGCCTGCAAGGAGTTTCTCTAGGTGACTTTTCCCAAGCTTGCCTGTGCAAATGTCTTGTGGAAAACTGTCSTAAGTTTTTTCTAAATTAGGCTACCCACACCTGCATTCCAGGTGGTATTTTCAGAGCTTTTCACTYGACTTTTATGTGGCTTCAGCTGCAAAACTGGACCTGTGTGTACCCTGCTGCCCCCAGGCATGTRTTTATTTTTGGGTTTTACTAAAATCCATTTTTCTTAGAAAAGTTAAAATTTTTAATGTGTGAGAGGATGCTCAGGAATGTGGACTAGGTTGGTACAAAATGTGCTCTGCACAGGTGATATGCAAGTTTTCCTGGTTCTGTAGGTGCATTTTAATCTTGACTGTGTTTGCAGCTTATTTAAATATTCTGCAGTCACAGCCCTAAATCAGAGCTGCCATCAAACACCCAGGTGCTGAGCATCCAAACCCAGCCTKGACCCAGTTTCAGCCCTGCAGCTTTTCTCTCTCATGGCTCCTGTCTRAATTACACTTTGGTGACAAGGGTGAATCCTAACAAGAGTCTGAGGAGACATTCAGGCTCATTTTCATTACAGGATAAGTGGGGATTTGAATTGCAGGTGAATATTCTGGTCCATTTCAGTATCATGATGCTTTCAGGTGTGATTAAAATGTTTTTGTTACCATTYAAAAATCAAATAAGACATTTTCTGATAATTCCTTCTCCTTTCTTGGCCTTGTAATAAGCATATAATAAATTCAACAGCTGACATCGTGAGGAGCTATTGGATTTAAGCCCATCTGAACATGGAGATATTAGGACGCCTGCTGCACCTTTGTGTGTAATRTGTCTTAGTTATTATAAAGTGCTGYTCAACTTCACCTCTGCTCAGGGTGTTCAGCAAACARTCCCCTGCAGAAAATGCCTGCTGTTTCCTAAGCCATGGGAAATGCTCTCTTACTCCCTYAGCCCYGCTGCACTTGCTTGGTTTTTCCCCCTACTCTCTCCAAAGACGAGGGAAAGTATCTTTACAACCACGCTAGCAAGAATTAGCCCAACTGTATTTTACAGGTAAACTAACAAATAAGAGGAGAATCTGAGCAGCCCCCAGGGACTGAATTTGTTTGCTGCTGGGCCGTTCTATCTGCAGCTGGCATCGGTGGAAACCCGAGTGCTCCATTAAAAGYCGACAACCTCTGTTGGCTGGGGCACGGGGCAAACAGAGCCAGCCTGTTCTGCAGACAGACTGACGGCCTTTATCTCCCCCCACCCAGCTCGGGATGGGAAATGATGAGACTYTGCAACAAAAAGCTTGAAACTGGGACTCGGAGCTCTTACCCTGCAGCTGTCGTTCAAGGAGGAGCAGAGACATGAGGTTGCCTTCAGGGCCATGTGGGAATTTTACTGAATCCACACTTGGTGAGGATTGGGGCTCACCTGTAGGAATGGGGAATAATGGTGTGGGCCCCATGTAGTGACATGGGGAGGTGCACCTGGAAACCTTCATTCCAAAACCTYGGGATGGTGTGGGTAAGTTACCACTGGAAGCTGATGAGGACAATGGTCTGTTATAGGGTCTATCCTTTTAACCATGGATTAGTGCCTTAAGCAGCAGCACACTGCCCTCTCACCCAGCCCAAAGAGTCTCAGGCCTGTGCTCTCCTGTAGCATTTTCTTCCAGTAAATGTGACTGCTCAAATGATGCTCTGGTTGCTCACCAAACAGAAAGCAGGGSTTACACGTGCTTTGGTGCCCATGGTGCAGCAGGAGTAGATTGCACCTCAAACATCTGAGGTTAGGGATGATTCATGTGAAATACCCAGCATTTGATGTTTTCATCTTTTCAAAAGGCAGCCCTTCAGCCAGGGGACAGTGTGCCACACAGGAAGTACGCCTGGCTGTGATGGTATCATGGTCTGAAGGGACATCAGTGATAGTACCCCGAATGCAAGGGAAGTGGTCTTTCCACTCTGAGYTTGCAGATATTTGAGTGGTGAATTCATTGGCTCTCCCATGCAGMAGGAGTTATCTTTACCCCATCCTTGCTGCTTCTCTGTCCCTTTGTTCCACCAACAGTTTTATCAGCAAACTCTCGGTACAGCCAGCAAGTCACTGTCATAGGCTTAAGGCCTTATTTTGTTACTAAATGCTGCTGTTTTGTTACTTGCTCTTTTCTTTTGCAGTGTATGAACGACTCAACAGTAACACTGGAGTTTTGGGGCTGTTGGGGGCTTGAGCAGAGTCCTGCAATCCTTTCATTTGTTATTTCTATCAGGCAGTGCTATAAAATGTGTGAAGGGAGGTTCCCCATATTGGCTGCCTTTTGTTCATCTTAATCTCTTGTCAGTGTGAGTGACCTTTAGATAACAGCCAAGATAGTAGTTTGTGCTCTAAAAGCTTGAACGTAGAAATGTATGCTGCAAATTTTCTTTTGCCCTTAGCTTTCTGCCCTGTGTTGGGTACATAAGTTGAATCATTCTAATTGCCTTTTGAAGTTAAATGTGGTATCCTGTGAGTGGGATTTTCAGAATCAGTAACCCTAAACCTGCTCTTACAACAGTCAGAGTTTTATGGCTGATTTCGAGGGCAAGACTGTGCCCACAGCTTGCAGCTGAGGGCCCAAACCAAGCTGCTCTGCCTGGTTTGCTATGGCTGCAGGAGTTATCTTGGTTGATCTCCAGCAGAATTAGGGCATTTCCCCTTGAATTACAGGGATTTATCCTCTTTTTTTTTGTAGAGCATACTCTGTCAGTTCAATCGTCTCTGAGCCTCTCCTCACATACACAGTAAAGTCTGGTATACTGCAGAGAAAGGGAAAAATGAAAGGGAAACATCTGGGGAAGGCAGAGACACAGACCACTGAATGCTTTGGATTTTGTATTTTGATTATAACAAAAAAGTGTGTGAAACCTCAGGATGTTCCTCTGCAACCCCGGGGCAAGGATGGCTCCACCAAAAAATGCTTCTGGCTTAGAGCTTGTGCCCATGTTTCATGTCAGTCTGACCATGGTGTTGAACTGTMCCAAAGGACAGTGCAGTTTGTGATTGTGATTGCAGCCTTCCAGCCCTTCTCCTGCACCAGGCACAGGTCCAGGCTTGACTTTGTGGCTTTTGGGTTGTCACAGGTGTTGAAGTGGGGAAGAAGCTCAGTGATCTGAACACAGCAAGGATTTGGCTACCATGCAGTCCCCTTAGCAAGTCTTTCTGGCATGCATGGAGAACATTTCCTGCCAGGTAAGTGCATCATGTCTTAGTTTCAGCTACTTTGTGTCTGTCATACCTTCAAAAAATTGCCCCAGGTGTCTCAGGGTCTCAAGAATACCCATCTCCAAACACTTTGGTCAATGTTTTTGCTTTGTCCTGTTCTSTGCCTCATGGTTTGTGACCAATGCYTTTTCTCCCTTCCCTGTTTTTTCTGACATGCTTCTGGTCAAGAGGTTTTGTTTCTTACAGCAGCAGGAGCAGGGTTAGAGGCGGAAGCAATGCAAAGCTCTGATATGTCCACATCTCTCTTCAATCTGTTTATCTTCCGCAGAGGCCTGATAGTGAATGACATTCATATAAACAGTGGGTGAAAGACCTGATGTGCACAGTTCAAACATCCTGTCATGGTCTGGGCACATGTACCTGATTGAAAAATAAACACCTAACATGCAGAAACATCTGATGTGTTTTCCTGGTTAAAAATTTGTGTCCCTATGCAGTGTTTTTGGAAGACCTATAGTTCATTCTTCTGTTTTCCCACCATCCAGAAGATACAACCTGGTTTTAATTCAGCTTCAAGCTGCTGGCTGTGACTTGTCTACTGATGCTGTAAACAAGTTTATCTGAATGAAAGTTTATGTGATATAGCAAACAGTACTTCAGAGAACTATTTATATGCTTTTCTCTTTCCAGTGACCTGTTGAACTATTTTACAAATTTAACCTTGTCTCTCCCCATTAGCACACTTGAGGGAAAGGACTGTGCTTTAGTCTAGAAAGCCATGTAGGTTGGGCCAGGGTATCATTTCAAATTCTGTAATCTCTATTCTTGCAATTTTTTCAGTACCAGATTGGATAAAGTCACCAGGTCTGAAATAACTTTGCTTCAGCAGAGGTCAGTGCTAGATGATTTCCCAATATCTTCACCAATCTGAGTGATTCTGTGAATCTGTTAGACAGCWTGCAGCCATAGCTAAAATCAAGTTTGTTCACCCTGAAACTCCAGCAGCTTGAAAGAACACAATCCTTAGGTGATGTTTTCATTGCTGTTTCTTTGTGTCAGCCTCCTATAGTGGGATTTTTGACCTGCAGATCAGATGTTTTCTGGAACTGAGAGCAGGCAACAATAAATTGCTGAAAAAGTTGTGRACAGAAGGTGCAGGAAAACTCTTCTAGAGGAATCATTTGTAGTAATTGTGGTCTGGTTCCAGCTTCCAGCTGTGCACAGGGCTGGACAGTCCTGAACATCTGTGGTGCTGCTCTGGCTGGGATGGGCTCTCTGTGCTGGGCCTGTGAAGGTAAAACTGATCCCCCATAAATGGCTGGGAACTACTGACCATGTGCAGTGATTTCACTGCACTCATCTGACTGCAGGGACACAGCAGAGTGTCCCAGAGCTGTTCCAGGAGTGTCCCTTTTCACGGCAGGAGGGTGTGTGCTGTCACTATTGCTCAGGGGACAGACCTCAGGCAAACACCTTCAAAGTTTGTTATTTCTCTGCATCTGGGGAAGGTGATGGCAAACCCATTCCAAGGGCTGCTGATGTTACAGGGGYTCAGGCTTTGAGCCTCAAAGTCCTCCATGATGGCTATTTTGGCATGTAACAAAGCTTGGTAAGATCTCTGGTCGAGACTTGTGCAGTTGACAGTTTTGCCTATGAGAAGAAGTTTGTTTTCACTCTGAGCTGCACTGTGCGTGCTGTTCATCCCGAGTGTCTCTTTGCCCTCCTGCTATCCTCAGCTCTTTTCAGAAACCTTAGATTTATCGCTCTTGGATTGTCTGTCTTGTTCTGGCTTTTAAAAATAAAAGCTTTTCAAAGGGCCTTTTGGAACAGGCTGTGTTATTTTTGGCTCAGGCTCTTAGTGACACTCATTGCAGAATTAAAACTTCTAATTAGAAAGCAAAAAAAAAAAAAATGCAAGGGAAGGAAAACACATTGCTGCAAAATTAAGGTGGATATTTTAATTGCCCCAGAGGCATGGAATTGCAGTCCACTGCAGAGTTTGCAATGCCCCAGAAGATCACTGTAGAAAATTATTACTGTTTTCTAAAAGTAATCTAGAACCTTTTAATTTTAAAAGCTCAAACAAACATCTCTGCCATGACACTTGGATGCTGCCTGAGTTTGATGCAAATGTCCTGGTAAGAATAATTTAAAATTTACACACATGATGTTAGGAAGACGATGTAGCGGGAAAAAGTAGTGATTAAGGATGGCAAGGGGAAAAAATTGGTGTAATAAAACAGATACAATGGAATTAGAGGTGCAGATAACCTCTATGACCTTGGATTTTTTGAGTGATTCATTTCTCCTGCGCAAACTTCTTGAAAATTRCTTTGAGATTATCTGCCATGAGGCTCTGCACGAAGGGACCAGTCTGTAGGAATTCACGTGGGCTCCTTCCTGCTTTTGGTGGGTGCTGCTGATGCTACTCCCTTTCCTTTTCCATGTGTGTGTGCTTGGCCCTGGTCAAAGCCTCAGTTTTTTCACTGCAGCAGGGGTGGGTGGGATGTGCTCCTTGGTGTCTGTGTGTATTGTGTCTGCCAGAACCCCCCCGAGGTCCCAGCTGAGCTTTGCARAGCTGTTTGGAGGGGAGAGGAAAAAGAAACAGAGAAAAGGAGATGATTGACAGTAGCCCTTTAGATTTCTGTTGTTAATGCACCAGTAATAAGATAAGGCTTATCTTTAAATGTTCATGGAATCGAGACTTTGATGGAAACAGGCTTTTGGGTTAATATATTTTTGATAGATAAAGCAGAATGAAATGAATAGACCAGAGGCACATACAGTATTTAGAGAAAGACATATTTTTTGTTTAAATCTCTCTCCTGGCATGCTGTCTGGGAGCATGTGACACTCACATATAGATGGTGTGTTTGTAAACACATGCTCAGTGTGTGTTTTTGGGGATTGTGGGGTCCTGGAAGGGGTGTTACTGGGCTAAGAGGCTGCTGAGTGAGATGAAATCTGCCAGCTGAGATGAAAAATCTCACCTTCTGTCCCTCCACTTCCGTTCAAGTCCAGCTCTTGCTGGATGGGTAAATGTGAACAGATAAGAGTTTGCAACACAKAGATTTTGCCTCCCCCATGCTCTGACATGAGAAAGGAGTTGCATGCCAGCTCCTTGGAGGAGTYGGGGCAGTAGTGTTCTGTTGTTTGAGCTGCACAGGGGGAGTTTGGGATGTTGTAGTCATTMATACATTTCAGCTCAAGCCCTTTGGATGGTCTGTTTTGCATATTTGCACATTTGGGTGGAATTATCTCRCAACCATTGTAGTGCAGTGTCTGGGAAGGCCATGCCGAGGGGACAGAGCCTCCTCACAGCAAAGAGCTGCAGATCTGGGGCTTGGATCCCACACCACTTGGCTGCTGCTTTTCAGTTGCATGTTTACATCACAATCGTTGAGTTTTATCTGCCCAGCTTCATCCCTCCCTTTAATMACTCTTCAGTGAGGAGTCCTCTGTCCTTCCTTGTCTCTCCCTGCAGCCCCAGCCACCTGAGCCAGSCAAGTTCATTTTGTCTGTAACCTGCCTGGGTTCAAAATGATCTCTCCCTCTCATGATCTGCTGAACAAACCCCCAGCATTTTACCAGACCTTACAAAGTGTCACTGTAAATTGCTGCTAGAGCATCACATGCAATTGCTGGTAAATGTTGCCTGGCAAGTGACTGACACAGCTGGGAGAAGGTCCCAGAATCTTCAAAGGGATTGAAAAACCTATAATTCAGATCAACCTGGGGGAGAAGGAGACACACATTTTCATTTGATTACACCAAATCTTTGCTGTGGTTAAGCCAAAGTCAGGCTTTGAATTCTCCTGTTGTAATACAACCTCTTTAGCTTGGTCCAGGGTTTTGCTTGTTTTAAGGAGTTATTAAGTCAAGTCTGGAAACACAGGGTAAAAGTTTGGTTCTTTTCAAAACTGGTGACAGAAGYCTGACTTAATGCCATTAGGATTGGCATCAAATCCAAGCAAACAATTTTTCCAGGAGTAATTTTGCATAGAACAGACTATAAGTGTAGTAGGGTCCAAATCCCTCATTCATTTATTATTCCTTGGGGTTTTTTTCAGCCTTTYACTGAGGGATGGGCTCTGGGCTCTGACTTTCTGAGCTTGCTTTATCCCTGCTTGTGGTGTCCCTGCTTTCAGCTGATGAGGGTATCTGTGTTTATGGGCACCTGTCACTGGTACCAGTCTTTGCACCACCCTGCAATTTGCTTCCTTGGAGCAATTTTTGTGTGTTTTAGTTCATTAGGAACTAAATGCATTTCAGAAACTGCATGTATGTTGGTTAGAACATGCTTGTGTAGCTCACAGACCTCTGCATTTAATTAACGTAAAACAACCGTCTTGAATCTAAGAAGCTATCTAGTTGCAATTAGTTCTTGTTTGCTAATTAATTACCAATGGATGATTAAAGACTTGTTTACTGAGGTTTAGCAGCTATCAAGACACACATCTAGTACTCAGGGGATTTACTATGCRGTAACTGGATTGTTGAATTAAATTCTTATAGGAGACCTTTAAACTGTGACTGAAGAAAGCTGCTCTGCTCACAGAATTTCCTTTTACAGCTCACCCTGCTCCTCCTGGTCCTGCTGCCATGGGTAACATTGCTCTTAATGGGAATGGAGGTTAGGCTGATTTTCCTGACTCACTGGGGTGAGTAACTTATTTCCTTCTGCAAATTAAAGGCAAGGAAAAGCAGGATCCCTGGTCTTGGCTGTGGTGGAGCAGTGCTGCTCCCACACAATCTCACTGTATTTACAGCCTGTCACATCTGGCAGTCGTGGTTTGCCTTTGTCTCTTTGTGGGTGCTCATCACATCTTAGTCCCAACAGACAGCCATGAATGGTTTCTTGTTCTGTGGGGATTTATTTGCAGACTGGCTTTTGCTTCTGCATGTAGGCTTTTGGTTTTGCTTCTTTTGACAATTTGCTGGGCAGTTTTGTYGTGTTGTTTAAAGGCTGTGGGTTTGTTTCAGATTCAGTCCCTGTATTTATGGACTATTTGGTCACCAAAACCCCGAGTTTCTGCTCGCCACTTGATGAATGAGAACAAGATTTATGGTGGCAATTAGTGGCTTTTTTGGGTAACCAGCTTGAAGAGGCTTGAGAAAGTGATGTTTCASTGCCTTCTCAAAGCCAAGCTCTCGAGGTGCCCAGAGATGCTCAACCACCATTGCTCACTGCTCTTGAGAGCCCTGCCCTGCACGTTGTGGATAAAACAACAGAGGGGAAAGTTAAACACTGATATTSACACACAGAAGCTCTTGGGTTTGCCACAAAGAGTTGCTTCCTGCAGATTGGCATGAACAAAATACATATCCATGAACATATCCATGCAGGTGTTGGTGAACAGCAAGGGGCAGAAATGTGCTTTATGAGAGCAGCAGTCCAGAGTTTGGAGGGYTGGCTTTAAAAGCTGTCTGCAGGATCTTTAGCCTCTGTCGAGGACTGCTCCTCTATGTTGGTTTTTGGCCAGTGGGTCATGAAAGGAGGTGGGAGACCAGCAAGGGTGCTGGGAGTTTCTACATGGAGACAAGCTTGGTAGGATTTCATGGAACAATTTTATCCATTCTTTCATTTTCTCTTGTGCTTTCCTTATTTATAAGCCTGAGGTTTGGATTGCTTTTCTCCAGACTCTTTCACTAAGCGGAGCTGGCAGGGAAAAAAAAAATCTGAGAGAATGAGCAACTGTGGCAGAAAACTGATTAAAAAGAATAATTAGCATTTGCCCCTGATAAATGAGCAAAGCCATTAATTAGACTGATTTACTCCTGGCTTTTTTTTTTCCTTCTCCCTTTCCTCTCTCTTTTTTTTTTTTTCCTCTTTATCAAATGGCAGCGCCGTGACTGCCCCTTTGGTACGTTTTCATCAGCTTTTCACCAGTTGTCAGAGCTAACACCCTCCTTTCCTGGAGCCCAAGCAGCCTCTTGTAGCTAATGGATATGGAATGCAGCCAGAGCTGATAGCTGCTAGATCTCCACTGGCTTACAGGTGTTTCCATCATTACTGGCGTATTATCTGCCACTGGGTCCCCTTCTTCCTCCTCCTCCTCCTCTTTTCTCTCTGTTTTCACCCTTCTTTGCAGTGTTCTAGAAGTAATTACAGTTTATAAAAAAAAAAAAAAAAAAGGCTGGCAGATTTTTAAGAATTTTATTTTATGCAACACGATGTCCCGGTGATCAAATCAATTTCTTTTTTTGGCACAGTGACAAACAGCGATGCTGCTGCTGTCGCCTGTTTGAATGTAATTACCAGGATGAAAGGGAGAATTTTAATTAAGACAATTTTCCCCCACACCTTCTTCCCTCCCCCTTATTCAAATAATGAGCTGGGGGCTGTGTTTTTTCAGTGTTGGGTTTTTTTTTAATATGTGCTTTTTTTATTAAGAAATACTAGTAATCATCAGACTATTGCATATTATATCATGACTATCCCCCCCCCCTGAAACCTCCCCTCCCCAATGAGAGCTGGCTGAAGGTTTGGGTCTGTGCAGAATGGGAAAATTCCACATTCACAGTCTCAAATGGGGGCTTGGCACTGTACAAGCCAATACGAGCATAAAAGTCCTTGTTTCAAATCCTAAATGGTGCAAATGGGATTGCTGGCATGTATATGGTGCTTGGAGCCTTTTGTGATGAATTATTGTATGCATTCCTGTAATGCCCAGAGGTGAAATTCTTCAGGCAGTTTAGGGCCATGGAAGCAGAGACAGATCCAAGTGGCTGCCTGGGAGCCAAATGCCACAGAAACCTCACAACATCTGGATTYGACCTTCATCCTTTAGACCCAGCTCTAATTTAGGGAAGCATTTGAATTGTGTGCTGGGCAATGGGTAACAGAAAGGTGCTTCTGGGGTAGAAGGAGGGARAAAGTTGTTGGCAAGGGGTGAATGTGAAGTGAAATGGGAGAAGAATGTGCTGGGCTTTGTTGGAAGGAGCTGGTAGGAAGCTGAGGAGAACTAAATGGCAACTGGAGCTGGGAAATAAGGAAATGAGAGTTTGTCTGGAATGGGCTTTACTTTTAAAGTTCAAATAAGTAGAAATGGATAATTCTTTTGAGCCTCTGGCATGGGAGGTGCATTGGCAATGGGTTTGCAAGTGAARACCTTCAGAGCTGGGGCTTTATGGGGAGGATATGAGGTGCTGGGAAAAGATTTGGGGGGATGGTCAACCAAATACTCTAATCAATCCATCCAGGTGAGTCTTAATTTTTGTCCCAGAAGGGTGAGTGCTGGGGGTGATTTTATCTGGCTGTTGCCTTGGAGGGACATGTTGCCCTGCAGTATCTCTTTGCTCCTGAGTCTCAGCAGCACCTGCAGAAGTTATACAGATATCAGGTTCTCTGGGACAGATGCACAGGCAGGAGCATTTTACCATTTTGTTGGGTTTTTTTTCCCTATAGGGAGGGCAGAGGACACCTTCCCAGTCCTATCCAAGTTCATTGCAAACCTGCTGCAGGGCATGCTCTGCAGCCCGGGCACACAGGTCTGTTGGCAATCCAGAGTGGCTGGTTCAGGGCAATTCAAACTGCTTCCTTCCCSCAGGACAGGGCATGCACTGCCTCCAAAACACACCTTTAACCTGCAGCCTTGGGACCAGGGCAGTGCCATTACTTAGGACTGAAATGAATTCTTCCATGGGTTGGTGTTGGAAGGGGCTACAAGGAGGAAGTTCATTTTCCCGATGTGTTTTTGTTGTCTCATGTCAGTGGAAGGTAATTCAGACCGATCTGGCAGCTTGGTTTCCCAGAACAGCTCAGGTTTTTGTGTGATTTCCTTGGCTGTGCAGCCTGTGGCCGGCACCCTGAGCAGGGCTGGTCYCCAGACTTCACCCCACCTTCCTGGGGAGCACTTGAGGCATGACATGAAGATTGCTGGACAAATAGGAAAACCTGCAGAGCAAGGTAGGTGCCTGCCAAAAAATGAAGGCAGCGAGCTCTGTTTGGGTCYCTTGACATGCTCAAAGATATTCAGAGGGGTTACAGCTCTGCTCCCACCTCACCTGTCTCGCCAGCTGCCATGGAGCAGTGCAGCTCAGGCATTTGGGCAGAGCTGGTTCAAACAGCTGAAAACAAGGAACTGGTTGAACTTRAACCTTGGCTGAATGGCTGCCCTTGTCCTCTGCAAAGAAACCATTCCTGCTTATAAAATCCATGTGCTTACACCTGGGTTTCAAATCCAAACAGGGAACTTTTCTCCTCTATTCATTGCTGAGTGAATCAGGGGATAGGGGAGGTTTGAGGACTGAATGGAGGGGTTCAGCAGGGTTAGGTGAGGAACAACCCCACAACCAGGATGGAAAGAGAGTGGAGTGGATGTGTCATTGTGCCTTTGAAGGCCTTGCTGGATCAGTCCTAAACCTGACAGCCATTCATTCACCCCCACAATGGGCAGTTKTGTGGGGAGAGGTGGCTCCCTTTAGGATGGCAGCCCTCGAGGCTTGGCAGAGCTGGGATGCACTGGGTTAATGAGCAAGGATCGGTATGCATGTCCCAACCACACACAAACAGATGCAGTAATCTGARTTATTCGTGTGCAGCCCAGGTCCCTGGCTTGCTCAATCCCAGAGTGGAAATTGCGCCTGAGGTTAATGCACTGCAAAGAATGTAGGGGAAATGTTTTGCATTTTAAACAAATAAAAATCAGCGCGTATTTTTTTAACGCTTGCTGACCAGCTCTTCACATCCTGTTAAGCTAAATATTTGCACGGTGGTGGTGCAGAGAGGGCTGAGCACGGAGCCCCTGTGTTTCGTTTGGGTGGCTCTATATTGCCATCAGCTGCTCTTTCCTCTTCTGTCTGTTTTTCTTAGCAGGGTCAGGACGAGTTTCACAGTCCGAATGGTTCACTGCAATTCTCTACAGGATATCCTCATTTTACTTTAATGGGGAGGAAATTAATGAAACATACAGGCCCTGGGGCTTCAAATACTATACATTAATATTATCCCAACGTATTGTGGTATGTGCACTCTCTCAGACTAAACTTTACACTGGACAGAGGAAGTTGTGATCAGATTCAGGTGCCTGTGAAATTTAAGTGGTGGGGGCAAAGGGGGGGAAAAAAATAAAGGAAAAGAGAAGCTTGAAGCTGTTTCCTTCCGTTTCAGGCCCTGATCAGTGTGAGAACAGGGATGTTCAAATGGGATCAGGTCAGTACAAACCAAATAAACTATCCCAGCTCCTAGGACAGGAGTATTTAGCTGTATTTGTGTATGTGGGAGACTCATTCTTTTGATTTGTTGGTTACCAGCTTTGGAGAGCAAATTCTTCCCATCTGTCACTAGACCAGCAGTGATCTAAGACAGTGGTGGTCTTTTCAGAAGATGGGCTGCTAAAGGACTGCAAATCTTCCCAGTTCCCTTTCCTCCAAGTGAAAAACACCACAAAATGGGAGAGTAACAAAGGAATAAAAGAAAATTAAGTTCAGCTTCCGTTTTCTTTGGGGTTACAGGGACAAAGGAGGAAACAGGTCTGAGCACCAAGCTGTTACCCCTTGTTCCAGCCATCTCACACACCTCACATTCCTTGCAGTGATGCATTCTGGTTTCAGCACAGCCCAGGACCTTCAGCTGGATATGTCTTGCCCAACAGTGGATTTGTATATTATTAAGCCTCTCAAGACAACCAAGAAGCCTTGGCCATGTATTGAAAACAGCTCAGACCCAGGGTGTTCAGCTGCCATCCCACTTTGCTYTGAGCTGCCTAAATACAGCCTCTCTTGTGTGGCTGCTCCTGCAGCGGGGAGGGGTCACTAACACTGGGCTGTACTGGGCCCATTCCTCAAAGCTGCTGACGGTGAATTCTGGTTTTCCTTCTGGGATTTTTGTTTTGTTTTCTTTCTCCTTGTGCTGTGATTTTCTSGTATTACAACAACTGGCACTGCCTTTGCATCGAAAGGAATAGTCTTTTACAATTTTGGTGGAAAGCATGGAGGGAGAGGATCTTGTTTGGAGAAATTGGCTGCATCAAGGAAAAATAAGAATTTGAAAGGTCATCACAGTTTTGGGGTCTTGGGGGATAACAAGGCATTTTTTMTTTTCCTTAGAAATGCACTAAAATACCGTAAATTTTATATGGGCTGAAGTAGAAATCAAACCCCCTCCCATTCCCCAACTCCCCATCCCCAACTCTGTCCATTTGATTTTAAATGTTGCTGAACCGCTTGCCTGGTGGAGAAAACCACAACTTGAATATTACCACATTTTGCAAACTGAAGGCTCTGCCTTGGGATATGGGGACAATTTATTAGTGGAAATATCTTTAATTAATTTGTGCACAAGTTCGTGTTTTTCTTTAATTCTTCTCCCCAGGCACTTGACCCATAGTAATGAAATCCGAGAGCCCTTTTCAGAAAATTACTTTCTCAGCATTTTTGTTCCTTTTAAAGTTAAGTGTATCGCATAATGACCATGAAATGTTATCCTCTATTAGGAACACACTTTTCACTGAGAGTCTTCAAATAGAGTTTATTACCAGGAACTCTGTGGTAAGCTGCCATCCGCTGCCTCATGGTCACACAGGCCTGGCTTTGAACTCGGCATGGGAGTGTCTTGGAGGACAAGAGCTCTGCTGGGGCTGGTTGTCACTGGAAGAAGRTGGGTCCAAGGTTTGGTGCCAGGCTCAGGAGAGAACAGAGCTCTGCCATCATTAGCCAAAAGCTGGACAAAGGGTTCCTGCCTTGTCAGGAGTGTTTGGGAAGCTCACGTGTGACCTGGTCCCTGGCAGGTCTGGGTGTCCCCAAACGTTGCAGTTGGAAACAGAGATCTCTTTMTTGKGTCTGAGCAGGGACAGTGGCCACAGTGGCTCTTGCTGGCCCTGTCCCTGACAGTGTCATATCGTGGTRGCAATGTCTCAATGGTTTATTCTCATCCAGGCTGCCCCTAGGGAAACGTTCCAAGCTCAGGAGAGCAGGATGTGCCTCGGGAGGTGCTCTGGTGTCTCTGATACCCTTTGCCTCTGACTGCAAGCAGTCCCTAAGGATGGAACGGTTTCCTTTCGCACAGGGATGGGCCAACAGTCCCCTGTGGTTTGGTGTGTGGGGACGTTGGCACTGACACAACAGACACTGGTGATTGAGGGGTTGTTTGGGAGCAATGCTGCCAAGGCACAATGGGATTTTTCAGTTTTTTGCAACGGAGAAAGATGGGAGGGGGGTGCTAAACAGCAACAGGCGATGAGCAGTCCTGATTTATAACCCATCTGAAATATGTTATCTCCCCACCCCACCTTCTGCCCCTCAACTGCCACTGGCTGAGCCTGGAACCTTCTGATGCAACATTTAGGTGCTGATTCAGAGCGGACTGGGGGACACGGTGTCGTTGTGGGGGAGCTCAGGCGGATGTTTCTTAGAAAGTCTCATTCAAGCGCTGACTGGGCTCCCACCACCCTGCACACACACAGGATTCACCGTGCTGGGATGTTCTGTGCTGGAATGGGCAGCCTTGGCTGGACCTACAGAGCTCCTTGCACCCCTCTGAATCCGGGTCTGAATCCTTTTGGGGCAGCAACACAAGGCACTCCTTGCTCTGCTCTGTCTCTGACACTCAGTCCGAGTAGATTCAACCCCCAGGGGTCAGAGTTTGAACCAATTCACATCATGCCCAAGTGATTCATCTTATCATGAAGATATTATTAGTGTTTAAAAACCTACCAACAGCAGAAAGGGCTGCTTCACAAAGGGCCTGTCCCCATTGTTTTGGGGTCATCCATCTCCCTGTCCTGGTCCTGTTTTCACTCTAGTTTGTTTAGACCACAGGATGGGCACGTGAACAACTYGTTTTGTTTTTGTTTTTGACGGGTGACCACAAGAACATTGGCTGCGTGTGCTTTCTGTTTGGTTGCAGTTTAGCAGCTGTTCCCTTTGAAATAACCCCATTTCTGCTGGCTTTATTTCTTAGTTGTTCTTACCCAACTTTTGTGACCAGTGAGGCTTCTCCCTTCTCCCCACCCACCTGGCTCTGTTCCCTGCCCTCCCCACCACTACCCCAGGAACCCTTTTGGTTATTTCAACCTCCGTGATTAAACTGGCCCCCAATTGTTATCAAGAAGATTCAGGAAGGAGGATGAAAAAAGGAAACATAATCTTATCTGAGAATAGAAAATATGATAAGGGCCCCCTATCTGGAGGCTGCAGTGTCCCTCGTGGTGGGGCTGCAGCAGTTCCTTTGAAAATAATCACCGACACCATCTCTGCTAAATCACCTTTCACACAGCTCAGGCCTTTGATACAAAGGCCCCTGGCAAAATTAGAGCAGGATTGTGTAGCCCCCAGAGCAAACGCATTAAATGCTCAAGAGATCAGAATTAGGGGGCACACAGATATAATTGCATAGGAGGAACTTGTGTTCCTGGGGGGTGACAGCGTGCCTCCGTGGGTGGATGTGTCTGCACGTTTGTGGCTCTGTCTGGTTGCTACCGAACGATGACTGCAAGTTATAAGGCATGACAYGAGGTGCTAATGGCTTTTGTACCTTTTAATCATCCACCTAGGAGAGGAATTAATGCTSGACTATATGCAATGTACATTGACTGAGTGCTCAGCTCTCTCAGAAAGTCTCAGATAAAGCATGAGCAGAGCAGTCTTTTAGTTTTTGTTGTCTGATTTTGGAGGTTTTTTGTGTCTGGGGTTTCCCCCTCCCTGCTTGTTTTGGGGTTGAAGCCTCAGGGTTAAGSTTTTCTTATTTTATTTCAGCTGAAGTGAATTTCATTGTTTTTTTATGTAATAGATCCTACTGGGCACATTGCAAAAGTCCCTCAATGTTTTGCTCCCAGGAACTTGAGAGACATTTTTGTGAATATACCTGGCCTAAGCCAGCACTGGTGCAGTGTGGGAAGGCTGCTGGAAATACAAATGTATGGGTCGTAAGCACTACATATTTAAAAAAAAAAAAAAAACCAAAACAAAACAAAAAAAACCTCTCCTGTAGTTGGTCTAAAATTCTAAATATTCTTATGAATTTTGGATACTCACTCAATTTTTGGGTTCTCAGCATGGGGTGCCTTTCAGAGAGGAGGCATAAAATAACTCTTTTTAAGCAACTAGGTTATTTTAAAATGTTTGAAATTAGTAACYTGAAAATGGAGGTTTCCCAAATCCCAGCTCACTTGAGAAAATTGTACGTTKCTAATTGACTCCATACATTTGTGATCATCACGGTTCACATCTTTCAGAAAATGATTTGGCTTGAACTGGAAAACTCTGAGCCACCACCCTGTCTGGCAGGTGTTAGCCATCATCCAGACAACCCATTTCCAAGGTACTTCAAGGCTAGGCTTAAAAATATGCTTAAAAAAACCGAACCAAAACAAAAACTTGTGAAAACCTTCAACAGCCAAGCAAACTCCRCTCCTTTGTGAATATCAGGTTAGGAAGTTTTGCTCGGGGCATAGGAAGTGCTGAAATTGTCACATCTTGTGAAATTGTTTAACTAAAGAATCCAGGCTGAATCTGGTAAAGCTCAAACTGTAACRAGGTTCCTCTGCGACATAATAATCTGGAATTAAAACCCCTTTTTCTCATTAGAGGGGAAAAATACCTTTTTCTCACGCGTTTGTGGTGGGACCCTGCAGCACAGGGGAACAGCATTTATAGAGTTGCCTCGTGGTATCTCAAAGTGAAGTGTTAACTTCAGCCCTGMATCATTATTCCAAGGTAGAAAGTTTGTAAAGTAACCCAATTTTAAGTGCTGGCGGGGARGCAAATTGCAGTGGTGGGAAATTGGCACGAGAGGTAAGAGATAAGCTCAGAAATCCTCGTCTTTCTGCTGATCTGGCTTTCAGGGACTGGCATTTGTGAATGCAGCCCATTGAATTCGAGTGCTGTCGTTTGCTGGTCTGTAACAGAGACGTGGTCCATGTGGAATAAGGTTGTGAATGACTGGCAGAACCTGCTGTCCAATTTTTTTCCAGATACACAAAATATGCCCTTTAGGTCTTTTCCTCCTATTCTTCCCCTTGACAGCACAAATTATGGATTGAGGTGCCAGCCTGARCACTAAATTTCCTGTTGCATGTTGATTTGTGAGTTATTTGTGCAAGTGAAAAACACACTGATTTGTGGAGCATTCAGAGAGGGCTAAAAAGTGAATTTGGACATAAATCCATTTTATCTTTCATAGGTGGGTGGAATCCTTTGTCACTTCTGTAGCTGGCTATGAAATGCATCTAAACCAAATCCTCARATTTCCTTGATCCTTTTGGGAAGCTTAAAACTGAGATGTCCCACAAGAGAACTTAAAAAGAAAAAGCTAGATTGGCCAGAATGGCTRTGTTTTATAATCAGATGTAATTGCTGATCCAGAGACACCACATTTGCAGAGGAATGAAGTGAGRCATGAGCCAGCTAAGGCAAGCCCTGCTTTCATCTGCAGAACTCATTGGCATCACAGTCTGGGGGCATTCCCAGCCTGCAGCTGCCATCCCCTCGATGGTCACCATGTGGTTTTGTAAGGCAGTGCAGTGGARTACCTCAGGGAACTGATCCAACTGCAGAAGAAAAAGGAAAATCCTGCTTTTGTGTTTCTTGTTCCAGTGGATCAAGGGCAGGCTGATGTCAGGGACCACTGCAGCAGCACAGGGAGGGGATCACACGCTGCAGGGCAGAGCAGTCAGAAGGGAATCCCCAAAGCTGGAATTGCCACCGAATTTCTAACATGAAACTATTGCCCTAGAAAAGCAGGAGAGAAAAATTGTGTGGACAGCTTAAAGAGGAAAAAAAAAAAAAAAAAAAATGGAAACAGCCATCAGGGAAAACTGTTTTGCTGAAGAAGGCACTTGGGAGACAAAACAAAAAAACCTCCAAACAAACCCCAACCTAACCCAAGCCCTTTTTGTCAAGAAAGAGTTGAAGATCAGTTTTCTTCAGCCCGAGTCAGCAGCGGGGAGGGGGCTGTTTTGGGAAGTTTTGCAATGCAGGAGGGGGAGAGAGGGAGGAAAAGAAGCAACACGAATGAGTGCCCAGCCAGTGCAGCTCACAAGCCCTCCCTGGTTTGGGGTCCAGCAGCAGAAGGTGCTGTTGGTGACCACAAAAGGAGATCTCCCTGGCATCCCTCGTGCCCCTGGCAGGGGCTGTGCACAGCTTCGTTCTCAGGCCCTTTTTCTGGTTGCACCTTTTACAGAGGGGTTCCCAGGCATTGCTCAATCTGTAACCTTCGTGTGCTTCCTGTGGAGCGCGCTCTTAAATTATTTTTTATCAAAAAGGCCCAGAAATTTGATAGGGGAGATGAGAAGATGGGTATGATCAGGGAGGATAATAATGAAGAACTGTCACTTCCCTGGCTGTAGCTTTGTTGGCCCTCCTGCTTTCTGAGATAAAGACACAGCAGCTGGTCTGGGTTCTGTATTAAAAGGCTGATTTGGCTGCTTGATTATATATGAAATATAGATTTAAAGCTTAACTTATGTTCCCAAAAGCGAATCAATTGCAGGGGTAAAACCTGACACATTTGTTATGATCACTAAAGAGCTTTGCTTGGCTTGTTGGTGCTCATAGTGGCTGGAGGGGTTTTAGAAAGCTGTTTGGATCCAGTTTATTGAAATCTTACCTGTTCAGAATTTATTTATATCTTTATTAATAATAGCTCAGGATGGGAATATCTTCCTCTCTGCTATCCTTCCACACCTGAGTTCTAAGAACCAGCTCCAAAGAAGGAGTTAAACCTCCTTTTCCCRGGCAGAAAGGGAAGGAGAGGCAGAAAAAAATCCAGAGCCAGTGTCCAGAAAGACTGTGATCCAGCCAAAGCACTTTATTTCTTCTGGAGATGACCCTGCTCAGTTCCTTGGTTAAATGCTCTCCTGGATGTGCTGCTTTAGGCTTTGTTCCTGGAGAGCAGAGTGAACCAGAAAAGCTGCCCTAGCATCGCTAAATGATTCTGGTACCCACAGAAACTCTCACAGAGCAACCTGGGGGTCTCTGTGGGTGTTGGAGGAAGAAAACCCCTTTGAGGGGCTGTGGTCACCTCCCTGGCAGCCGGACAAGTGCCAAGGTCAGCACAGCCCCAGAGTGCCAGGACACAGCAGAGCCCTCCTGCCTTGGCTCTGCTCACAAATGACACACACATGCAGGCTCAAATAAAACCCTGGCAATCGCTGTCTGCAAGAGCCTCGCTGCTTCCAGGGGGAAGGAG
Source organism: Malurus melanocephalus (assembly GCF_030028575.1). Lineage (NCBI taxonomy): Eukaryota > Metazoa > Chordata > Aves > Passeriformes > Maluridae > Malurus > Malurus melanocephalus. The sequence continues at coordinate 526,021 of NW_026623256.1, read as the reverse complement.
TGCAGAGTAATTTGATGCCTTCATTATCTTCATAACATGAAGCAATTTGTCAGCAAACTACTGTGCGGCCTGATTCCTGATTGCAGGGAAAACCAGGCTGGGAGAGAGGACTGTTATTTGTAACTAGTTTAAGCATTGTTCTTTTCCAGAGGAATATAAATACACTGTGTAGAGCTGGCTCATTAGACACTTATCCATTTGTATTTATGGTTTAATTAAAAAGCTGCACGGGAGGATTTTAGTTTCTAATCACAGTCACAATATGCTTATGGCAGTTTTTTTTCTGAAAAAGGTGTTGTAGGCATGAACACATTCAATCTGCCAGCTCTCATTYCTTGATGGCAAGAAGCAAAATACTCTAAACCCCAATGTATGGATGGGGGAACTGATGGATAGAGAGTTTCAGTGGTCAGCCTCAGGTTAAGCTGTTTACTGACTTCTTGTGAGAATGCTTTGAGTTTTCTGCTGAAAAGCAGGTCTAGGAAGTGAGTTGCTGATTGCTYTTTGCTTCTAATGAGATGATCCCCCACAGAATTTTGCAGGAACCCCTCTTGCCTGCCTTCTTGTTTTGTTACAAATTCCAAGCTTAGTSCATCTTTCCATTCACCCTGCTCTGGTTTTGTCTTGCAGATTTGCTTGTTGTGGCTCTGATTTTAACCTAAAGCAGGAAGGATGGAATGTACTGGGTATGATTCCTCTGAATGAGCCCCTGGACAGTGCCCTGTGCTGCTTCCCTGTTCCAGGAGCTGGGTTCCATGCAGGATGTGCCAGGAACCGCCTGCTAGGCTGGGTGTGCAGGGATGTGAGGTGAGTTACAAACCACCAGAAAAGATGCAGCCAAGTGGCCCCGTGGCTGTCTCTGAAATGGCCCCTGCTCTGGTGTTGCTTCTGTTCTGTTCTGTATTGTCTTCTSGTACCAAATCCAGTGGGTTTCTTGCTACATTTCCTATAAAAACAATTCCACAGATGATTGGCGTTGAGTCTTTGCTGGGGCAGAGTCTGTGTCATGGCTCTGGAGTGGAGGCCAGGTGAATATAAGGAAAGGCAGGATTTCTGTGTCTGCCCATCCCTTTACTTCCTCAATCAGCTCACACCTCTGCTCTCAGTCTGGGACAGAGGACAGCAGGRTTATGAGATCTCCTGATCAGGCATGCAGCTTGCAGCCGTTCTTTAAGTGTAAATTTTCTCATAGAAAAGTCAGCAGAATTCTAAAGGAGCTGCCTGTTGCTTAGAGAATAGAGGAAGAGTGCTTTGACATTATATTTTCTTATTCCTAATCCCTGAGGTGGTTGGTGTTTTTATTTAATATTTTTTTATTCCCTTCCATGTTTAATGTGGTCCCTTAAATTGCTTAAGCTTCTTTTTCTTCTCTTTAACTCAGTTAAATCAGATTCCCCTGTACCCTGAAATATAAAATACACGGAGGTTTTCTCTAAAGCATAGTTTATGCAAATAATTCCCTCTCTGCATTCCTGTGCTAGAGTCAAGCACTGCATATCTGATTGGGCTCTTAATGACTTTTGGGAATCATTTAAATATCTAGCTGACTAGCCCAGTTAATAATCAAAGCTGCAGCTCCTTGAAGCAGGAGTGACTCATGGAAGAAGAAGAAGAAAGCTTCTGGTTTTTTATGCCTCTCTCCTGCCCCTCACTGCTGTGCAGGCTCTGAAGGGCACGGCCTTATCAGATGTTCCCAGGCAAAGTGCATCCTCTCTGTCTTGCTCCCAGTCACACCTTGAGGTGTGCAAACTGCCAGCCTGCTTTCTGAACATCTGYTGCCTGCGCACCCATTGCAGGGAGATCGCTGGAGCTTGCACATTRAGCACTTCAGGGGCAAATTTCGTTTTTGAATTGCAGATTTTTCTGTTGTAGATGTTGCTGTGGGGACAGTGCTGGCTCTACTCCTGTGTGTGCCCTGATGGTGCTGGGATTATCTGTGAATGAATCAGGAAACAGCGGACACTGGGACTCGCCTTTGGGATTGCCCATCTAGTTCGCTGTCTTTTCCCAAATAATCTGTACTCCATTTTGATGTTTGTTTTCATTTTTAAGGTCTTTTAAGACCATCCCACCTAATAGCTCCTGAAGTGTCATTTAATTTCTGGAATGAGCTCTTTTTTYACATTTTCTGTTCTAGAGTGCCATAGATAATTTTCATGCTCTGTTACTGCTTTCTGTGCTGCAGCCAGACAAAAAAATATGGCCTGGCAATGGAAAAATAATAATTGCTGTGTGTTTCCCCTCCTCTTGCACCCCCAAATTATTCTCCTGAGCACTAACATGATGTTAGGACTACTCTGTTTGCATCTCTGTGTTCCCTTTTGTGTCCTGAGTGGCAGTGCTCACTGAGACTCGCTGCTTCTCTGATTTATGAGTTGAGATATGTTCCACCAGAGAGAATGAGTGCCCGGGGGAGGAGAGCAGGGCTTTGATCTCACTGTGCTTTTGAAATATGACTGTAAAATCAGAATTAGATGGTAATCTCTTTGGGGCAGGGACATCTCTGTTTGCCCTGCACAGTGCCTGGCATGYTTTGGGTGCCATGTTATCAACAGCAGAGGTTGAGTAATGGGTGATGCTCTCAAACCGTGTCTGTTGACTCTGCAGAGTTGAGGAGCTGTTCTCTCCTCATCCTATTATTAATTRTGCTTTTGTTTTCTTCCCCCTGCTCCGTGGTGACTGGACCTTGCTGGGCCCTCTGGCCATAGATGTGGTGGGATGAAGCTGCTGAGCCATTTYATGGGGTTTTTGCTGTGCCACAGCCTCGTGTCCTGCTGTACAAACCATGTTTTTCTGTGGCACTCACTCTGCTCAGTTGGTCCTAAGCACCTACTATGGCTTCAAGAAGCCTTAAAATAGTGGAAGTAGCAAGGAAAAGCACAGGGGTATATTTGCATCTGCAGCTGCTGGGACCAGTCACAGATTTTTCCCTTTGCCCATGTGAGTGCAGAGATGCCATCTCATTCATTCTCTTGGTTCGAAGTTTTAGAGAAGATGCACAGACTGTGAGGGATTTAATCACGGGGCTGAGTTGTTCTAAATCCACAAAATGATCCTCTRAAATTTCCTTAACTACCTCTTTCTTTTTTTCCTTCAAACCTACTTCTCTCTCATCTCCAGAAGTAAAATGTCAATTTTTGATCAACCTAAATCGAAGTTTTGCAGTGGGGGAGGTAGAGCTGAAGACATCCTATCTGCTTCCAGAACTGCTGTTTCCTCAGCTCTAAAAGCAGCACCACACATAATGGTTGCACCAGGTTTTTGCTGTCACTGCAACTAAAGAGCCTGATTTAATTCACAGTCATTGCATTTGAGTGGAAAATTTGTCTTTTCATTATAAGGCAAGAGGAAGGAAAGGATACTCAAGGTGCAATTGCTGTGATTCCTGAATGAGCCRTGGATTTTGATGTGGAAAGAGCTGRCCTTGTTCTCCTCGACTGCATATATGGCTCTGCTTTTTGGGTGAAAGGTGGGATTGGTGTCTGTTCTGCAGCTGCTGGTTCCGATTTGAGTTTCCATGGCCTTGATATTTGGAGATTTGGGATAGAGGGCTGCCCCTCTCCGGGGTGTCCTGTTCCTGAAGAGGGGGAGCTGGCTGGGTGCTCACATTATTTGAACCGATTTGGCAGTGAAATACAGTCCACATGGAAACTCTTTCAAAAAGGACTGCTCTTATCCTCTGTTATGATGATCATGCTTTTCTAAGAGTGAGGAAAATTGATTGGACTTTGGAGAGAAGCAGAAAAAAGCCTTTTTTAAGACCCACCAAACTATGGGCTGAAGCTGAGCTGCACTCAGGTGATGTCTCCAGCTCAGTTGCCTGCAGTGCTTTGCTCTAAAATGGGATATGTGACATCACACACAGGCTACTGAGCTGTGTCCTAAAACTCTCACCTGATTGTCTTGGTTCTCCAGCTACAAAGATTCATTAGTGGAGACAGAAATTCACTGCCTCCCCAWCCAGGAAGATAAAGGCTAAGGGATGGGTGAAAGGGAGTGGGGAGAGCTCACAAGGAGACTGTGGGCAGATGTCTGCAGTGGATCTTACAGCACATCTGCCTCTCCAGAGGAGCTGGTGGCACATGTGAAATGCAGCAAGTCCTTGGGCTATTGTGTGACTTGGGGGACGCCTGCAGCCGCTGTTCATAATTAATCATTTAAGCAACAGTAAAATCAAGTGACTTTACTGACAGTATCCAAACTGCTGACCTCAATGCATTTTAAAAGTTCGCTGGATACTGAACCTCGAATGACCCATGGATGGATCTGGAATAATAATTTTCATAATCCTCAAGTCATTATCTTAAGAGGGAACGTATTGTTCTCCTAATTAAGTCTGTCCACACGCTGTGCAGCTTCCCATGCAAATGCACTGTGCATAAACTAATTAAAAGAAATATACAGCCACAAGGACTTAAACGGTCTTTTATGCAATCTCTTTAAATTATAGTCTCCCTCCTCCCCCTCACACACACAAACCAACAAGGGATTCGGCATCATATTCAGCAGGGAAAACCACTGAGCAGTTTTGGATCCCAATCTGGAATCCCCCAGAATTTATTAGAAAGCTTTTGTTTTATGACATTTTTGTGAGGGCCCTGGATGTGTAGAAGACCCTAATTAAGTGAGAGTTATGATTGTTTAATAGGAGACAGTCCCTGCCCTGAAGAGCTTACAGTCTAAACAGACAAGACAGCCAAAAGCTGAAAAAGCCTTGTTTTGCAGTTGAACAACTCAGCCATTGAAAAGTTGAATGACTTTTTCAAGGTCACATATACAGAGCTGGGAACTGGAGGCTGATCTGCTCCAGCAGTGTAAGTACCTGAGGTTTCTACCTTGAGTAATAGACCTAAAAGACATAATATATAAAAAAGCTTCTTTTGTGCAACAGCACCAAACAGCAATTTCACRCTGATTCTCACTGGTATTTTCATGGCTGGGAAATGTCTGTGAGACTGCTTGGCTGGTTTCAGTARTTGCTTCATGTTCTCTGGTGTGGTGGAGGTTGTGCCCCTGGAAAGYAGTTTGGAGTTGGAGGCATTTGACCATCTGAAAACATCTTCTGCAGTTCTCCCCACTTGAGCCTCAGCAATGCTGTGCAGATAGAGGGGAAGCCTCCCTGGCCAGCAGTGTGTTTGTGTTCATGCTGAGTGTGTACCTCATGAATCCTGAGTTTGATGAACCCTGGACTGCCCTCCATTTGCGTTTGGTTGTGAGCTTGAATGAAGCAAGATGAAGGAGGACTATCAGGATCAGCCTTTTTGCTGTTATTTCCCTTGGGACTGCTGCTGWCATTGCCTTTGGCCTCTACTTTGCAGAAGAGGAGTGGAAGCTCTGGGTGTAGGATGTCCTGCTTGCTGTTTTCACTCTTCTTCCAGTACGTGGATCTGGTRTCTGTGAGTTTGCCAGACAGCCAGCAAAGGATCTGGCTTTTTGGAGTGGTCTGACCCGAGCAGAGTACCCAAAGGATCTGTGTTTGCACTGAGGTGAACTGGGACAGTGCAGCCATGGGACAGGACACAAGCAAGAGCTGCTCTGAACCAGACAGAATGAGATCAGCTGCTAAAGGAGATGGGCTGTGCAGCTCCCAGCCCTGCAGAAGCCTCAGGTTCTGCCAAATAGACACTGATTGTGTCTGCAGCTTCTGAGCAATTACTGGGGCAGTGGAGCTCCAGAAACAGCCCATCAGTGTGTGAATGCTATCCACGGTGGGGCTGGCTCAGGGGGAAATGGCAGCCAAGCCCACAACAACCTAGGCATGGCCAGAGAGGAATTTGCACATAAATTTTGAGAGAAAACAGGGATTTTTCTTGCTCTCTTTTGTAGGTAGGTGTTTATGAGTGTGAGGTGGAAGATGAAATTTCCTCAGGCTGGTCTCRATTACTGTCTCATTCTTTGCATTGTCAGGTTTCCTGACAGCATTGCTCCCGATGCAGCAGCCATTGGAAACAGCAGCTGGAAAAGGAGGGTGAGGAAGAGCCTGGCCTTGCAGCTGGGAGGCCCCTCAGCACAGGATCAGAACCGCAGCGAACAAGCAGTTCTYCTCTTATCTGATGTAGCCTGGAGAGCAGACAGATAGGACTGCAGCAATCAGTATGATGGGAATGCGGTGGGTGGACTCTATCAAGAGAAGAGAAACCCTCCCCTCCATGGATGAACCTTCATCTCTCTGTTTCCCCCCTCTCCAGTCCTCATTCCGGTAAGAGGGAGGATCTTTTCCCCATCCAGCGATGAGATGAAAGAGTGCCCCACATTTGACACTTCATGAGTTGGCTGAACCCTACAAAGTGATCTTCATAAAATCCTGATTCTGAAGCATCAAAGCCTTTTCCTGACTGGTAAAAACCCTAAAAATTCCTGGAAGAACTGCCAAAGGGCAATGGGGCTGATTCTGTCAACTGCCTTTGGTTAGAGCTGGGTTTGGTTATTTATGGGGGCCGGGGGAGGCAAGAACTTTCCAGATGGGCGGCTCAACCAAATATAACAATGATAAAAATCAATGCAGTTATGTGCAGGGAAAAGAATGCCTGTGCATGAGGCACACGCTTTTCTGTGCTGAAACATCCCTCAGCTCAGGGCTGCTTGGGGCACCCATCCTGGGCTGTCTCATCCCTCTGTGTCTGCCCMAATGTGTCCTTTGCTGGGGGATTCTGCATTCATTTAATGGTACCTTCCTAATGAGAATTCACACTGATTGAGGTGCAGATCCTACTAGAAATATGTCTGGGTGAGTAATCACCCAAATACAATCAGAAGCCATCCCCCGTGGGATTACAGCAGGGTTGGTCTCKCAGTCCTTGTAAGAAGCAAAGAATGGATTAACAGCGTGACTTTCATCTCCCTGGAAGGGTGGCAGTGTTCTGATGTCCAGGTCRTGCTGGGACACCAAARCAGATGTGTGTCCTGTCAAACTGTSCCTCAGACAGAGCTGATGAGTGAGRGATGGAGGTTGGGACACAGGGTTCCACAGAAACCCTTGGATGAAAAGCAAGGTGTAAAGATGAACGTTTCCCATCAGAAAAGGCTGAAGAAATTTTCTGTTGCAATATGATGATGCAAAGGAACTGAGTGAGCAGGAAGACAACCTTCAAAAACATCTGRGTACTTTAGTCATCCTGAAGAGTTAATTCTGAGTCCTGTTGGGAGGTGTGTCACTGCAAAGCTGTGAGTCTGAGTGAAAAACTGTCCCTTCTCCAAAGAATTGCAGTCCAGGCATACAAGGRAAGAGAAAGCACAAGAAAGCAGGAYATGTGGGATTGGGAYTGGTTGTTAGATCTTTCATGCATCCAAGGTTAAAGGAGGAGGATTCAGTCATTCCTTCAAGAAGGAAGCTTGCAATCCCCTTTGCAAGAAAGCATGCTGAGCAYCCCAGCAAGTGGGAAGATGACTAGGAGTCAGGACGAAATGGAGAGTTGAAATATCTGGTGAGAGAGGAAATTTGGTGGAGAGGGTTGGAGCTGGTGGCTGCAGAGCTGCTTTTGTATGGGTGCACCCCTGGTTTTCCTACATTAGTGAAATTCTGAATGTCTGCATGGGCTGTTACATGGCCATACCATTTACCAGTCCATGTGCTGGTTTTTATTTTTCAGATATCCTTTGGCAGAAAACCTCTAGTATTCTCATGGAAAAGCTGTTCCTTGAGTAATTTCTTTTTTTCCTTGGAGTCCTCTTGTACTTCATAGAATCGTGGAATGGTTTCAGTTGAAAGGGATGTTAAAGATCATCCAGTCCTGAGCTCCTGCCATAGACAGGGACACCTTGCACTAGACCAGATTGCTCAGAGCCCCACCCAACCTGGCCCTGAGCTCTTTCAGTCTGCTAATCGCACTCCTTGGCCTCACCTGCTGACCAATATTTGTTTATGCTGTTGAAAATGTGGTGAGGCTCAGCCTACCGAGGTTGTTGTTCACCACCGTGCTGTGAACTCCAGCTCTGTAGGTAAGTGTAATTGATTTCTGTCTCATCCATGAGACAGAGCCTTACTGAGTTCTTTATTTTGGTCAGGCTCTACACCCATGTGAGTGGTCCCACGATGGGGGTGCCTTTGCCCAGTCTGTTGCCTTGAGGGAGCCCAGYCCTGGCCACAGTCATCACTCAGCTGAGCTGTTTGTTCCTCTCTGCTCTTACCCACAGCTGGATCCTGCTTGCAGCACTTCAGCAGGAGAGGGACAGGGTGAGGTGAGTGATTTGTTTGCTAGTCAGATGGCAGGACCTTTGTTTCTTGTTAAAGCCTGTGAGATAAGAGATGCTGCTGATGTTTTGAGGTGTTCTTATCATAGGCCTTAGTCTGAAACAACACTGCTCACCCACACTTTCTCTCCAGCTTGCTGATGAAAATGGAGAATTTTGTTCTGCTCTTTCCAGTCTCTGGAATGCCCCTAGACAAAAGAATTTTTCAGACACATCATTTCCTTTTGTGAATCAAACTCCAGCCCCTTAATGTTCAGCAAATAATTTGTTCCAAAGGGACTGTGTTGTATGTGATCGTAATTACATTTGGGTTTTAATAATTATAAATACTCCTGTTTTCTAAGAACCAGCTAAACTGATTTCCAAATAATTTAGTTTGAATGGCATGTTTTGTGTTTGTGTAGCATCTTCTCCCCCATACACACTTCTAAARGAAAACAAACAATGTATTACAAAAAAAAAACCAAGGCAAGTGTGGGGTAAAAAAAAACCCTTGGAGAACTTTAAAAGACTCTMAACCTGAAAAGGGAGGGTGGGATCAGCTAATTTGTCCCTCTTTTGTATGGTTTATTAAGCCTTTTGTTCTGGAACGCATGGGTTCAGTGGGAAAGCGGTTTTTGATATATAATGTATTTACTTTTGCTAATTAATTAAAGCAGTATTCATATGAAAATGCCGACTGATAATGGCTTTCACAGCAACAACTGTGTTTTTTAAAGTAGCAACTTTTAATTACAAATTGACTGGCAGAAATATATAAACCCAAATATTGTTCCACTGATTTCCTTTTAACTGTGTTACTCTTGCTTGATTTATCGGATTAGGGCTTTTCACACATAGTGCGTACAAGATATTGTTTTTAATGAGAAATTAAAAGATTACCAACAATACCCATAAACCATTAAAAACACAAACTCTAGATGAATGGTAATTAGACAGAATGATTTGAGGCTGATAAATTGAAAGCAATTAATGTATTTTTTGGGATTCTGAAGATAGCTCTGGGTGTTCCAGAAAGCACTGAAGGGTTCAGATTTGGTGTGGAATTGCATGTGGAGAYACCTTGCACTGCTTCAAGTGTCCAGGGTGCCAGTGGAGAAGATGCTGACGGGCTCCACTGGGCTTTGGGAAGGGGGAGAAATGAGGAATTACTTGAAGGGGTTTTATGGGGAGGGCTGAAGGGCAGATTTTCCTTGGATCAAACCTGTTCTGTGTTTCGCTGTTATCTGTGACAGAATGTGAGGGAAAGCTTGAGGAGGTAATGCAGGGGAAGTGCTGAGGAGAAGTGAAGTTTTCTCATCCCTGCTGTGGTTTATCAGGAATGCATCTTCTCCTCMACTCGAGCAACCCTGAGTCAGTAAAGCTGCACGAGATGCTCTCTTTTGGGATACCAGGAGGCTGCATTTGTTAATGGTGGCTTTTAACCCCAGCAAGAGCATCCTGTTTCTATTCTTTCTCTTATTCTTGGCAAAGCAAATGTTTTGGGATTCTGTTTCAGCAAAAGGAAGTATTCTCGGGTGGTGATGCCTTTTGATATTGTTCCTTGTACTTGGGTCTAGAACAGAGCTCACCATGATTTCCCATCTCGGGAGAATTTCTCAGCGCAAGAAAAACAGCCAAAACCAAGTAATCTCCTAAATCAGGATAGTCATGTCTCTACTCAAAGATCTTGAAACAAAATAGCCCTCCTCACTATAAAACCTAAAGCCCCATGCAACATATGATCTGAACAACTGAAACATCTAATTTCAATTTTGCTGGTTTTATTTCAAGTCTTGCCCAAGTGTAAATTAGAACATTGAAATGAAGAGTTGTGGCAAACAAAAAACATAAACTTTTTTGCCCATTTCCCCCCAAGTCAGGAATATCATAATCGGAGCTTTCTTTTCTTTGTGATAATTTGAGATTTCTGATTAGGGGTGGGGTATTTTTCATGAAAAAAAAAATCTCAGTATGGAATTCTGCTAGTAGAACTCCTCCACCATTGGCTTATCTCCCTGTTCCCATCCCTCCCTCAGGTGTATTCCTTCCACAAGGCTTTTCAGTTCTCATCCAGTATAGAATGAAATGCGTTATTTAATAAGGCATGAGTGAGAGAACCACGTTCAACCATCAGCTTCTGATATCCTGTCCAGAGAACCAGGTTTTCAGAGGAGCTTGAGTTCTTGAACTCACTTAGCAGTGGATGCTGGTGGGTGCTGGGTTCTTTTGGAAACCTGACCATTGCATCTGAATGAAAGCTGTTGGACTGAACCGGGATGTTTTTTTCTGAGTCTTTGCCCCAAAATTGRTGTTCTCTATGGAAATKSTGTGGYTTTTTGTATTGTTTTAYTTGTTGTTTGTCTCCAAGGTAYGCTSAAGTCTTGCAGGTGCTCTGAAGTTYGCATTTACAGGAGCCCTGTCCTCTCTCGCAGTGGCTCCATCCCTCTGCAGGACACTGTGGCTCTTGTAGGGTGATTTGTTACAGTTCATTTCCATCCTGCAGGAGTCACAGCTGCAGAAAAAAACAGGTATTTTACCAAGGAGTGTCTTGGTTCCAGGGATCAACTGGACAAGGTACCGCTTCACCCACCACCTTACTCCAGGGAGCATTTCCTGGCTTRTTGCTGCTGCTGTGAAGCAGCATCTTGGGCATTGCATTTCAGTATTTTTCATTCCTCATGCACTGGTTCAGCCATCAAATTAACAAATAAGGCTCTTGGAGAAGCCATCTGGGGCCTATTGCACACTGGAYGCCAGTAAAATCCAGTTGTGTGTAGCAAAAGGGAAAAGACCAATAAGGAAACAATAACAGAAAAGCTCTGTTAAAAAGGCATATGGGTACAATGCTGCTGGCCCAGTTAAGGAACCTGTTACATTCAGTAGTGCAATAAAATCCCAAGTAATTGCAAATGAAACTTAATGCCTTGTAAAAGAGCTCAGCTCCTTTCTCCCGTAGCTGCGGCTTTTTGAAGGCAAGGCTGGGTCCAGCAGGAGGTGTATTTGTGCTGCACAGCCTCAGAGCCTTTGGGGAAAGAGCTGATCAGCTGCGGGCAGAGTGAGGGCTGTTTGGAATGTTGCAGCTTTTTCGGACAGCCTGGCCTTCTGCAGGAGGATGTGGAACAGGGCAGCACACGGGGAATTTGACCCCGACCCTGTGCGTGTGGGATCCAGCGTGTTCTGCTCTTCCCCGCAGGCGCACGGATCACTTCAGACTGGTCCAGCCAGGATGCTGCTGAGATCAGGGTTACTTTTTTTCCTCTCTTTTCAAATCCCTGYATCCCATCATCATCCTGATTAAAGCAGTGGGCTCAAAAGCCCGGCAAAAGCAAGGCAGAGAAACCCTCCTAATATTACTTGTGTGCAGATTCCTGCTGGGCTTTTATCCAGAATTTTTCCTGACTTTTTACAGCACATGATTCTTGCCTGCTCCAAGCAAACCCCATTTATTTGGGGAAACAGACCTGTGATTCTGCTCTCTGTTACAGATTTTGGRTCGTAACAGTTTCTTTAAGCCATAGGGCTAAATCCTGATTGTCTTTCCTCAGGTCTCAAGTCAAACTTCCTTTATRTGAATAAGAAATACGTAGGAGGAGGGGATTTGCAGCACCAGGSTTTTCCAGTGAGGATAGTGATATTTTTATTGTTTAGTGTCTGGTCCTTGGGAATTAAATGACTGCTTGAGAATTTTCACTTCATTTCGAAGGCATGTTTCTAGTCCTTATGTTTGTGTGAACTCCACCCCACCACCACACACCTCCCCGTGTAATTTGAAAGTGTGATTTTGTTATGCCTAAAAGATGCAGGATCCAGAAGGCAGAGAAAAACAACCCAAAGCTGATTGTTATTAAAAACAAACACCACCATCCCCTCCCCAAACTGATGGTATTTGAATTCCTGGGTTTGCATTGCTGGTTTTGGGCCAGGGGAGCTGAAGGCAGGTAGAAGCCTGACTTGCATTAGAACACAGAAGCAAGAACCTGGTGATTTTYTTGCAGATGGCCTGAGCCTGTCAAGCCTGGGGTGCAAGTGCCTGCAAAATGCTGTGAGCAAGGACCAAGTGGGTGCCATGGAGGGAAACACCAGCCCTTAGAGAAAATCCTTCCTGCTTCCACATATAACCCCTCATTTTTCTGTAGAGAAGCATCARTCCTGCAAAGTGTAATATCCCCTTCTTCTCCTTTATTAATCAGGTTTTCATTTAAAGTGCAATGCTTTGTTTCCCCACACAATTAATTAGAGCTGGCAAATAAAGCAGTGAATGGCCCTTTTAAGTTCAAATGATGGTCCTAGCTGCTCACACTTTAGCTGAAAATGTGCAGTGTCCTTTCCTAGCATGAGCTAGCAAAAGTCATGGGGTRCACTCCGAGAAACAGCCCCTGCCTTCTTAATTGTTGTTCTTTCCTTCCTCTGATGGCATGAGTCAGGGACACTGTCAATCTCTGAACCAACAGTGTCTCCTTTTCAGCAAWTAATCTGCCCATTTCATTGTTTGACTGAGCTGTGGCTTGCTCTAAAGTTTGTCTTAATTCCCTGCAGTTGACAATAACGGGGTAAATTTCTGAAATTCTAGGATTATTTCTAGAGAAACTTCTTTCCTTCTTCCTCCCTCCTTGAAACTCCTGCAAACTCACCAGCCTGTTTCTTTYCTTACAGGGTTGGGGCTGGCATCCTTTGTTAACTTTCTGCATAACCAYGGGTTTGACTTGGCTTCTCTCAACATTCTCACTGAAATTGGTCCAACACTTCATCCTCACATCCACCCACGCATGTGAATTCCTCAGTGTCAYAAGTTGGTCAGGATCCATGTAAGTYATGGCATCTCTTCGACTTTACCCCTTCATCCACCCGTGTRAAAAATGTGTGGCGTTTAAAATGGAGGCAAATGAGAAGAGATGCAAGGTGGGGATGTGGAAAAAAAAGAGGAGGGCAGTGAAAATAGTCTCTGAAATCTATTAGGCCATTTCAATAATGAAGTGCAAGACTGTKGCTTAAAGCTGGATGTGAAACTGCTGAGCCAATAGAGAGGTTTATATTGATTTTAGTGAACTCTGGATCAGTCTCTTCAAAAGCAGCAAGSAATATGGACCTAATCAGATGATACCACTGTGGCAAAAGATAAGGCTTAGCATCTATGAAGTACCTTAAATAAGACCTCAGGTCTTTCAGAAATGTTCATTAAGAAAGGGACGGATCCCATACTCAAGGAAGATTGCAGTAGTCGGAGACCAGTGCTTTGAAAACTCTCTTCTGTTGGCTAATTAAAATACCTTGCATTTTCAAATCTGTTTCTAGTTGTTGAATGAGTCTAGGTGTTGAATGAGTGAAATTCTACTTCTGAACAAATTTTTTAAGACTGCCTCCTTTTCTATGTCAAAACTGAATTTTGCAAGGCGTTGTGTTCCTTCAGCTTTTAGGGCTACACATACACACAGCCAAGGGCTTAGGAGGATCACTGATGGGAAATTTAAAAKAAAAATTTCGATTCAAATGGTGTGGATATTTAGACCAAGGATAGGGACATTTGAGACYGTTTCAGAAATGGCAGGCCAGCCAGCAATTTCACCACCAGATCTTGGTTTGAACTCTGAAAGCCCAGCAAAGTTGGGGTATGTGATCCCAAGGCTGGGGTTGTCCAAACACGGAAATCACTCAGAACTCAAGTCAGCAGAAATGTGTAAAGGCACTGCAATGCAGCGGTCATGGGGAGCTAATCCCCCCACCCAGAGCTCTGGAGTCCTCAGTATGTGCAACTATTAGCATCTAAAAYATTACCTGTCCTGTTGCAGGATTTGGTCTCCTTGCCTGTGGATTAGATATAAGGAATATAAAACAAAATACATGCACAAAACCCTTGTGTTTCCTTTGCAAAATCAGGCTGTGCACATAGCTAATTCTCTTCATGTTAATCTACACTTACAACCCGATAACAAGCTAGAGCTTTCTTCTAACSAGGCTTGATTAAATTTGGAAGATTTCTTCCCAACAGGAGAACCCTTTCTGCTTTCATGCAGTAAACATGATTTTGTGCTTTCTGTATTTCCCTTTTTTATTTTTATTTCAGGAATTCTTTTTTYCCCCCTTATTATTATTATTATGAATAAGCTAGTTTTAAATCCATTTCAACAGCTGGAATTAATTTTCCTGTTACTGACTCTTCACTTGGGCCTGTCACAGAGCGGGAGGCTTTCTATTAGCATAAACATAACTGAAAGCTCTGGAATTTGCATTAATGTACTTTTAACAAGTTGACAGTCTTTTGGCACAYGCTCCTGAGATCTGAGAAGCAAGGGAAAAAAAGACTGTATTATACCTTACACTGGCCAGATTGTAAGAAGCTGTCAGGTAAAACCTCAGGTTTCTTTTTCTACTACAAAAATATGGGACAAAATATCCACTCATAAGCAGGTGCACATATCTGACAATTTTACAAAGTCCTTACTGCTTCCCTCCTAGTCCCTGGAAGAGCCTGCTCCCGGCTTGGGAACAAACTGCTTTATTGTTATTTAATGCATGTGGAACTCGTGCAAGGGGTGGAGGTGCTGAGCAAGATATTTTACAAAGCTTTTAAAGGGTCTCAGGAAATGTATATTTTGGTGACAGGAGCATGCACCCTTTGAAAAGTGATCCAAACTCTGCTAAATAAATTGGTAGGTGTGTCAAATAAAGAGCTAGTCCTGCAAGCTCCTTATTATCATGGGGTAGGAATTTAAGAGGATTCAGCATGGYAGTTTGGCCAGCAGATGACAAAATCATAAGGGATGACCTGAAGACTGAGGTGATGGTTTTAYATCTCTGTTTAAACCAAAAAATTAAAGTGAGGGTCTTTCCATTTGCTTCTAGCTCCTGCATGGCAAGTGAATTGAATTGAATTTGGCCTTCATTAACCAGAGGACCCAGAAACTGCTGTTCCTGCCAAATCACCGAATCATTTAAGTTGGAAAAGACGTCTAATATCTTTGAGTCCAACCTTTGGCTGATCACCACCTTGTCAACCATACCGTGGCACTGAGAGCCAAATGACGTGGCAATAGCAGGGCCTGAAAGGAGGGTGATTATTAGAAAAGCTGRTGACATTTGGCTGAACTCTGCTGGCTCTGCAGTCAGGGTGCAGAAGTAACTGGGCTACTGCTGGGCTGGTTTGGGCAACCAAGGGGCTGGTCTGTGCACCCCTGTCATGCCATGGCCTGGAGCTAAGAGTTAACTGAGTCCCTGCACTGCAGCCTTCAGATATATGGACAGGAAGCCTTTGAGTAGTTTCTGGGTCTTTAATTGTGTAGATGTTCTGCTTGTACATCAGTGGAGTTGATGTGTATTTTTAAAGAATGCAGTATGTTTCCACCAATTACTTGGAATAAATGTGTTACAGTATTTGCAAAAACTGTGCAAGCCAACATCAAATTTGTGTATGTTTCCAGTTACACTAGAAAAGGAGGCAGRAGAAAATATTTGGGCTGCAGATCAGACTCATATCAGTTACCATGGGAATAAAAGAAATACTGAGAATTGAGGGAATCCTTTAAACTACAGGATTTTTTAAATTGAGTTCTTATTTGACTGTTTATTTAGGCCGTACATTAAGACAAAAATGTGTGTTTAGCCAGCTCCTCCTGCTGGACCCAGAGCAACTCTTAGGGCTTATTTCCATAGAAATATTGCTGATCCTGGCCCCAGAACAGAGAAGAAGGAGGCCTGGGAGAGCTGCTGTGCTTAGTGGCACTGGGCTCACTCTGTGGCCTGGGGCTTGAGCAGTTTGGCAAATAAAGACCAACATTATGTTTACATGGTAAAGCTGCTGCCAGTGGTTTGGCAAGGCTGCAGYATTTGTCTGCTCCAGGTTTTGTTCCTGGGTTTGTCTCTTGTGTGGAGAGACCAAAATGGTGCCCYTTTGGTCTGGAAACTGTGACTGGATCTGGCCGGCACGGGAGTGATATGACGCAGCTTACAGTATGGGAACTGTCTTACTGCTGGGAAAAGTCACTGAGAGGTCTGCTGGTTAATTAGCAGGGGGATTGTAAATAGCTAAAACCTGACTGAATTCCTCTGTCAGCTCAGGACAGGATCCTCCTGCCACTCCTCTTCCTGCCTCTTCACTCTTTGACCACAGTTGGTTATTCTGGAGATAATTTTTCCTCTCCTGGCTTCTGCTCCGGTCAGTGCTATGGCTCACTGTGGCTGTTATTTGTTCCCTCTAGGAAAAGCAAAAACTCAGTGCTGTGCAAGAGCAGTATTCTCTCAGTCTCCTTCATATCCTTTGTAGTTTTTCCCTTTCCCAGGGAAAGACTGAGAGCAGAGGCTGCCTGGCCAGTGCCACTTGGATGCTGCTGTCCTCTCTGGCTGCAGCTGATGGAAAGCACTTGGGGMAAATTTGCCTTGGCTGTGGCTGAATCACACAACTTTTCTGAGCTAATCTGCCTGTGTTCTTATGGCTTCACAGAGCCTGGTGCAGGTTCCTCATCCAGCCAAAAAACACAGCCCATGGCAGACTGGGTGGCAGAGAGATACCGTGGTGATGTCTTCAGTTGCCATCACTGAGCAGGGCACARAACACTGGAGGAGGGAATAGGACACTTCTTCACTCAAGCCTCCAGACTCTAAGGTCATGAAGTCAACAAGCCTTCTAGAAGGTTTATTTCCTTCTTCTTAAGATACTTCTAAGAACCCCTGGAGAAAACCTGTKTTGGTTTAGGAACTGTGCTTGGGCTGAAAATGTGTCAGAGCATCACCTGTCACTGTCCTCTTCTGATAAAAACAAGCTATTTCTTGTCTTCACATAAAGATATTTTCCCTACATGCCAACCCAATCCCTTCTAATTGCATGAGCTCAGAAATTGTCCCAAATGCCRTCTAAAAGTAAGTTGGAAGCAGGTGGCAGCAAACTGTGTTTGTGGAGAGGGAAGCTATCCCAAACCAAGGGCTCAGTGTCTCCACCAGCATTGGCCTCAACAGAGGGGTTTGTGTGAGCCAGCACTGACAGCACCAAACCCCTGCTCAGGGTGTGAGCTTTGGGCTGRGAGGACTTTGCAGTGATGGGAAGAAGAGTGTGGGAGGGGAAAAGGGAAGAGTAGCTTGGTTTAGAGATACTGTCCACAGTGCTGATTCACTGCGCTAATCGGATCTCGGTGGCATTTTCCTTCTGGTATCTGCTCTGTGCGTCTGTCACTGTTTTTGAGAATTTATCTTTCTCATCAGAGCTTGGGTTTTTTGTTGGGTTTTTCCCTCTCTTCATTAAATGCCTGTTAGAGGAAAATCTTTGAAAACAAGATGTCCTTTTCTTCATAGCTCTTTCCGGTAGGTCCGAGCTGTGATAAAGTCTCTTCTTGTGGGTGCCCCATGGGCAGTGGCCAGCCAGTGCTGCCTGCAGCCTCTGCTGAATTCTCCTTTTATTTTTTTCTTTTGTTTTGGTAGAAGTTCTCAGTTGTCCAATCTCTAAAGCTTATTTCAGGGCTATGCAATGAAGGCTGGTGGATGGCGATTTTATGTTGAAGCGTGCCCTGTGGGCAAGGGTCAGGAGTCATTGCTTAAGTGACCCTGTTTCTGGCAAATGTGAGAATTGGCAGACTGTGATTGAAATGGGCAGCCCTAACAGGGTGGGAGATGAAGAGGGGCACTGTGTTGCCTGGTCCATATCTTTTCTACAAGAGAATATGTCTAAGGACAAATACCTGAGAAGTTTTTAYTATAGTTCAGTTCTGGTAGAGGTGCTGGAGCGCTCTGAGCAACCCTTGTGGAGCTCCYGTGTCCTGCACAGATTGATGTGAAGCCATGAGCTAAGTTTGGCTTGTGATGACCAGTGTGCCAAACCTCTGAAATCTGCAGATTCGGGTAAAAAAGGGTTCAAGTGTTATTATCTGCCAGCTGAAAACTCCCTTCCAAGCGCTTTTGTATCCATTTAGCTGAGCACAGCATGAGAGGGGGCTGCTGGGGGAGTGCCTGATAAAAGAACTTTAACTGTGCAAAGCTCCTTTGGTGAGACTTCCCCATAAACATCATCTGTTGTGAATTCAGCCTTGCATGATTGCAGGCAGACATCTGTGTTGATTATGTGGGTTTTCTGGAGGAAAGATTTTAAAATATGGAAATGAAYGGAGGTATTTGCTCAACCGGCTAGCATCCGTTCCGCGTTATTATTGAAYATACGTCTCAAAGCGCTTAGAGACCTTAGGTCAGAGTAGGGCTTCACTGCACAAGGTACAGAATATGCCTGGGGAGATACACCTTGCTGCAAACAGCCTGAGACAGTCCCAGGCAGGGCAGACAGCTGGGCAGAGGGAGGGCAAGCACCAGGGGTAAGGTGACCTGCTCAGGGCTGCGTGCAAGAACRTAGGAACAAAGCTCTTGTGGCTCTGCCCAGTCCTCAAACACTGCTGTGCCCCCAGGCTTTTGTGGGCAAATGACAAATAAGAATAGCCCTGCAAATTAGTGGTAATATTGCTATAGCTCTCTCTGTGGTGTTTTTGCCATCCCTCTCATGAGGTCTGCCTTAGACCCTGAGCTTTTGAGGAGAGAGATGCTGGTGGTCTTGAGAATAAAGCATGATACTAGTTTTGCACCTTTACTGCATTCAGAATGCCAGGGACAATAAGAAAAAAAGTTTTTGTTTAAGAACTATTAAAACTCAGAGTGGTGTCAAGAGTATGTAARTAAGGTTGTAGGTCTGTATAAATCAACACAATTGCTTGTAGAAATTCAAGAACTTGGGACGAGGCAGTGAAAGGAGATCAAATACAATTTARAGTGTAGATACAGGCTGTTCTGATCTGGTTTTAGCATACTTTGGTTGAGATTTGGGTGTGAGTGAAAATCAGAATCCTTCTCTAGAGATGATGTTTTCTGCTTTTCGATTTCTACCATCTTGAACATTGTTAATGTCAGGCTATCAGCTGAGGGTTATGACCATCATAAGAGTTTTTCCAATGGGGCCGGTGTGGGACCAACCCTAATGTTTTTCTTGCAGGCAAGTTTTGACATAAGGAGTTGAGCCACTAGATCCAGGCACCAAAAAAGTAGAAATGCCATCTGGCAGATGTGTCCCACTCTCATGGAGTGACCYTTGTGATGGCTCTGACTTTGCTGATTAACACCATAACCCAAAAGGTCATAAGGAGTTGGGAATAGGCCACAACCAGGACCCCTCTCCCATCTCAGGGTGAGCACTTCTCCCTCACACAGCTGGCACGCTGTGACCCCAAATTGAGTTCTGAGGGCATGAGTAGGCTGTCAGAGAACCTCAGGTCAATGTGGCTTCAAGAAAAACCATTCTCAGCCTCTGTTTGTCATCACACAAACCTTCAGAACCTTTCTGTGGTACCAGGACGGCCGTTTGTTATGGTTATCACAACGGTAAAATTGTTATGGRTACAAACATCTCACTGTCCAGAAATACAAGACAACAGCAGGGGCAAAGGGKCCCATCCTCCACATCCCCCCTTCCCCTCAGACTCCTTCACACTCAGGAAGTGGCAAAGCTGTACTGTGTGGCCAAAAACCAGGCAAAAGAGCCCCAGTGAAAAAGGGAGTTAGGGCTGATTGGTAAGCCAGGCATGGGCACCGAACATCTCTGGAGAGATAAGTCTCTGACGCTTGATTCTTTTCAGTCCTTTTGGAGACCGTGATAAGGAGGCGGCAGTTGCTTTGTCAGGGTTGCTCACACTCTTTGTGCAGCATGTTCAGTCACTGAACTTGTTCAGATAAGACAAACATCTAAACTCCATTTCCGGAGACACACACCAGTCTCTGCACTCAGGCGATGGTTGTACCGGGGTGGGCTGCTGGGGCTGACAGAGATGCTCCATTGCAGCTGGTGGTTCTGTGTCTCCTTTGCTTCCCCAGAGCTCCAAAACTGGAGTCCAGACTTTCCCAAGTGGTCCAAATATCTGGGATATTTGGCAAAGGTGGCAAATAAGCATCCCTGAAGTGGAGGAGGAAGTGGGTCTGAAAAACTCACCAAAACCCTGTGTGCTTTGGGCTGAAGAAAGCTGGAGCCTCCCAAAATCTGGTCACATTCAGGCTGGTGTGTATCCCCTTTGCAGGATTTATGAGTCATCAGCCATCAGAACAAAACCTGTTGTAGTTAGTGAGTGCTTCAGATGCTGCTGAAAGGCGGCCACGAGGGAATAGAAACATGATTGATTAAAGAGAGCAATGTCTGGACACAATTGTTTAGGACAGACAGTGTAAGAGAATAACATAGGCAACTGGAAATCTGCAGGGAATTCTGTAAGGTGTCAGGATGTGATAAATGCCTGAGACAGAAATCAGCCCAGGTGTTATTCAGCACCCCTGCTGTAAGAAGTGCTGGGGCAGCTCTGGTCACTGCAGTTGGCTGCAGTTCTTTCCCAAACTCTCACACAAAGCAAAGGTTTGTCTGGGGAGCAGTCTTACCTAGAAGGCAGAAGCACTCCCCATTCAGTTACCTTAATTTTTTCAGCTTCTGTGCTTTCTCTAGAAGGCTTCCAAAAAAACTGCTCATCTTGATTTTTTCTGAGAGCTCAGAGGAGTCTTTCCCTGGGGTGATGAGCAGAAGTACATCAAATGGCTGGAGCTGTCCTGCCTGGACAGAGAGGGCTGTGGGAAGCTGTGTCTGTGGGTGTAACATTTTCTGTTTTGAGACTTCACATGRAAAGGTTGAGACATAGTTTGTGTAGAGACTTCTGGGCAAATGACAGCATAATTTGATTTTTTTCCTCTTTTTTGAGGAGATGTCTCATGAAACTGCCATCTTACACAGGATCAGTTTATAAGCCAGGAAATGAATAACAGAGGTGTTGACTTGTCCTAAACTGAGCTCCAGTTGTGCTGTTGTTCTGCACTGAAAATGAATCTACTTCTGATGCCTCATAGAAGCCCTGAAGGGAGAAGGACTGACAAAACTTGGAAAACTTATTTCATTATTCTGTCCAAATCTCCCTTGAGATCCCTGCGTGGACAGATTTTGCACAGGGAAAAGATTTTCACAAAAAGTCCTCTTTCCCCTCCCTAAACTGACTCCATCTAAAGGCCACCAAGAGAGCTGGGGTTCCTTGGTGCTCAGAGGATCTGGTCCMCATTGAAAGCACTGTCACACTGTGTCCCCAGGGGATGTTCCTCCTGGTGACCCCGCACGGTACTCAGAAGTTGCATCACTTAGGCATCTAATTGCATTTATAACCCAAGATGCCAGGTATAAGATGCCAATAAATTTGAAAAMCTGTGCAATGGAAAGGTCATACTATATATTACCAGGCCATGGAGGATGCAGTTCTGTCAGCACAGGGTTATTCAATTAACTGGGATCCAAGCAATTAGTATGGCAGGGCTTTATTGTTTGGTTTGGGGGATTTTTTTTTTTTTAATTTCTAATACCAGAGCAAAGATTTAAATTGTTGCTGAATTTCAGTGACATTTTTGTTTACTGCCAGTTGCCCAGAGTCAAATATTAGGCTTAAGGCACATGCCACCATCACCCTGCTGTGATCACCAACAGAAAATCCTGTTGTGAGAGGCACTTGTTCCAGGAGGAATGAACACACTGAGATCCCCTCTCTTTTCTCATGTTGCACTGGATTCTCCTTTRCAGGTCACCCAGCAGTGCTCTGTGATTGTGTGGATTTCCCATCTTTTCCCAGGCTGTTGTCTCCAGGGGCTGGGAGCAGTTTTGGCWAGCAGTGACCCAGTCATGGTCCATGACCAAGTGAATTCGTGACCTTTTGGTTCCCAGTTCTCCCGTGTTCTGCTGATGTGCTGTGCAAACTGGAACAACACGGTGTGTGTGCGTAAACCCACAGAGTCCTGCTGTCCTACAGCAGCATTCCCAGGGTGAAAATCCTTCTCTTGCTTTATTTGAATGTACCTTCCATGTCCAAGCTGGGATGCACCTGCTGTGCACCCATTGCACCCAGGCTCCAGGCTCCTTCTCTTTCCTTCATTTCCACCCTTGCTCTCCCCAGCCCCAGACCAGCTGCCTGCATCAGGGAACTCCAAGAGCTGCCCAAGTCCTGAGCAGTGAAACTTTGTTGTTTCAAAGTCACTTTGACCTGAGTKCTGCAGCAAACGTGAACAGCGTCTGCTGCTGCTGTTTCGCATGAGGGAGCTGCAGTCAAATATTAAAAAGGCAGCAAGAGCATTAAATTATTCGGCAATGGAACATTGTCATTCCTCCATAAAACTATTTTGACCTGTAGTTTTCTATGGAGTCCATTGCTCTTAAATGTGCAGTGAGAAAGGAAATTAAAAATTAATCTTTATTTCCATCTCAGAAGAAAACCTTAATTCTCTGCATTGAAATTATACTCATAATCCAGGGTAATAAATTATAGTTTTTAATTGCAGCTAGTCACAGCCAATCAAATGGGAACCTCTCTCTCTCTCTCGCTTGCTTTAACTTTGCTATACAGAAGAACTCACAGAGTGCTGGGAAAAAAATCACGTACATTGACCCAGGCTCTAACATTGTGTGGAATAAACCCAGGATGTTTTACAACAGCCAGGTTGTGCTCTTGCCTGGCACCCTTGAGCCAGTGACCTGAAAGTACCTCRTGGGCACTGACTGCACCAGGCACAGGGAAATGGATAAATTGTACCACTTCCATGTGGGGAAGGTGCRGTGTAGGATCTTGTTCAAGGTTATGGAGTGAGTCAGTGTTGAATGAGGAACAAAATCTTGTTCCCAGTTCACCTGCTTTTGACTCTGAGACAAAGAACATTTCTGAGCAGAGGACAGGAGCCAGGATGCCCTGCTCTGGCCCACTGACCAACGTAGCTGACCTTCAGGCATCTCAGCTCTGACATCAGACCTCTTCTGACAAAAAGGACACCAGGTTAAAGCAGACATTTCTTTGTGCTTGGTGGCTGCTGGAAGTACACACAGTCTGTCTCAGTGTTCTTTCACGTTACAGGGTGTTGCAGACAAGTGGAGTGTTTCTTGGGGATTTGACACTGCTGTATTGATACRATGAAAGCTTCCTTGCAAATGGCCTTAYTGAGGTGTGGCAACMTTTAGCACAGCCAAGGAGTTGTCTYTGTTCCCAAATAAGWGATGCTSTGCATGTGCCAGSTCTCTCCATTGCTATCCCAGTCTAGCTGAGTGCTTGCACTGCTCCTGCTCAATCATTCYAGCATTTAGCCAGGGGTTGCTGCCTCTAGGAGCAGCCCAAARGTGTTCAAATACCTGTGTAGTGCAGGTACCTGAAATGTTTGCACAGCACCATTCTCCCAGCAATTCAGCCTTGATGCTTTGTGATKTCTTTTTTYCTTTATTATRTCCCAGACAATGTGATAGACCTGYTYTGACAAGGAGGATTTTGAGGGTGGYTTAGCATTCCCAAACTCAGMCMGGGAAAGGGAGAGCCAACAGGAATGCAATCATCAGCTGAAGGGAGAAGTAGTGGTGATGGGAGTTTACCATACTGATAATCACTCCTAGCTCTTTTAACCGTGGCACAATGTATCAAACTGCTCAGAGGCATTTTCTGGTGATCTAGCTGAATTTGGTAGTTAACTTCCTTCTCTTCTAGTCTTATCAATTGGGTTTACCTCTGAGTTACTCTCTGTTCCTGGAACATTTAAACCTGAATCAAACCTGCATTAGGTTTTCGACCCTTTCATTGTTTTCCCTCCTAAACCATTCTCTCCCAAAGCTTAGTCATTTTTTATTCTATCTTTATTTCCCACTTTGCCTCCTAATTTCATACAAATAAAGCAAAAAAAAAAAAAATTGTTGAGGCTTCTCTCCTAGACTGTGAAACTGTAGAACAACTTACTTGGATTGCTGCTGCGGTGAATAACACAGTTTCTTACGGTTCATGAAAGTGATTCTTAAATTTTGAATGAGACAACTTTGTGATGCAGAAAGCTGAGACTGCCAGTTACTCAGCCAAAGCCTCTGCTTCCCAACAGGGAGCAGTCAGGGAGAAAGGAGAACACCCAATAGACTCTGCATACAGACAAGGCTCCTTCTGGAAATTAAATGGTTTATCTAACCTTAGACTTTAAAGTCATCAGACTGATGACTTCTCTTTAAAAGAGGTACTTCAGGGCTGGAGAAGGAACTGCAGTTCTGTTTGTCAAATCYGAAGGAAGAATGATCCTGGAATTTATTATCCTATGCGTAATTTTTGTGTTTAGCAAAATACTGAAAGCAGGATTTATGAACTAARCAAACCTGTTTCCGGAAGATGATGGCAGCTCTGTGCCTTTAGCAATAGTGGCGGCACAGCAAATGTATCTCACCAGAAAATCTTCTCTTTTATAGGACAATAAAATTAGTGAATGAAAGCAAAAAGAGGTATAATGGATGTGGGTTTTAACAAGCATATGAATCAGTATGAGATCTTACCTGAAAAAAAAGTAATTGTATTTTGCTGGGAAAAGACATGTAGAGAATAAGAGGAAAAGAATAGGAGAGAGAACTTTGTGACCGTGGTTGGAAATTTGACTAAGACAGGTTGGCTTAGTGTTCAGGACCTCAGCCAGTGGGTTTAAGTCCTTGTGCTGCCATGGACTTTACTTCAGKGTTTTTTTCACATTACCTCTCTTCTTGGTTTGCCATCATTAAATGAATATTGCCCTTCCTGCTTGTGAGAACGATGGCATTTAACATCGGGAGGTTCCATGAACCGTGGGAGTGCAGACCATGCAACAACATCGGATTTTTCCACTGCCATATGAGCAATTATAACAAGTTATCCATTTTTCATCRTTTCATGCTTCATGCACAGGGCGGGCAGACTCTGGTTCCTATTAGAAKAGTAGTGTTTCTTACATGGCTTCCATCGGTGCAGTTACTGGCACAAGCTGCAGAAACAAGAAAAATAAGGCAAAAGTTCTTTGTGGCTGAGGGAGCACCCCTTCCCCACCACTGTTATACCTCTATTACAGGCAACTGATTTTTTTCCCCTTGATTTGCCTAGGATTGTGTGGGAAGATTAAAAATTATTTATCTGGTGCTTGKAAATTTCCTGTAATGACAGCAAGAGAGAAAAAAAGTTCTTTTGCTTTTCCTTTATCCTGGAAATGGATAAGAAGAGCTCTTTGGTGAGGCTATGCAGTGACTGTTCAGACTCACAGCCATGTCATTTAGTGTTTGCTTGGCTTCCTGGTGATTTGGAATGAAGAGGATTGGTTTCTCTATCCCCCTGCAACCTGGGGATGCTGCTGTTCCTGGGCCCAGGAGCATTTGCTGTGCCCACTCCCCTGAACACGTGTGCCAGCCAGAGAGATTGTCTCTAATGYAGGCTGGTCAGCTCTTCCTCACACACTCTTCTGTATCAAGCACTTCGCACCTTGAAAACTTCCTTGGTTAACTGCTCATTTCAAAATCATTATTAATGTATTTGYGCAGGGATTTTGGAATTTAATTAGCCTCTTTTGAACTGTTCTTAGAGTGTTTGTCTAGAGAAACAGAAAATCCCTCCATGRCTTGTTTGCTTTCTCCATTCGTTGGTTTTCACTGGGAGGGAAAGATACCGATGGGCTTTGCAGGGCTGCATCCTCCTGGTGCCACTGCAGCTGAGGATAAGCCACAGGCTCTGCAAAGGAAGTGGCTGCTTTTGGGGTGCATCAAGGCCCCTCCTGGCCAGGGGTGCGTTCATGTGTTGGCACAGACTGGTCTGCATGGTAGGACCAGGCCAGCTGGTGACAAGGGGCAGTGCAGTGTCCCAGCACACGGCTCATCTTACTCTTGACCCAGGTGTGTTTGCACCCGGACAGCCATGCTGGCTGAAATGGRCTCCCATTTCCCTCCTCATTAATTTCCTTCCCTGGGAAATTCAAATCCCCTACTGTGATTTGAATGGATCTGGCTTCCAGAGGCCAATTGGCACAGCATGATTTTCATTTTGGTTTTTGAAAACGCCGTGTTCMGGGCAGCRGTTCTGCCACACACCGTCCAGAGCRTGTTGTGGRCTGTGYRTGTTCACRTGTGCAAATCTGCAGGCTCTCAGTTTTCATTTGTAGCCTGGTTTAAATTGGATTTTCTTCCTTTTGTCTGATCCTGCTTTGAGAAGCCAGGCTGGGCAGAGCAGGATGGTGTTTCTGGTGTTCYCTGCCGCCACGGGAACACATGCGCTCTCCTTCTCTCTGGCAAACCACAGTGGTTATGACCACTGCCTCTGGTAGTGTTGTATTGGTCCCAAATTGAGGAAGGATGACTAACTTAATCACTCGAGAGTTTTGATTTCTAAAATTAAACAGCCTGCCATATGTGCAACCCTGTTACTATATTTATGCCAGCAGTTAGCAGACAGCACCAGCCAGGCTGGAGGGGCTTTGCAGCTGCAGTGTGTGCCTGTGCTGCTGCTGCTGCTGTGAGCACGCAGATGTTTCTTCACCCTTTCCCCAAGTGCAGCCCTGTAGACATTTCTCCTGTGGAAACAAAAGCACTTGTACTCACGGAGCTTTCTGGACACCCTTCAGCCACTGTTTTGTGAATGTGTCCTGATGCTCCATGGTGAAGCTCAGCTCCAGGGAATGGGCAGAAGGATTCAGGGGCTGGATCAAACCCAGCAGACAATGCAGCCAGAACTGAATGCCCCAGCCCCAGTGCTCAAGCAGGAGCTGCAGAGGCTTTCTTGTGGAAATGGTGGGTGCTGCCCCAAAGAAGTCACCTGGAGGGCCATGCATGGCCCCAGAGCACACGTGACAGCTCATTGTCCTGAATTAGGGGGATGAGATGACTTTCTTCCACTGTTGGTTTTGTACGAGCTCAGTTAGCACCGTGCAGATTTATTTGGATTCTAGGAGAGAGGAAATAAAATGAATAAGCAATGGATAAAAGCCAAGGTGAAATGTACTGAAATGGAAGGAATGGACCCTTGTTTTTTGGAGGAGGACAGGCTGAGGCATGAGATGTTGGTTATTATTTTGGTCCAGGCAGCATTCCTCTGTGATCTTAGACACGTTGCTTGACTTTATTTGTTAGCAGGAAATCTGGCTTGCCTGGCAGAAGGATTAAGAGATGGAACGAATATTTAGCACTAACTAACCAAGAGTGTTTGGGTGAAACTGAAATATTTTGACATATTACATCTGATTTTACCAACTGACTTGGTGACTTATAGGTGCTTTTGTTTGGTGTTGAGCAAGTGTTACTGCAAAGCTTTAGCAGCAGTGTGCTTGGGCAGGGTTGAATGTGCTTGTTGAGTAGGTGGCAGGAGAGGGTTTGTTTTTCATTTGCTTAGGTTTTTTATTTAAAACAATTGGAATCCTTTGGGATTTCTTTCTTGTGGAATGGAGGTATATGGATCTGGTATCTGTATCTAATAAAAGCAGGGAGTATCTCTGACCCTTAGGGCAATGTCAGATTGAGAAACCTAAATCAATTAGATCAGAAAATCCCAAATTATAGTTAAGTTTCCATTGCACACTCTCCTCTAAGGATGCATGAATGATCTTGGGTTACAGGGACACCTCTGAGCACRCAGGGGTGACCCATGTACATCACAACACTGTGCACTAACCTGTCTCTTGTCCCTGCAAATTTTGGAGATCATCTTCCATACCTGAACATCATTCCAGTGTCACAGTGTCCAGTATCTAGAGCTGGTTCTTGTTTGACTGTTACAGCTGCATGAGACTTGTATGTATGGGTCATTTTCATTCTGAAATTACCCCACAACATGTAAACTCTTAGCAATTTCATTGATGTACAGAACAAAAGGGAACACTGACAAAGCAACTTTTTCAAAATCTTCCCTATTTTTGGGGGGGTGGGGTGTAGTTTTAATCCACTTCCTTCTGCTCCTTGTTTATTGGGAGCCGAGGAGGAGGCTTGTTGGGCTGATTGATGCTGTTTATTAAGCTTGCTTCCTTTAGGAAGATTTTYAAGCCCACTGTGGCCAACACAGGGAAATGCTTCCTTATGCTCCACCTCTGCTCAGAGGGCAGGAGTCTGGCATAAAAAAAAAACAAGCAAACCTTGGGAATAATCTTTTCTAAAAAAGAGGCAGATCAGGCTCACAGGATTTGAACTTTTCTGAAACCAGGGATCATAATTTTTGTGCATTCACAGAACSTTAGGGTTTTGTACCTTAAAACAGCATTTGCCTTTGCAGGCAAAATGAGCCTTTATGTTTGCTGTTTTGCCTGTGGATAGTTCCAGACAAATTACATAAAATTCTCAGGTGTCTGGATAGCATGGAGTACTGGGAAAGGAGCAGGGATTCTGCTGTGCCAGAGGCTGCATGGGCAGCAGGAAGGTGAGCTGGCTTCTCTCTTTGGCTTGTTGCCTTCAGTGGGTCAGACTTCCTGCTCAGGTTCTGCATCCAAACAGTACTGTTTGCCAGTGTTATTAGCAGTGATATATTATAAATTATTAACATTTGGAAAAGGTTTGAACTTATTTGCAGAGAGCTGCTC